>NC_140972.1:18573260-18603260 GCF_056783735.1 Eptatretus burgeri
GTTTTGGATTCCGTCTTTCACAGTCAAGTGTACCTATGATAAAAATTACAGACCTCTATGTGCTTTGTAAGTGGGAAAACCTGCAAAATCGGCAGTGTATCAAATACTTGTTCTCTCCACTGTATGTGTGTGTGTGTATATATATATATATATATACATATACATACATATATACATATATATATATATATATATACATATACATATATATATATATATACATATACATATACATATATATACATATACATATATATATATATACATATATATATATATATATATATATATATATATATATATATATATATATATATATATATATACATATATATATATACACATATACATACATATATACATATATATATATATATATATATACATATACATATATATATATATATATATACATATACATATATATATATATATATACATATACATATATATACATATACACATATATATATATATATATATATATACATATATATACATATACATATATATACATATACATATACATATACATATACATATACATATATATATATATATATATATATATATATATATATATATATATATATATATATATATATGTATATATATATTCTTCTTCTTCTTTCGGCTGCTCCCGTTCGGGGTCGCCACAGCGGATCATCCGAATGATCCGCATGGTGATGTGGCACATGTTTTACGCCGGATGCCCTTCCTGACGCAACCCTGGTCTCCTCTTACGACACAGGGATATGGTACACCTATTTTAACCGGGGTATACACCGGCCCAGTATACTGGTACTCATTTCGCCGACCTCAGAAGGATGACAGGCTGAGAACCCCCTGGTGTATTAATTCAGTGGCTCAACGGGGCTTGAACTCAGGACCTTTTGGATCCCAAGCCGCTGCCCTAACCACTGCGCCAACACCAGGCATATATATATATATATATATATATATATATATATATATATATATATATATATATATATATATATATATATATATATATATATATATATATATATATATATATATACATATGCACAGTCATGCACCGCATAACGACATTTCGGTCAACGACGGACCGCATATACGACGGTGGTCCCATAAGATTATAATGGAGCTGAAAAATTCCTATCGTCTGGTGATGTCATCACCGTCGAAGCGCTGCCAGTGATATAAAAGTACAGTATAACACATACAATTATGTGCAGTACATAATACTTGATAATGATAATAAACAACTGCAGTGTGGCCCCGTTATAACGCGATCATTGAGGTCCATAAAATGTCAACGCGAAAAAAGCGGGATTGCGCTAAATCGGGATTCAAGAAAATCAGCTTTCAAACTGACCAAATGTTGACCTAACATCCTAAAACACCCCTATTTTCGTCCTCTTTGACCAGATTTTTGCATATTTTCCTTCTCGTAAGTAAATTGCCTTTGCATTAAAGAATTCCTCGAATAAATCGTTGTTGTTACAGTCGAAATTAAAACACAAATTAGTTTTAAGTAAAGCTTTTTATGTTGTTAAAACATTCGCACTGTTTCTGAAAATATATCACACAACTGACAGGTGCTCGTTTCTTCATTTGTAAATTATAACATCAATGCAATGATTACGTATTTATACAATCCAAATGCTATTTATTCACCTTTCTTTAATCGTTGCAAGAGGAGATTGTAAACAGCCACTAACAACACACATGGCCGTCATGAACAGTGCAAATGTAAAACTAACGCGTCTTCCATCTATCTTGGATGTGTGTTACAATTGCCTGCAGTATTCAGTGCAGTAACATGCTATACAGGTTTGTAGCCGAGGAGCAATAGGCTATACCATATAGCCTCGGTGTGTAGTAGGCTATACCATCTGGGTTTTTGTTAGTATACTCGATGATGTTCGCACAATGATGACATCACTTAACGACGCATTTCTCAGAATGTATCCCCGTCGTTAAGTGATGCATGACATATCTTACGCGCGCGCGCGCGCACACACACACACACACACACACACACACACACACACACACACACACACACACACACACACACACACACACACACACACACACACACACACACACACACACACACACACACACACTTGATGTGTGTGAATCTATCTTGAGGAATTACCCATGTACTTGCCTGTGATACAGAATGATGTTCATTGCATTGTGTTACACAACAGCAGGCTGCATGTGGGTTAAGAAAGAGAACTGTAAATGTCATACAGGTATGTCTGTTTTGTTACCTACGCCCACCGAAGGTGAAGGTGGTTATGTTTTCAACCATTTCTTTCTGTTTGTCTGTGTACAGGATATCTCAAAAAGTTATGGACGGATGCAGATGAAATTTTGTGCACAAGTTCGGTGTGTGACAAGGACGAACTGATTAGATTTTGGTGAAGATCCGAATCCGGATCCGACTACTATTATTTTTTTAAGTGATTCTTCACCATTGATAGTGCTCAACTGATATATAGCACGATGTCAAAAAGTTGTGGACGGATTCGGACAAACTTGGTGGACACGTTGGGTGTGTGGCAAGGAAGAATTGATTCGATTTTTGGTGAAGATCCGAATCTGGATCTGGATACGAGAATTTTCTAATTTTTAAATTGATTCTTCAACGTTGAGAGATTGGGGCAAAAACAATATATAGCATGATATTTCGAAAATGTATTGAGGCCCGATATGTTCTCGTGGATCAGGCATTGCGCTCTTCCGAGTGCCTGTCTAGTTTTTATTGCGACATTAAATATAAGTAAAAAGAGCTCATATAATATATTTCATGAATTAATACCTGCTTGTGCTGCCTTTGTGAATATCTTCTGCATCGTCTTGCGCAACAGCTGGTTCCATCCATCCATCCATCCATTGGGACTATACTCTGTGCAGAGCGTTGATGCTGCCTAAGCAGTGTCCTTGGCTATTGGGCACAATCCTGGACGGGTCGCCACTCCGACCCAGGATACCAGCATGCTGGCACTCATTTTGCCGACCTTGGAAGGATGACAGGCGAGTTAGCCCCACCTGGTATTAATTCAACAGCTGAGCAGGATTTGAACTCAGGATCCTGGAATCCCAAGCCCACCACCCTAACCATTAAGCCAACACCAGGCATACAGCTAGTTGCATATGGATTATTAAATAAAATTGTCAGTGGAAGATGTCTGTTTCATTCTTATATTGATATCACATTCAATGAACTGCAACAATATTCTACACACTTAAACATCAGGGTGTGGGTGTTGGGTCAGAACGGTTGGGGGGGGGGAGCAAAAAGTGGAGGAACCACTGCTCTACACTATCTCGGAAGTGCAATTTTGTTCCAACTGGACAAAAAATAGGTGAGTTATGGTAAAGAAAAGTAAAAGTTTCTATAATTAGGTCATGACCTTAAAATTAGGTCATGGTCAAAAATTGTCATCCCCATAAACTTTGCATTCCTATTTATATATTAATTATTTATTTATATATTAATTCACAATTTCATTCCAAAAGTCCCAACCGGCTCAGAGGTCCAGCTCGGAAATTGGAAGACAAAAAAAAAAGGAAGGAAACTCCCCTCTCCATAAATTATGTTATAATATTCCTCAGAGTCAAAGAAACTCTGAAGGAGCATTAAATATTGGGGGCACTAATTGCAGAAACATTCTATAGGGGAAGGCTTTAAAATGAAAGAAGTGGTAGTTGTCAATTGTGTAGCGAAAGGAAGCCAGTTTAGCATTTGAAGTATGGATTTTGTGTAGCCCATACAAGGATAGTAGACTATTTGCATCGACTGTTTGTACAAGGTTCATCGAGGCACCGTTAAAATGCAGTGTGGTCTTAGGAGTGGGTTTGTAGAGACACAGAAACATGGACGAAGATGACACGAGTCAAGTGAACGTAAGAATTTAGAAAGCAAGCTACTCGAACATGTTGGGATCCAAGTGACTTGTAATTAAGTGAACAAATTTAATTAATAAACAAGTAAAAATCAAATGAAGCAAGCATTTACAATTGAAGATACCATTTGGTTAATCACGCCTTTGCCGTATTCACATCTCATTACGTAATCGCTTTAATTAATTCATCCACAAATGTAACTTTTGCTTTTAACTCAAATTTCAATCAACATATTTGCCGGTCTCCTACAAGGACTTTCTTAAAGAGCTCATGCAATCCTTATTGCTGATTCTAATTTCCAACCCAAATTGGAATGAGAGTGAAGTCCATGGCGTGCCATCGCAAATCTCCACGGCTCCCACCTTAAGCAAAGTTGAGAGATGGCAAAAAGTTCCACCAGGAATGACCCAATATCAAATTTTGAGTTCAATTATTTTTCCCGTTTTGACACTGTGACCCAAAGTCCCCAACCCCTAGGGACTTGAACCGAGAGACAAATCAAAAAACATCGTATATATTCACGAATCTCCGAATGTTGATTGACATACAGAGTTTCATTAAAAAAATGGTTTAAGATGTGCTTGTAATTACATTTATTGGAATATAACCTTTTGTCCTCATCCCAGGGGGAGGGCAGGGCAATAAAAACGACACTGGTTTCACACATTCTTGCTATGTGGTGATCATAACTACCAAGTTTGGTGAATTTCTGCACAACCGTTAAGAAGCTAGCATGACAGATGGATAGACGGACAACTTATCTATCAACCAAACATTGAAGTTTCACTGTACATAATTTTCCATCCATTGTTCAAAAAAGGTCAGGTCAGGTCAGGTCACGTCAGGTATGGGAGAATGCGCCAGAGCAGCGGTTCGCTGCGTCCACTTTACGCACTCCAGGGTCCTCCGTCTGGCCATCCCCCAGGCAGATGCCTGGCCCATCCATCTCCGAGAGATGCCGATCAACCTGCTACAACCACGAGGCACATGGTCGGCCCATTGGCCTCCTCCACTCACAAGACTCCCTCACTGAGAGAATCTGGTGACCAGGATCAGCGTCAGGAAAATGAGCCACATGTCCATACAGCCGCAGCTGACACTCACGGACTATGCAGGAAACAAATCTCATTCGAGTCTCTCTCAGCAACCGCTTGTTGGATACAAAGTCCGACGAGCGATGGCCAAGAATTCTCCAAAGAGACCTGGACCAAAGGAATTAAGTCTCCATCTCAGATTCCTGGTCAGAGTCCAAGTCTCACATCCATAGAGCAAGAATGGAAGCACCAAGGACCTGAAGACTCGGACTTTCATCCTCCGCACCGGCAGCGCCACACCCCATGATCCAGTGAATCCATGACTCCCCAGGCGAGACCCAGACGTCTTATCTGTTGACCACTAACTCACAGCCAGCAGAGACATGAATATCACTGCCAAGGTAAGTGAATCTTTCCACGACCTCAACATCCTCACCACAAACAGGCACAGATAGGACAGCAGCATCCAAGATGTCATTGAAAGCCTGGATCTTAGTTTTGACCCAGGAAACTCATAACAGCAACTCTTTGGGGACACAGCAACTCCTTGGGGATGGTAACCATCAGAGTGACCAGACCAATAGTCGGTGTAACCACCCGCCATGAAGAAGAATTGTTCTAAAACAAGAATTGAAATTTGAATTTCACACTCAATGTGCTGAAAATTGGGGTGTGAGTGGGGGAGGGGGGAGGAGGAGTTTTGGGGGGGGGGAAACCAAAAAAACACCTGGATAGATAAAAGTGTCATCAAATGAGATGAAGCAAGGCTCTTGTCTACTTTTTATGTTCAGCCGCTCGGCGATACAAGAGGCATACTTTATGTTCGCTCGTCGCTAGGCCGCTGCAGGTAAATGGGGTTTTTGATCTTCTGGTGTGAGTAATCCCAATGGTGAAAGGCTTACCATAGAGCATCATAAAATCAACAGAAAAGGGGCTGTGTCCATTTTGTAACAATGAACTGTTATTATTTTAAGTCAATATCATGCAGGAAGGAGGGGTACAGTTATGGAGGATTTCACCAATTTGTGCTGCGTTCTCCTCTGCCACAGGCGATGTGCAAAGTTGCCGAAGCCAAAATCTGTCCCGCCCATGCGGCCCCACACTGAGCCAACAGAAAGCATTCTGTAATATGGTTATTTGTTCTGAACAAAATGTATTGGGCCTACTTACCAGCAATCCCTGTTAATAGCAAGATTCTCATTAAGTATTTGAATAAGTAGGTGGCTGGCTTTTATCGCCGAGTGTAGAGAGGTATAGCTTCCGATTTTCACAAAAAATATGATGCAACATCGTTGAGAAAAATTAAGAAGAGGTCAGAAACTACCACCGATGGCATAGTTTGTGAGTGCCACAGGTTTGAAGGAGGGTTCGAGAGCATGCCCCTCACACACCCTTCCCTAGAAAAGTTTGAAATTCTCAATGCAATATGGTGGCAACTTCCTTCGTTCTTTATTTTCCAGCCGTGAATGCATTCGCAGCATAGCAGCTTTGACAATACTGGAGTTTGACATTATGCAGAATCAGGTGCTGGACCATGAATGTCAAGTGCTGGTCTAAATGCACACATGGAGAATGGCTTGCAATATTGAGCCAGTCAGGCTGTTTCAAAGTTTGCTTTTGACACTTTTCATGGGACTGGCACCTCTCTCAGACCATGCATTTGAGACAGGAAATGATGGAACTCTCTCAGCGATATTTGCAAGATCAGAGAAGAAATGCCAGATTGTGGTATTTCTCAAAAGGTGAGTCAGTAAACATTCAGTAGCAGTCATCACTGCTGTTCCAGATGTCACATCAACTTAAAGGCATATTTATTTTCATAAGACTTGTCATGTGATTTTTTTTTTTTTGTATACCTTGTAGGGGCTCGTGTGAGAGCCAACACACAACGTACAGCAAGGTGGGCATGAGACAAGAGGGGTGGGAGTGGGAAGGACAAAACAGTGGGGAACAGAGACATTAGCAGATCTGTGGAAGGGAGAGGGATAGGGTGGGGAACATGGGGAATACAAGATGGACATTACAGGGACTTTCAGGAAGGAAAGCAGGGAATTTGAAAGAGGTGGGCGTGGGTGGATTATCGGGAGTTGAAAAGATCAAGGATTTGGATGGGGGATGATAAGAGGTGGTGGTGAACAGCTGTTTTGAAGGCCTGGAGGAAATAATGGGATTGAATAGAGTGAGGGAGTATATTCCTAAGGCGGGAAAAAAGAGGAATGAAAGAGTGAAGGTGAGCAGTGATTCGTGATTTTGGTAGTTTTACCAGAAGGGGGTTGTTGGCGGACCTTGAGCGCCCTGCAGAAATGTGGTGGGGACAAATCGCAGAGAGAGCAGGGTGGGGCGAGGCTGGAGTGGAGATGGCAAAAGACAGAAAGACCACCGACCAGCCTGCAGTGAGAGAGTGAGAGGCCCAAAGACTCAGCCTCATTGGGGGAGATGCCAATGATCCGAAATGCCTTGGTTTCCACAGAGTGAAGCCGAGAAACATGGGAGGCAGGAGCACCAGCCCAGAGGGGACAGCAGTACTCCATCAGGCTGCGGACGAAATCTTTGTAAGTGGTCAGGAGCTCAGGTGGGCCGAGGAAGGACTTTGCGCGACGGAGGATTCCCAGTCAGTGACTGGCTTTGGAGGCGAGGTTTGAAATGTGGCTTTCCCAGGAAAGGTCATGGCAGATAGTGAGACCCAGAAGCTTGAAAGAAATGACTTCTTCCAGGGGATTGTTGAGAAAGTGGATGGGGGGGGTTTCTAAACGGTCATTTCGGAGAGACATAGTGAGAGTGAGATTTGTCCGGATCGAAAGACATGTTCCACGTGTTGGACAGTTTGTGATTTTACCCAGATCTGCAGTGAGTGAAGAAGTTGCTGCTTGCCGGTCTGAGGGATGACCGATGGTACGGCAGAGGGTGGAGTCATCAGCAAAGAGATATAGAGGATTTTCCAGAGTCGGAGATATCATTGATTAAAACCAGAAAAAGAGCAGGGCCCAGAACGCTATCTTGAGGAACTCCAGCCTGGACAGGAAGACAGGATGAAAGAACTCCATTTAGGGCCACACGTTGACTGCGACAGGAGAGGAAGTCTGCCAGCCATGAGTGGAGATGACCTTGGATACCATAGGAAGGAGAGTTTGGTGAGCAGGGCAGGGTGCCAGACTGTGTCAAAAGCACATGTTATGTCCAGGGATTCGGCTTCGATTTAATGTCTGGCATTGAGGACCTCCATCCATAGTTGGGAGAGCAGAAGCAGCATATCCAGGGTAGAGTGACCTGGTCTGAAACCAAATTGATGATCGGAAAGCAAGCCATTGAAGAAGAGGAAGGATTTAATGTCTGAAGCGATGATGGATTCCATAACCTTGCTGATGATTGGGAGAAGGTTGATTGGTCTGTAGTTGCAGGGATCTGTTTCTGCACCTTTTTATGCAGGGCAGTAATGTTTGCTGATTTCCAAGCAGATGGTAGATGACCTTGAGAAAATGAAAGGGTGAATAGAACGGAGAGAGAGTGAGCAAGAGCAGAAAAGCAGGTTTTTAGGACACGTGGGCTGATGCCGTCTGGACCGGTTGCAGAATCTGAGTCAAGGTTTGACAGCAAGCTCTCCACCTCGTCAGGAGAAAAGGACACAGAGTCCAGGGACAGTTGGTGTGACTGGGTAAGGTGGGGATAGAAAGCGATGGGTTTTGGACACAAGATTTAGCTGCAAACACCGAGTTTAGGCATTCAACCTTTTCATGTGCGGTATCAGCAGTGCGGCCATTTGAGGTAAGGGAGGGAATGGAGGGGGAACATTCACCAGAAACAGATTTGATTAGATGCCACCAGGATTTTGAGGAGGGAGAGAGTTTGAAAGTTCAGACTTGAGCTTCGAAAGATGTTGTTTTCTGGCTCTCCTGAAGGTAGATACACACTTGTTCCGAGCTTTATGGAAGGAACTGAGATGGAAGTGATATGAAAGTGATATGAAAGTGATATGGAAGTGATATTTCATCCTCTGCTACTGTGCTTTTAACGTCTTTTTGTTTCTCCAACTTCAGGCCCACCTTGATGGTAGAAATGACTTGCCAAGACTTCAATCTGCTGGTTGCCATCGTCTTTAATTGTAACCAGGCATGGGGAAGGGAGTGACACAGTCACTGGGTCATGTATTGCAAATGAAGCCAAAAATTCTGAGCAATCTGAAAAACGTCAGTCTATGTGGCAAGGAGAGCATCAATGTCCTTCTTTACACAAAACCTGCACTTCTGTGGACACAGGATATATTTTACAGTTATAAAAATATTTTGAATATGAATTCAGGACATGTGGTGAGGTCAAGTTTTCTTTCGTGGATAAAATTAGTAATCATCCCGATTCAGTAACCAGCATGAAATAACACAGTTAATATGGTCGACGTTCAAATGCACAGGTGTCGAATCGTGAAAATTATAGATCGTTCAGTTCATCTGTGGAGCAGGAGTCCAGCATGTGATGGTAACCAATTATTACTTACGAAATCTAAAGATTTCGTAAGTATATTGATGACTTCCGTCCTCTGTTTGTGTGTTTGTGTGTGTTTGTTTGTGTGTGTGTTTCTTTGTAGGCACGATAACTCGAGAACGGAAGAAGCTACCAATGTCAAATTACACCACATGACTCAGGAGGGTGATGGCTTGCGCTGATTAGATGTTGGTCAAAATCGGTCAAAGGTCAAGGTCACAGTGAGGTCAAACATCCAAAACATGATAACTCAAGAAAAGTTACCAGAGATATTGTTGACGGAGCGTGAGTTTGGAAGATCGAGGTAAGTTCGGCGGAAGTTGTATGTCAATTCGTCGAGTTCCGGCTGTTTTAAAAATTTCAGTGTTATAAAATAATATTGAATAATTCCGTAAATTCATGTGGAGAAATGGAGTATTTTTGCTTCGATCGACGTTACGAGTTCGTTTTAACTTCCATTTTAATTTTGTCTTCGGTTTTTTGCGATCGCTTAGGACTCTTAACACTCGGTTGTCGAAATTCTGGAAAAATTGGATGTTTTGGAGACGTTTTAAAATTGTATAAAGATATTTCACCCGCCACATCACGGCTCATCACGTGGCGCAGCGCGCTCGAGCAGACGCGTCGTTGAGTCACGTAAAGGTTTTGCGTGTGCGCGCTGAAGTCATCGTGCTCGCCCCGGCGTCCTTTCGAGTTGGGGGGGGGGCGTCGAGTGTGACCTTTATGTTACGTTTATCCGCGGTAACTCGAGAACGGAAGAAGCTCCCAATGTCAAATTACACCACGTGATGCAGGAGGGTGATGGCTAGCGCCGATTCGATTTTGGTCAAAATCGGTCAATGGTCAAGGTCACAGTGAGGTCAAACATTCGATTTTTGATGGTTTGGTAAAGAATCATCGTAGAAACTTCTGGTTTGCGTGGCTTCCTTCTCGAGACGGCTTTTATGAGACAAGGTCAGAGGTCAAGTTGACGATTTCGTAAGTACCAGTCTCTGACTGCTTGTTTTATATATTTTTAGATACATTGTCGAGGCTCGTATGAAAGCTAACACAAAACGCACATCGGGGGGGGGGGGGGGGAGGGGCAGGAGAGAGAAGGACAAAACAGTGGGGAACAGAGATATGAGATTTGTGGAAGGGAGAGGGATGAGGCGGGGAACACGTTGTATACAAGATGGACACCACAGGGACTTTCAGGACCTTACACGACAGGGAACTTTTGGGAAGGAAGGCAGGGAATTTAAAGGAGGTGGGTTTGGGGTGGATTAACGGGGGTAGAAAAGATTGTGGTTTTGGATGGGGGAAGATAAGAGGTGGTGGTGAACAGCTGTTTTAAAGACCTGGAGGGAAGGATGGGATTTAAAAGGGTGCAAGAGTTCATTCCAAAGGTGGGGAAAAAGAGGAATGAAAGAGTGAAGGTGAGCAGTGATTCGTGATTTTGGAAGTTTTACCAGAAGGGGGGTGCTGGCAGACCTTGAGCGCCTTGCGGAAATATGGGGGAGACATACCGCAGACAGAGCGGGGGGGGGCGAGACCGGAGAGGAGACTGTAGAAGACAGAAAGACCACCAACCTGCTTGCGGTGAGAAAGTGAGAGGCCCAAAGACTGAGCCTCACCGCAGGGTTGCGCGGGAGATACTAGTGATCCAAAAATCCTTGGTTTCCACAGCGTGAAGCCGAGAAAGGTGATAGGCAGGAGCACCAGCCCAGAGGGGACAACAGTACTCCATCAGGCTGCAGATGAAAGCTTTGTATGTGGTGAGGAGCTCAGGATGAGGAGGAGATTGGTACCATACTCTGTGCAGAGCATTGGTGCTGCGTAAGCAGTCTCCTTGGCTACTGGGCACAATCCTGGATGGGTCGCCTCTCTGACACAGGACCAGCCTGCTGGCACTCATTTTGCTGACCTCAGAAGGATGACAGGCTGAGTTAACCCCACCTGGTATTAATTCAACAGCTGGGTGTGATTTGAACTCAGGACCCCTGGATCCAAAGTCCGCCACCCTAACCATGAAGCCAACACCAGGTATCGGAGCTCAGGTGGGCAGAGGAAGGACTTGATGGAGGATGCCCAGTTGGCGACTGGCTTTGGAGGCCAGGTTGGAAATGTGTCTCTCCCAGGAAAGATCATGGCAGATCGTGAGACCCTTTTGCTTGAAAGAAAGGACTTCTTCCAGAGGATTGTTGAGAAAGTAGATGGAGGGGGGGGGGAGTTCCAAATGGTCCTTTCGGAGAGAGATAATGAGATTGTGAGATTTGTCAGGATTGAAAGACATGTTCCACGTGTTGGACCAGTTTGTGATTTTATCCTGATCTGCAGAGAGCTAAGAAGCTCCTGCTTGCCAGTCTGAGGGATGACAGATGGTACGGCAGAGGGTGGAGTCATCAGCAAAGAGATAAACGAGTATTTTCCAGAGTCGGAGAGATCATTGATGAAACAATGAACTGAAACAAAATTGCAGTTTTATTAGGATAACTTCAAATGGAACTCAAATCCAGAAAGCTCAGAGGCAGACACACTACCATAAATATCGGCTATTGTTAGAACAGTTGCAAAGATGCAGGTTTTAAAACACACATTCCACTTTTATTAATGCATGTCCTTGGTTTTTGAGTCATTTCATTCTAATTAATTGGACTAGAAACACCCGCTCCCGATGGGAGTGGCGAGGGGGATGGTGAGGAAGTCACGAGTATGTGCATGTGTGCACCATTCTTGAGTTGAATTACATTTGTATTCAAAGTCCTTTTCACCTTAATTATACATTTTCACACTCGCTTAGCCGATGATGCTAGTAAAAATGTAAAAAAAATAATTAATAAACTCCAACAGCTTTCTACGAGCAATCTTCTTCGTATGCTGTAATTATCACTGTGCAAGCATCTTCATGCGCAATATCCTTTAACTTTATAATTCAAGGCCGAGTTGTTGCATTCAAAAGCAGGCTGTTTGTCAGAAATTGAAATTGGGGTGTCGTAATTTGGTCAGCAGCCCAACCACACCACCCAAAACCCCTCCCTCATTCAAATTCTCTCCTGTCCACTGTGTGCATACAACACAGCATTTCTGCCACATTGTTGGACGTCACTGCAACAATGTTGGATGCACAAACATCATATGTTTGCTGGGTCACAGTTCACAATAGCAAGGACGACACACAAACTATCATGGTAAAATGTTCAATATATTACAGCTTGTTACGCTGGAATACAGTTGCACCTCAACTGCAGCTCAATTGTGGAACAAACTGAAACTGTGCAGGTATGAGTGCAGAAAATGGAGATGGGTGAGGGGAAACTAGGGGAGGGGAAGGGGATGGCCACGGCCACTGCGGGTGTGGTTGCATCATTGATGGTCATTCCGGTAATTTAAATAATTGGATTAGTAATTAAAATTAGTAGAACCCCAAGTGGATTGTAAAAAAACAAGGATAAATTGGTTATCAATGGTTAATAATACTCTCTGGGGGATGAAGAGGACAATCCTCCCATGATAGTTCCACTTTGGGGAACGTTTTTTTTGTACAAGGCTTTAATTGCAGTTACAAGGCTTCACGAGTGGTGTAAGGTCTGTGTCCCATTTAATTAAGCCAGGCCTTGGAGACTGCGGTTCACCCCACCCTCCCCCCCCCCCACACACATGCACCCCAACCCCCAACACGGTGCGTTGTTTTTGTCTCAAAATGGTTGTTGTGTTCAGTGCACCAAAATTTAAAAAGTTTGTCTTCGTAGAGTCCTCCGATGAGTTGCGTTCATGTTAATGGTGACCGAGAGTAATAAATTAGCTCATGGTGATTAATACCACTAATCATTTTTCAGCCATGTGAAAGTCCCTCTTCGACGCCTCTCCAAGGTACAAGATTTTTACCTCCATAATGATCGGTGAGCTCGTAAAGGTCTAGAAAATTTGTAATGCTTTGGTATACTATACATGCAAGCACAAATGTTCAGCATTCATGGATACATAGGATTGTTAGAATGACATAACTGAAATTTAAATACAAAGTACTGCCACATAACAAACCACCAAGAAACAAATGCCATTTGACATGATAAGAAGCAACACAATGTTCAAAAATAAATAAATAAATGAGGTTTCCGGTTGCCAGTGTAACAAGAGCACAATCGCTTCGGCATGAGCCCAATTAGGCGACACAAAAACCCTTCGTTATCAAAAGGAAAGAACACGGAAGTGGAGTGTGATGAGCACATTATTCCACAGGATCTGTACAAGTTTTATACCTCGAAGTACATTTCCAGAATTGTATTCAAGGACCAGAAAATTGAGAGCACTTTATTATAGGAATATAAAACAAAATTTGTCAGGGAATGTTTTCTCACGATTTCGTGGAAATGGATGTTGTTGTTTTTTTTTCTTTAATTGTAAGTAACTTGATGTTGGAGCCACACTCCAAGGATTCCCACGCTGTATGTAACGTTAGGGCCCTTCTGGAAGACTGGAAGAATATCTTTCAATAAGCAGAGTGTTTGTTATTTTTAAGTTTGAAAAATATCGAGTAAATAAGAGGTCTGGTGTGAGGAAGAGTGAAGCATGATGCACATTTCAAGTAACAATGTAAACTCTCACTTTTGAAACCAAAGGAAAAGCAATCAAGTAGTGCAGAACTGTATAGACTTTTCCAAATATCAACTCTTCAAGATAAATTTTGACAAGAGTCATGAAAGATTTTTTTCATCAATATTGATGTTATTTTCTCAATATTTGATTAAAATTTAGTGGAGGTCAGTTTATGTACTTGTAAGTTAGATGGGGTGAGGGTCAAATAGTTTGGTGATGAGCTTGTGTTTTAGAGTATACTTGCAATCAGTTCTAGACAGTCCACATTTCGCACAATTGCCAATGATAATGGTGAACAAGAATGTGTGGTTATTGAATGTTTTAAGTCAATATATATGGATGATAGGATGGCCTCGATAGACACACAATCACTTCTAAGTTGTTAAGCCTGGGTTTGAATCCCAACCCAGCTATAAACTATCATCCCATTCTTGCACAAGCACAGTGGTTCTTCAGTCCCAGGGGTGGACGTTAAACTTAGCATCCCATCTACCAGCATTAGTTGGTGGATGTTAAAGATCCCACGGTGTCCTTCACGAAGAGTAGGCGAGCTATCGCCAGCACCGTGAACAAATTCCAAATTCATACCATAACCAGCAGAGGGCACTGCATCAGCGGCACACCACACGCTCATCCAATGATGCCACTCCGCAGCCTTGTGCTGCATATGAACGAAGGAGAAGTTGCCAATATATTAATAGATAAACACCAAATCCCAATTGTGTCCTGGCTTATGCCACATGAGATATATATATATATATATATATATATATATATATATATATATATATATATATATATATATATATATATATATATATATATATATATATATACATATATATATATATATATATATATATATATATATATATATATATATATATATATTATTTCTGTTAACGCCTGCGCGTAATTTGACATTTCTCCTCCAAAACTGCCGAACGGATTGTCGCCATTTTCGGCATGCGGGTGCTTTATGGTCTCAAGAACAGCGTGGGCTATGTGAGATTGCGCCAGACGGACAGGTTTGGGAATTTTGGCGATTTTCTAACTTTTACATTTGTTTGCATAGCGACTTGTGACGTCACTGCTGAGAGGCGTAATGACGTCATGACATCATCGGTCATTCGCTGACATCATTACATCTGTCTTCGACAGACCGTCACCGCTGAGAGGCGTAATGCCACTCCTAGAAAACAGCGTCTGCAATGTAAAATCCTCTTCTGCACATGCTGACTACCTCAGAAGGTGAATTTGACACAAAAAAATGTAACAAGAAACATTGTATATAAAGAAATTCGATAAATCACATTGTGAACACTGGATATATTAACGTCCGAACGGACCCTCTCTTTAGCAACTTCGCGCAGAGCGTGGGTTTGGCTTGTATGTATATATATATATACACACATATATATATATATATATATATATATATATATATATATATATATATATATATATATATATATATATATATATATATATATATATATATATACATACATGCATATATACATACATACAGTAGACTAGGCGTAAGTCGGCACCGTGTAACTCGTCACTTCGCCAATGTCGGCAGTGTCAAAAAGTCCCGAATTTTATCTCATGTTAAGTCCCTATGAATAAAGGGTCATCCCTCTGTAAGTCGTCATCTCTGAGTCGTCACTTCGTCTAAGTCGTCAGATGTTGTCCATTCCCGCGTAATGGAAACTCAAGTAAATTACCACTCCTAACTCGTCACACGGAACTGCTGCCTCGTGAGAAGCCCGATTTCATGGAATCGTGATGCTCGCTCATTGGTTTACACAGCTAGTGATAGGCTATTTATAACTGCGTACACATGTTGATCGCACTGCAGGTAGGACAATGGCGACTAAGCGTAAGCTTACAACTAAAACCTACCAAGAAAAATACGACATTATCCAGTTTTGCGAGGCAACCCCACTGATGAAGAAAACGGCCATAGCTGAGAAGTTCGACATCAAACGGCAGACATTGAACAATATCTTGAAGAATAAGGGCACGATATTTGGACAAGTGGAGAAGATCGCAAGGCCGGTAGTAAGTGTGAAACGCATGAAATGTGTGTCCGTTGAAGATGTCGATGACGCGCTCATCATCTGGTTTCGGCAAATGTCGGCTCAGCCAAATATTTGGTTGGACGGTGAAATGTTGCTGCTGAAGGCACGTGAATTCGCTGCGGACCTCGGGCATAATGATGCCGAGACCTTGCCGATGCACTGGATAGACAGATTCAAAGTGAGGTGGGGAATCGGCAAGGTCAAGAAGTGTGGCGAATCAGGCAGCGTGGATTCGGCAGTGGTGCACGACTGGAAGGATGGCAAATTGAAAGACATCTTGGAAAGGTATCAGCCTCAGGACGTGTACAATGCCGATGAGACTGGGCTTTTCTGGCAGATGCTGCCAGAAAAGTCTCTGGGGTTCGTTGGTCAATCCCATCATGGTGAAAAGCAGGCGAAGTTGTCTTACAGTTGTTCATGATATTTACTTTTGATAAAGTGATTCAAGAATTCCATATTTGCTTGATCACTTTCCAACTCACCAATGAACCCCCCACCTATGCCCCGAGGATTGTGTTTTCCTTCTGGTATAATAGCCGGCTCTCACACATACGTGTCCAGGCCACGCACGACTTCATCCTTCACCCCACAGTCATCAAGAATGTTCGCATACGCGTAAGTCGTCACATTTCTAAGTCGTCACTTTTTTCTCGGTCCCGATGGTGACGACTTACGCCTAGTCTACTCAGGTCAGGTATGGGAGCATGTGCCAGAACATCGCGTCGCTGCGTCCACTTTCCGCCGGTATTCCAGGGGCCTCCGTCTGGCCATCCCCCAGGCAGATGTCAGGCCCATCCCCATCTCCTTGAGATGATGGTCAACCTGCTGCAACCACGAGGCATGTGGTCGGCCCACTGGCCTCCTCCACTCATGAGACTCCCTCGCTGAGAGAATCTGGTGAGCAGGATCAGCGTCAGGAAAATGAGCCACATGTCCATACAGCCGCAACTGACGCTCACGGACTATGCAGGTAACAAATCTCATCCGAGTCTCTCTCAGCAACCGCTCGTTGGACACAAAATCCGACCAGCGATAGCCAAGGATTCTCCGAAGAGACCTGGTACCAAAGGAATTAAGTCTCCGTCTCAGATCCTTGGTCAGAGTCCAAGTCTCGCATCCATAGAGCAAGACTGGAAGTACCAAGGACCTGAAGACTTGGAATTTCGTCCTCCCGCACAGGTACCGGCAGCGCCACACCCCATGATCCAGTGAATCTATGACTCCCCAGGCCCGACCCAGACGTCTATTGACCTCTGACTCACAGCCAGCAGAGACATGAATATCACTGCAAAGGTAAGTGAATCTCTCCACGACCTCAACATGGGTGTCTGTTTTGTCCTCAACATCCTCACCACAAACAGGTACAGACAGGATAGCAGCATCCAAGATGTCATTGAAAGCCTGAATTGTAGCTTTGACCCAAGAAACCCGTAATCCCAGCAGCTTGGACTCCTCATTAAGCCCATCGAGTGACCCTCAAGAATCTCCAGAGTCCACAAAGATGACTGCACCATCTACGAAATCAAGTTCAGAGAAATTCATTCCCAAATGATGCATCGCAGCTTGATTTCTCCGACATCCTCATGATAATCCAAGTCCAGCGCGGTGAAGACAAACTTTAAAGCTAAAGGGATCCTTCTGGAATGCAGCCACATTCTGGCCAGCCGTTCCTTATCAACCATTTAATTGGAGTGCTTGTTTGAGTGCTTAAGCCGAATGCTAAAGCCAATTGTTGAGCACCCTATAGTCGGTTGCAGTGCCCCGCTAAGTCATTCTGAGCAAATCGTTCACTCACCGAGGACACTTTTGCCACGCCACGTAACCCGACCGAGTGGTTCGCGCTCCGACACCCCCGCCGAGTGGTTCGCGCCCCGACACCCCGGCCGAGTGGTACGCGCCCCGACACCCCGGCCGAGTGGTTCGCGCCCCGACACCTCGGCCGAGTGGTTCGCGCCCCGACACCTTGGCCGAGTGGCTCGCGCCCCGACACCCCGGCCGAGTGGCTCGCGCCCCGACACCCCGGCCGAGTGGCTCGCGCCCCGACACCCCGGCCGAGTGGCTCGCGCCCCGACACCCCGGCCGAGTGGCTCGCGCCCCGACACCCCGGCCGAGTGGCTCGCGCCCCGACACCCCGGCCGAGTGGCTCGCGCCCCGACACCCCGGCCGAGTGGCTCGCGCCCCGACACCCCGGCCGAGTGGCTCGCGCCCCGACACCCCGGCCGAGTGGCTCGCGCCCGACACCCCGGCCGAGTGGCTCGCTCCACGACACCCCAGCCGAGTGGCTCGCGCCCCGACACCCCGGCCGAGTGGCTCGCGACCCGACACCCCGGCCGAGTGGTTCGCGCCCCGACACCTCGGCCGAGTGGCTCGCGCCCCGACACCCCGGCCGAGTGGCTCGCGCCCCGACACCCCGGCCGAGTGGCTCGCGCCCCGACACCCCAGCAGAGTGGCTCGCGCCCCGACACCCCGGCCGAGTGGCTCGCGCCCCGACACCCCGGCCGAGTGGCTCGCGCCCCGACACCCCGGCCGAGTGGCTCGCGCCCCGACACCCCGGCCGAGTGGCTCGCGCCCCGACACCCCGGCCGAGTGGCTCGCGCCCCGACACCCCGGCCGAGTGGCTCGCGCCCCGACACCCCGGCCGAGTGGCTCGCGCCCCGACACCCAGGCCGAGTGGCTCGCGCCCCGACACCCCGGCCGAGTGGCTCGCGCTCCGCCACCCCGGCCGAGTGGCTCGCGCTCCGCCACCCCGGCCGAGTGGTTCGCGCTCCGCCACCCCGGCCGAGTGGCTCGCGCTCCGTCACCCCGGCCGAGTGGCTCGCGCTCCGCCACCCTGGCCGAGTGGCTCGCGCTCCGCCACCCTGGCCGAGTGGCTCGCGCTCCGCCACCCTGGCAGAGTGGCTCGCGCTCCGCCACCCTTGCCGAGTGGCTCGCGCTCCGCCACCCTGGCCGAGTGGCTCGCGCTCCGCCACCCTGGCCGAGTGGCTCGCGCTCCCCCACCCTGGCCGAGTGGCTCGCGCTCCGCCACCCTGGCCGAGTGGCTCGCGCTCCGCCACCCTGGCCGAGTGGCTCGCGCTCCGCCACCCTGACAGAGTGGCTCGCGCTCCGCCACCCTGACCGAGTGGCTCGCCCTCCGCCACCCTGACAGAGTGGCTCGCGCTCCGCTACCCTGACCGAGTGGCTCGTGCTTGATTGTTAAACAAATTTAACAATCAAGCGTTGCATGTACATTTTAAATAACCATGAAATAAAAAAAAATAAAAAATGTAAAATGCATCTTGTAGACTTTTTAATGATGTGGGCAAGCGTTTTTATATGTACATACTATGTGCACAATCATTATAAAAGTTTAAGATACAATCATTTTCAGAGTGTTGAAGTGGCTTGGCTTTGAAGGAGAATCTGAAATGCTTTATTTTTGGATTCTCAATTTGGAAAATGCCTTTCTCACTCTGCGTGTTTTTCTCACCAGATGAACTCTGAAATACAAACCAACCACAATTCCGTTTTGAAAAAGGTGGGGGAAGGAGGATTCTGGCAAAAAATAAAAATAAAAATCTGGTTTAACTGCAGTTGATGGAAACCTGGTTGTCGCAAATTGCCCATCCTCAGTCAGCCTCAAGTGGAACAGCAAGTAAACACAAGTTGGTCTAATTCACAGGTGAAGAAGCCATGAACTATGTCACTGACATTGCCGAGTTTTCTAATGGAGACACCGGCGACTTTTAAGGCTTTTCCACAAAACGTAACGTAACCTCTATCAAAACATGACACCCATGATCATTTAATTTCGAGACACACCATACCCTCTCTTCCTTCTGCCATTTCCCATTAAGTTGGGGCTGGCAGTTCATAAAACATGTACTCTTTGACCGAGTCTTTCATGAACCTCCTGGTCAGGCCGAATGTTTGACCGAAGCTGGAGGGAATTTGCTATTTGATCAGGGTGCTGGTGATAACTCACCTACTCTGTTTTGAAAGACACCTTGGAATCCATAATGTCCACCAGCTAATGCTAGAAGACCCGTCCCCAGCTCAATGTACATCTGAGGGAAGGTAAATCTTGTGATGGAATGCCCTGCCTGCCAAGCACACTTAGTCACACAGTTTAGAGTTGGGCTGAGAATCAAACCTCAATCAGAAAGCTCAGAGGTAAGTGCACTATCTCTGCACAATCCCATCAGGCCCAGCCACACCACACCATTTCAAATCATGTACAATTTCAAATTAGCACCCCACCATGCCATTCCCAAATTAAAGATGCATGCACCTTAAAAGTAACAAGTATAAAAGTGATATCAAAGGTAACTGCAAGATTTCCCCTCCAATTAGCAGAACTGAGAGGCAACAAATCTTGTTTCATGTAACTATCGAAAGTGGCAATAAAAACTCCTGAAGCATTGGCTTCAGAATGATGTGGGGCATAGTTTTGAATAGTTATTTCATAGTGCATGTTTGGATAAGCATGATGCAACAACTGTGATTAAAGTGTCGATCACGTGTTCAGCTCTTTTCCTCCCCTGCCAGAGTGTTTGTGTCGAAGACCCGCCAACCCCTCGACATTCTGCCACATTTCCACAATACGCATCTGTCTAAATGAAAACCAACTCGCAGCAGTCAGCAGCCCACGTGGCATAGGTGGGAGAGTTCACCGTATGAGGTACGTGGGGCATCCCCTGCTGCACAGCCAATGACAATGAGCCACACTCCCCCCCCCCCACCCTTGCGTCGAGTGATAAAAGTGCAATGGATCACACGTTCATCCTCATTCTCTCTCCTGCATGAACCCTCTCCTGAGTGGTTGCTGCTGGGTGGGGGTTCCTTGTTGACAGGCTCTCCACTGGCTGTCACTCTGTTTGCTATGCATGAATAAAGGAGTGTTTGTGGAATGTGGTGCACTGGCGATGGTGCAGAAAGGAGCTTCCCGGATAAGCCGCCCCAGATCTCAACATGCCGGCCCGATGGATACCAATTCCGTGCACAAGCAGGTCCCACTCATGCCACAGGTTTCCTTCTCTCCCATCCTCTCCTCTATCAGTCCATCACCCCTGAGTGAACAAGACAATTCCATATTCGTTTAAGCCAACATGCTTCCAGGGGTGTGTTGTTTTATTTAGTATTCATTGTTATCAGTTAGTTTACGGCATGTGGGATCGTGTGTTTTTTCTATTCCCTCACAACATTTTCTAAACAAATCCTGTTTGTAATTGAGAAGTTGTTTGTTCAATGAGAAACGGAACTCCAAAAAGCACAGAGAATTGGAATAAACCCGTTAAGTCTGGCTGTTTGGGATTCGCACAATTAAGGTGCTATAAAAAGTGAATTGCCTATATCTGTTTGCTCGGCCACTTCTGACAGGCTGAAATGCCGTGGTCGCATGTCCGTGACGCTGATTCGCATGCAAACAGGCGGATGCGGATACCTCTTGTCTCTTCCCCAGTTGGTGCATCAGTGGTTGAAGACCAGTGGCCGTAACGACACGTTTATTTTCTTTGCTTAACCGCAAAGTTATCATTGATAAGAATGCAGTAAAAAAAAAAAAAAAAAAAAAAGGTTGAACTTCCTCGGGTGTGTTTTACAGAGATGCCAACTTTTGGAAATCAGAATTAGGGAGGATTTTCAACCGACACCAAATAATGTGCGCGAAGCGCACATCTCGAGCACGGAGCGCTCGACCCTTGCGGCGGGGTCCAGGGCCCGCCTCAGGGCCCTGGAAGCTCTGGGGTTCTAGACGCTCTCTAGTGCCCTCTGAGCCCTATTTTGGAGCATTTAACATGTTAAGAATTCCCACTTTTTGAACAAAAAAAGGGGAAAATTGTGCACTTTTTAATGTTACATGTATGTTAATATTAGTAAGTTAGGGGACAATCAAAGATTAACAAAAAGCACAAAAGAAGCAATATTTTTCTTACCTTACTGGCTGGTACTACTGCTGCTTGCTTTTTCCATGGCAGCTTTGCTGAGTGACAGCTGTGTGGCTCTTTTAGCCCTTCTGATTATGTCTTTGCTGTATTCTCTCTGGTAGCAAGGGGTGCTATGAGCTAGTTTTTCAATTAAGAGAGCTTCCAGGGTTTTGACACTCAAATTGGGACGAAATTCAGTATGATTCTTCCGTACAAGACTGAGTGCCCGCTCACATGATGCGTTCGAATGAGGAATGACCAAGATTCCCTTCATCACTTTGCTCAAATTAGGATACTTCTTGGCACCAGTGCAGGGATCTGTGAGCTGTGAAATCCGATGCCACTGCTCATCCACTCTCACTGTCTCAGTAGCAATTGTAGCTATGGAGGCGTCTGCCTGGTAGTGAGCGAATTCACTCTCAAGACTGTCTATGTCACTATCACCGCCACTGAACAGACAGGGGAATTTCTTGATGAAAAACTCCACACAGTCAAACCCCACTTCTTGGTGTAGCTTAACATCCAGCACCTGAGCATGCTTGGCTAATTCATCATCTAGCGGCCAGGTTTTGAAGATATAATTGCAGGCTTTCACATAATATGAGCGAACTGCACTGAAGAAACCTTGGATGTCTGACTCACTCAGAGTGAAGGTGGATTTCTTGAGACTCCTTTGTTCCCTTATATACAGTTTGGCATCGTTCCCAATCATGAGGTCCTCATCATTCTTCTGATGATTTCTGTCAGAGAAGGGTACATTTACCAGAGCAACCGATGACACCGATGGTTTCAAAAACCATACGAAGATATCTTTCAGAAGACCATTCAATTCTCCGTGCAGGAGATGAATACAGGGTTCGTCTCTTTGGAGCAGAAGATTCCCCTTCTCAAAAAGCTTGTTAGCATATCGAAGGAAGAAACAATAGAGTTTTGTTTGTGGAGACAAGAACATCCTGTTGACACGTTTTTCTCTAGATTCCTGCACAGTGTTTGAGGAAGATGCGCTTTTAGTTGTAGAACTCGTAGTACACTTAGCCGCAGGGCGATCACACTTGCGTTTACTGCCAGCAGAAGAGGTCAGACTCGTAGTACCAGATCCAATTTTACGTTTGAGGAGAGAGCTTGAGGTAGGTGCAGCCAAGGAAGAAGACCTCTGATTCGAAGGTTTTGCTGAGCTTCTATCAAGTGATTTGGCAAAAGCAGAACTTAACTTGGGTCCTTCTTTGCCTGTAGATGGGACTATCACAGTCTTTCTCGACTCTGAAGGAATCTGCTTTGTAGATGAACGTGATGAAGGG
This sequence comes from Eptatretus burgeri, assembly GCF_056783735.1. Classification (NCBI taxonomy): domain Eukaryota; kingdom Metazoa; phylum Chordata; class Myxini; order Myxiniformes; family Myxinidae; genus Eptatretus; species Eptatretus burgeri. The sequence continues at coordinate 18,596,540 of NC_140972.1, forward strand.
CCGGTGATGCTACCTGCTCTCAGCATTGGTTTTGGTGCTGTCCCTGCTGTCTTCTTCGCAGCAGATACTGCAGTGGTAGTGGTGAATGCTGCTCCACGAGTGCTTGATCCTGCAGTGCCAGTACTGGCAGTAGATACAGTGCCGTCCTTCTTGCTCGTTGTTAGAGTCTTGGCTACAGTTGGTTGCATTTTTCTTCGTACTTCTTCTTTGAAGAAGAGGCGAAGTGGCTCCCACTGTTCAATCAGCCTGTCTAGGCACTGACCAAGGGACAGCCACCTTGTTGCGACATGCTTCAGAATCTTGTGTCGGGGCATCACAGAGTTCTTGCAGTGCTTTCACTCCTTTGACGCGTTTACTACTTTTGTCCAAGTAGTAGTAAATATCGATGAGAAAGTCATCTAATTCAATGGGTAAGGCCTGAGCCGCCTTCTTGGCCGTATTGTGCATCATATGGCAAGGGCATCCCATGATGTTGCACTCTGGATTTTGTTTGTGGATATAAGCAGCGACTCCTTTGTGCTTGCCCACCATGACAGAGGCATTATCAGCACAAAAGGAAACACAATTTCCCCACGGAATTTTCCTGTCACTGAACTCATGATCAAGCAGTTTGAAAATGTTTTCTCCAGTGGAATCTTGTTTGCACGCAGGCAAACTTAGCAAACCTTGCTTCACAATCCCAGCACTGTTGTCATAGTACGAAATCAGGACAGGATATAGCTGGGCCTCACCACTGTCATTGCTACCGTCTGCAGCTAGGCTAAATGGAGCTAGTCTAGCAATATCGGCAATAGATGAAGCAGTAACATTTGACAACTCACCAATTACACTGGTCAACAACAAATTTGTTGTCTGCATTTTTTAAGCTGATTTAGGACGAATCTGATGCGCTGAATCCAAAACTCACATTAGTTTTGTTCAATCAGGTCAAGTTTTTGAGATATGGCCACATGTCGTTTTTTACATTTTTGTTCACATGTACGCATGTGTGGAGCATTTTAGAAGAAGTTGGTGGGGGTAAAATGTCATGTGAAATAATTGTTTTAATTGGAAATAATTATTTTAATGACAAGAAGTATTCAGGTACGATAGTTCTAGGTGATTATGTCGAAAAGGGATCAGTTTGAAGTCATAAAACCTCAAAATCTTCCAAAAATTGGTGAGGCAAAGCATAAAGTTCATGGATCAAAACTAAAGTTAATGGGGCAGATTTTGTAATAATGTGATACAAAAAAGTTGTATTTCTTGAAATAACGAACTCTGAAGAATGTACAATACCTACATGCGCCAATTTATGACATGCGCTTCTGCTCAAGCTTGGAGTGCCACAGTACGAACCCAAAGATTGGAGACTGTTCATTGACAGCAGCAAGCGATCACTGAAATGTGTTCTGCTACACAACGGCAACCAGTTTGCCTCTGTACCCATCGCTCACTCGACTACACTGAAGGAGAAGTATGAAGCGGTGAAGTACGTGCTGGAGAAAATTGGTTATGATCAGCATAAGTGGTTTATTTGTGTTGACCTGAAGATGGTGAACTTTTTGTTGGGACAACAGTCTGGCTTCACCAAGTACCCATGTTTTCTGTGCATGTGGGATAGTAGGGACCGTGCTCAGCATTACACGAAGAAGGACTGGCCTGTGCGGGAGGAATTGGTGCCATGCAAAGAAAGGAACGTCATCAACGACCCTCTGGTGGACAGAGACAGAATACTCTTCCCACCGCTGCACATCAAGCTCGGCTTAATCAAGCAGTTCACCAAGGCTCTGGACAAAGATGGTGACTGCTTCACTTACTTGTGCCAGGCTTTTCCAGGATTGACCATGGAGAAGTTGAAAGTTGGCATCTTTGATGGTTCTCAGATCCGTCAGCTCATCAGAGATCCAGAGTTCAAAAACTCAATGAACGAAGTGGAACTGGAAGCGTGGAAGACATTTGTTTTGGTAGTGAAGAACTTTCTTGGCAACAATAAGGCCAGAAACTACGCAGAACTTGTCAACAACATGCTGACTGCTTTCAGAAACCTGGGCTGCAACATGAGCATCAAGATGCACTACCTATTTTCACATATGAACCGGTTTCCTGAGAACCTGGGTTCAATGAGTGACGAGCAGGGGGAGAGATTCCATCAGGACATGAAGGAGATGGAGACCAGGTATCAGGGTCGCTGGGACGCAGTCATGATGGCTGACTACTGTTGGAATCTGAAGAGAGACCTCCCTGCCGCTGAACATTCCAGGAGTTCGAAGAAACGGAAGTTCAAGCCCTGAAGTTTGAACAGTGGTGACGCAACATGCAATTTACTTGTACTTACCTTTATCAATGCCCACCATTCAGATGACAGTAATCGATGTTTCTATCATGTAATCAATAAATGTTGTTGGCAAAACATTTTTTTTTCTTAAAAACATGTTTAGGATGATATGTGTTGACAAAAATCAGCTGATAATGCCACAAAAATGTAATTGATTTTGTCACAAGATCTGATTTTTTCAAATCAACTTAGCACAAAAACCTGACCTGATGGAGAGAAACGGATGCCATTTCCTGATTCAGCAGTGCCAGAATACCCTAATTCACTTGTAGAAATCTAGACAACATTCAGAAAGTAAAAAATTGTTGACCAGTGTTCTTTTTTTCTTCTTTGTTCTTGTTCTTTTTTTTTTTTTTTTTTTTCTTTTTTTTTCTTGCTTTTTGTTCTTGTTTTTTTTTTATTTTTTTTATTTTATTTTTTTTTGTTCTTGCACATCTTGCACATCTTGCAAGTTTTTGTTCTTGCACATCCATACTTTGAAGCAACTTTTGAATCTGGAAACATCTTTTGAAATTGAGGTCCAGCATGATCTGAGACTGATATGGGCAAGTTATGTTCCACAATAAATCCACTAAAGAGAAGTTCCGCTCGGGTAACATCCTCTTCCTCGCTTGTCCCTTGTTTGGTGAAATAATTCAGAAGTGTACCGGTACTCGTGCTCGAAGATCTCTCCTTTGCAATGTCTGTGTGCCGTTTGCTTCCAACGTGCTTCCGAATATCATCGCGACCTCCGTGCTCAACTGAAATATCAACGCTGCATACTGTACAATATGCATGATGAATTCCTCTTTCAGACTTTCGAATACACGGGTATTGGAGACTGTATTCGGTCTTGTACTTCTGAGACCATTTCTTGGTCTTCGTAAGCTTCTTTTCTGCCATTTCGTAATCAACATCGAGGGCTTGAAGCATCGGTAACTTTGAAGTCGATGTTCCACAGCTGCAGCGCGACTCGTAGAACTCTAGCGGCTGTTAAACACCGCACGGTGGTCGCGACCGCCGGGCTGGTACGGGGCCCAGCTGCATGCAGTGAGCGTATCGCATGCATATACACTGTGCATACATACCGCATGCACTGTATTGCACACATACCGCATGCACTAAATCTCAGTGCATGATCGCATAAGCGAGATCCAGACCCAATGTTTCGCTGCTCCTCATTTGAATTTGCAATTTTTTACGTACAATTTGGTAGCAGCGAACGTTATGGAGTTACCACATGTTATACGTAGCAGACGATGCTTTGCATTCAATTCTCATACCAGTACATTCTGATTAGTGAACAGTGCAAAAATATCAAAATTTCGGGAGGATAAGGATAGTGATCGTAAGGGCGGGAGTTTGGGTGAATTTTCGGAAGCCTCCCGATGAAATCGGGAGGGTTGGCATTGCTGGTTTTATAAAGCCAGCCAAAGTATATGCATTGCTCACAAGCAACAGGTCATTATTAGACTTGAAAATGTTGACACTTGCAACATCAGAACTTTTGTCAGCAACGAACTTGTACTTCAATCAGAAAGAAAGCAAAAACAGCAACACCTTTGTCAGTATGATTCTAAGCAAAACATTTACTCACCTACTTGTACCCAAAATCAGACATTTGTCCCAAAGATTACTTCCTACCAATAGGCCCCCCAACTTAAGTAGGACCACAGTTGGTGTCAATATAATCTATCAAACCTTTTGCCAAATTTGGCTAAACAGAATGATCAAAATGTGTTCCTCACAGCAAATGGCAAGGGGTTGGTTGCAAGAAACATCTTTTGTAACTTGCAGTTATCTGTGGAATTCCAAACAATAACTACACCTGCTGCAAGTTTGGTGCGACGAACCAGCAGCAGCCCATCCCGGCAGATTTCAATTCAATATGATTTAACAAAACAATGCAATATCAGGGCTTCCGTAAACCCTCACGAATATTTGGTGCAGCTCTGTGGAAGCTGGTTAGCAGTAATGGTGAGACCTCCAGACATGGCTGTTATAGCATGGCTGTTTTAAAATTATACAACTGGTGAAGTCACCATCACTTCTGCTTTTCCTCAAGCAGCAGAAAAATTCGTGCCCATTACTTTTGTTCCATACCTACTCTGGTCAATGTATAGGTAATGGACAAAAAAATGGAAACATCAATATAAAGTTACTAAATAGGGTGTTGGGCCATCACTGACTACGGCATTGGGGCCACGTAGAGTACACCAGCATCTGGAATTCTGCAAGAGAGAGGTCGCACCATTTTCCAGGGGAAAGTCAATCAACTCACACCTGTTTGATGGAGGTGGAAAATGCTGTCTCAGATGTCATTCCAGAACATCCCACAAATGCTCGATTGGGTTCAGATCTGGTGACTGTGAAGGCCATGACATATCGATAACATCAGTGTCATCAAACTATTCGGCGACCACAAGTGTTCGGTGGATGGGGGCATTGTAATCGTGGAAGACACCCCTCCCAGCAAGAAACAAATACTGCAACATGGGGTGAAGATGATCACTCAATACCATTAAGTAACGATTGGTATTGACTTTGCCTTCTAAGGGAATTATTGTACCCAAACGATGCCAGGAAAATGCATCTCACAATATTACAGAACCACCAGACCCCTTCACTGTTGGAACCAAGCACTCAAGGTTGTAGAGTTATTTAGGTTGGTGCCACATGTGCACTCGTCTGTGTCAAGAACATGGTGAAGGATGATTCATTTCACATTTTGACACTGCTTCATAGTCCATTGCCTGGGCTCTTTACACCACTGGACTCGCAAATGTGCATTGCCAGGTGTGATGAGCAGTTTGTTCACTGCAATTCAGACGCGTAGTCTGCCAAACCCTCAAGTGCCATTCCAATCACATAACTGATACGATGGTGAAGCAGGCAGGAGGTAGAATGCAGCTTTGGCAGAAACCTGTCGTGATGTGAAACTTTGAAGTTGTTTCCCCATTGAGCCTCCGCTTAAAATGAGTGAAATTAAACATTTTGAAAATTTCAAATTATTTTCACTCAAATTTCCACATCACTGTAATGCATATTATCAAGTTGTTTCAACTTTCTTTATGCAAGAATAATGGATACCACTGGGTGGTGCTACATGACACACACTTAGATAGAGAATTTGGGTATTCCCCATGCCCTGAACCTCTTCCCCCAGATATGCGACTCAGACTGAAACCATACTTGTGGTACCCTGAAGCAACATGCAAAAGTTGGTTGGATTTGGTTCGGTCATTTTCTTTAGTTTTTGAAGCATATATGAACAAATCCTCTATTTCTCTTTGCCGACGACTGCACCCTCTGCCGTACCATCTGTCATCCCTCAGACCGGCAAGCAGCAGCTTCTTCGCTCACTGCAGATCTGGATAAAATCACAAACTGGTCCAACACGTGGAACATGTCTTTCAATCCAGACAAATCTCACACTCTCACTATGTCTCTTCGAAAGGACCGTTTACAAAACCCCCCCATCCACTTTCTCAACAATCCTCTGGAAGAAGTCTTTTCTTTCAAGCTTCTAGGTCTCACTATCTGCCATGACCTTTCCTGGGAAAGTCACATTTCCAACCTCGCCTCAAAAGCCAGTCGCCGACTGGGAATCCTCCGTCGTGCTAAGTCCTTCCTCGGCCCTCTTGAGCTCCTGACCACTTACAAAGCTTTTGTCCGTAGCCTGATGGAGTACTGCTCTCCCCTCTGGGCTGGTGCTCCTGCCTCCCACCTTTCTCGGCTTCACGCTGTCGAAACCAGGGCATTTAAGATCATCGGCATCTCCCGCAATGAAGCTGAGTCTTTGGGCCTCTCACTCAATCACCGCAGGTTGGTCGGTGGTCTTTCTGTCTTCTACCGACTCCTCTCCAGCCTTGCCCCCCTGCTCTCTCTGCGATTTGTCCCCACCACATTTCCACAGGGCGCTCAAGGTCCGCCAACAACCCCCTTCTGGTAAAACTACCAAAATCACGAATCACTGCTCATCTTCACTCTTTCATTCCTCTTTTTTCCCGCCTTTGGAATAAACTTCCTCACTCTATTCTTTCCCATTCTTCCCTCCAGGCTTTCAAAACAGCTGTTCACCACCACCTCTTATCTTCCTCCATCCAAATCCTTGATCTTTTCTACCCCCGATAATCCACCCAAGCCCACTTCCTTCATTTCTCCTGCTTTCCTTCCTGAAAGTCCCTGAAATGTCCATCTTCTCTTCGCCATGTTCCCCGTCCCATCCCCATCCCTCTCCCTTCCACAGTTCACCTAATGTGTCTGTTCCCCACTGTTTTGTCCCTTCAACTCCCGCCCCTCTTGTCTCATGCCTCCTTGCTGTGAGTTGTGTGTTAGCTCTCATACGAGCCTCGACCAAGGTATACAAAAAAATATATAAATAAATAAATAAATAAAGCAAACTCACTTTTATAGGAGCATGTG
>NC_140972.1:18608260-18630760 GCF_056783735.1 Eptatretus burgeri
AATTTCCCGAGTCCGTCAAAAGAAAAAGCAATTGGACGTGATAGATGTCTGGACGGATATCTGTTTTGACCATGTTAACTCCATGGATGAATATTGATGAACAATAGAGCAACGGTTCAGGACCCAGACTCCATGGTATTACCAAGATCCACAAAGAGAATGTCCCTCTGAGACCAATTGTGTCCTTTATTAATGCTCCATCTTACCGATTGTCGGGCTTCCAAGCACACATCATTGGCAGACTTGTAGCAAAGACCAATAAAATGGTTAAGAATAGTGGTGAATTTGTCGAAAGCACAAGAGAGGTGAGAATCCAAGATAAGACGATGGATGGTATTTTTCGATGTGGTTTCACTTTTCCCCAATATCCCAGTGGATCTCATGGTGAGCGTCACACTCAATCATTTGAAAATGGCTTGTCAGAACAGTCAACCAACACCTGAGGATGTTGCTCGCCGACTGGAGATGCGTCTGAATAGCAATAACTGAGCAGTTTGTTCACTTCATCTATGACGGTGCACACTGTCGACAAATATTTATCACAGCTATGGGTTCATCTGCTGTTGGGGCTAATTTGGTGATGGAGGAACTCGAACAAAAGATATTTGAGTCGTGTGTATGTGCATGTGTGTATGTGTGTGTGTGTGTGTGTCACATGCTCTTTTTTTGGTTTGGTTATGCAATTCCATACCCCTGAGCCAATTACCCAGAAATTTGTTATCCCACATTATTGTAACATGCAGCAGATCAACGTCCAAATAATAAAAAAAAAACATTTAAATTTCGATTTTTAATGAAATTAATGTTAAAACTAGAAATAACGGCACTCTGGGTGAGCGTCGTGTGCCCCCTCGGCGGGGAGAGGGGCAAAGCTTGGCTTATGCCTCAGCACAATGAACGAACGCGCGCGCACGCACGCACGCACGCACACACACCTCTCTCAGATAAGGAAATATATAAAGCAAAGATGTGAGTATCTCACTCAAAGTGAAAAATAAAACTAAATGGAAACAAACTTCATATGGAAATTATTTGTTTTGCTCTTCATTTTGTCAACCCTCTTCCCAGAGAAATGTACTTGTACATATTTAAATAAAATACCTGGCAATGAAAAGCATCAGTGTTTCCAATGTGCTACTTATAATGTTGTGGTTGGTGCCGTCTGCAGCCCTTGTTAGTTCAACATCAGTCCGTCTTCTGGCATAGTTAAAGTGAGCTACAGCAGGACCGGGAAACTGGAGGTTTTTCAGGTTTTCTTTTTTGAGCTTTAGTCTGAATAAGCATCTGTTTTTTGTATACTTTAATCAGAACTGGTACATATACAAAATAACAACTTTATTAGCCATAGTTCAAGCATATTGAGCTGGCCATAGTTCTGCCACGTAAACAAAGAACCCTCTTATAATTAGGGGCTTTAAGTCGTCGTCTGGGTCGCGGATAGCTCAATATTCCCAAGCTGGATGAAAAAGAGATGGTGGCAGAACACTGGGTGAGGTGTAGAAGAGAAATAACCCTCTTGAAGATAGGTCCACGATCACCTTGGATTTGACGACGACGTGTTTCCCTCAAATGACGGAGAACATTTGCAAACAACTAGAAAACGTTATCAGTTTACAATTACATCAAGTATCCTTTAATTATCAGTGGACTCCCTCATTCTGACTGGGTGTATTGCCTTCGGGGAAATGTATGTGGAGGGAAAGAGGAAAAGGGGATATGGCTACAGGACATTACAATGGACCACCTCAACTCAAGAAAAAAGGGGCAAAGTAAAGTTCACATTCATTTTCACAAGTTTATATAAACACTGGTCTGTGCACCTTAATAACCTTTATCAAGTATAACCTCCCCCCCCCTCCCCACCCTCTCAAAACCCAACCAACAAGGAAATTGTGAAAAAAGCAATTAATAAGGTAAGGAAACCATGAATGCAAGTGTGTTAACACCAAAAGAAGAGAGAAAGAAAGAGAGAAAGAGAGAAAGAGAGAACCTTTATACTGGCAATGGTCGAAAGAAGGGAAAGCATGGAGTAAATATAAAGAGAAGCTATAAACAAAGACAGGACATCCTTTTTGGAAGGGGGAAGGGGTGGGTGGATTCAATTACATTTTTGCATGTACCATCTGTTGGTGGCCCCTTATATTACAACAGCATAATTGTGCGGAGCTGCAAACCACATTGTGCCGATGCACGACTCGTCTTGCCTGTTGCCATGAAAAATACATCATTACGCAACGTTAGGGACAATGCGCTCACCGGAAGATACTTCACGCAAGCCATATCCAACAAACAGAACAAAAGAAAACTTGTGAAATCACCAAGACGCACAAATGAATGTGGAAGCCGAGCTGCACCTGGACCCCAGAGGCTTTCAAAGGTGAAGTTTATCACTCTGGGAACAGAATCAGTCAGTCGACGCGTGGTAAAGGCAGAGCCTAAACTCGTGAGCGCTCGGGGAAACCTTTGGAAAAGATATCCAGGTGAAAACTTATCACCGAACCGCATCGGTGATCCCTTGCTGTTAGCCCTGCCGCGTTGTTAAAAAGGTCAAAATGCTATATGACTTGACGACTCCATATGCATGACCTTTATTTTACGTTGAAAAGCACATTTGCGACGCATTGTGATACAAACAAATTGATGTGATGTCAGTTCCGCTTCCATGCACGTCAATGCCAAACACAGGGTCAACATGCAAAATAATAAACGTTTGCAAAGCAAAATAATTGCAATCACATCAGAAGCTCAAACTTCGATGAATGAGCATGTACGAAGCAAAAGTAGAAATAAAAAAAGGGAAAGTAAATAATGACAATGGGAATATGCCTTCAAGTACGAAAGTACTGTTTGATAAGGTGAGTATTATGAACTGCACACTTGCAGACATAATCGTACCCCATCATATATTTATCATACACGCGTTATTGATGCCGAGATTCTGCAATAAAAGAAATAAATTACAATCTGCTGCTTAGGAAGCAAATTTGCATTTTAAGGGGTGTTGTGCAAATGCAATCCTCAATGGTCACAGACATTTGATTTCCGTCAATCAGATCATATATGGTTCAAACAAAAGTACTAATTACAAGTACAATGTGAAAAGCTACAACAGACACACTTCTCCAAAGTCGGAATGCTTTGTTGAGGGGTAAAGCGATTCGGAAAGCATGATCAAACAGGGGCACGGTCGTCGGTTTTAGAAGAACCCAGATTATTATGACCCACTTGCCCATCCTGGCTAAAGCCTGTACCGAAGTCCGCACGTGCTATGCCGAGTGAGTCGCACCACCTCGAGCGCATCGTGTCTAATCCGCCGGCGCCGGCGGCACAACGATGACAGCATGACCGTAATGACGACTTGTGGGGTGGGGTGGGGTGGGAAAAAAAAGATATGAAGGGACACAATTAAAAAGTCATCACTGTGATTTAGCGTGCAGCACTCGATTCCATCATCCAATATTCCCACTGTGGTTCTAGCCATATGGTGTTGGGAAAAGTGAGAATGCTCAAATCCTTATAATCAAGGACGAGTCGTTTCTGGGTCCCGGACAGCTCGATATTCCCAAGCTGGACGAAAGATAGACGGTGGCAGAATGCTGGGTGAGGCGTGAAAGAGAAAGAACCTCTTGAGGATAGATCCACGATTAACATCAATAATTGATGCGTTTGCAAGAGCATCCCAGACACAAAGCGTGGTTAAATTAGACGATGCAACAACACCAGTCAGACAACCAATGTGCTGCACGAAGCCTGCATCCAAAATAAATCTCACCATCTACATCGATGTCACCAGTCCCATCCACACTGATAGAGGCAAACATTACTCCATAAGTTGGTCTTTACAGAGATCCTGCTGATGTCACCAGACTTCATTGCTGACCGCAGGTGCATTCATGTCGAGTTGTCAGGCAACCCACGAGAAATTCGTCGAGGACAAAACTTATTCACGAGTAAGTTTTTGTATTAACATACTGCTGCTTTTTCTGGAATTCTTCTCTGATGAACAGAATGACGCACTCATCTATCTCTCTGTGTCTTTCTTTCAAAGTCAAAGATGCCTACTCATCCATCATTCATTCCACAATCCATCCATCTTTGGCACTCGCTTCACGACCATACCCGATCCTGCTCATCACCGCTTCGTACAGCCTGGTGTTGGCTCAGTGGTTAGCGTGGCGGCTTGGGATCCGAGGGTCTTGAGTTCACACCCCGTCGGCCGCTGAATTAATACACCAGAGGGGTTGACTCAGCCTGTCATCCTTCCGAGGTCGGCGAAATGAGTACCAGTTCCAGTGTGTGTACTGGTAGAGGAGCATTGCATCAGCGACACAGTCGTGCTTCAAGAAACGATAGCTGCCATTCGACCACCACCACCGCTCCTTGAAAAACATGATGTACCACCAAAAATGAATAAATAAAATCCGTCCGTCTGCTCCACCCTGAAACGCGAAACACTCATCGGAGAGAAAAATTTGCTTCAAAAATTGACCCAAACCGAGGGGGACAAAAATTATTTATTTATTTTTCAATCAAAAAGAAGCATCGAGCCCGGGCGGCGTATAGGCAACAGACCGCTGCCTCGATCGCTCCCGAAAATAATTACCTACATACTGCGGTTGCTTTGGAAAACACTCGCAGGGTATTTCAATCAGACGTCAGGTAGGTGTACGAACAAGGTGTGTCATCAAAATATACAAAACACACACACACACACACACACACACACACACACACACACACACACACACACACACACACACACACACACACACCTCATGATTCCAGCCCGAATTGTGCAAGCGGCAAACAGTCGCGAGTACTCGAGGGAAGTTCATAACGAAGCATCAGAGCCCGGCGTCCATCTCCCGCTTTAAACATTCATCATGTGCTTTCGTCACTCGAGCCGCACCTGTGTCGACCCCCTGGCCCTCGGGTGTGCTCTCCTCAGTTCATCGCGACTTGCGGTCGCAGCCTGTAAAATGGCGAGCAGCTCGAGTGTGAAGTAGAAACGCGGCGAAAGTTCAGGCGAGCCGCTTCCTCCGCTATCGCAAGAGAAGAAGAGCCGACAACGCGCCGAGCGTTCGGAATCGGCACTGGGGCTGTTGGTTGGTGGTTACCGCAGCACAGCCGTCTCGTCAGGCGCGAAAGTTTTTACTAAAACAGCAGTCGATCTTCGGAGGCAGCGGGAACGGGGGGAGCCGCGACGATGCCACGATTATGGTGCCGGACCCCAGGTGGGCACGTACACGTACGTTACAGCAATGAGAGAGTGTGTGTGTGTGTGGTGTATGTGTGTGTGAGAGAGAGAATAGTGTGAGCTCGCACGGATCCCAGAGAACCGCAACGTCCGGCTCTCACCTTCACCTCGTAACACGGCACCGGGCGGATGCACACCTTCTCCGCAAATCGGGACACAGCACGGCAAAGCACGGCAAGGCGAGGCGAGGCACAGCGGAGCTCCCTCGTGCGAGCCTGCAGTCGAAATCTGCCACAGCGATTCACGTGAAGCGTTCTGGCGCGGCAGGCTGCGCGTCGCGTGCGCGTGACGTCATCAAACGTGGTGGTGGTGGTGGTGGGGGGGTGTGTCCTCGCGCGTTCCGCCTACTTTTTGTTTTCCCCCTTCACGCAACGATTTATATTTGTATATATATTTTTTTCGACATAAGGTTGTGTGTGATCAGCGGTGCATATTTCTAATATACACGGACGAATTGAAGCGCAACGACACATTCTGGAGTCGAAAATAATTTGCGGGAATTTAGACGACAGCCTTTAATATTATACGACGTTCGGCAAAATAATCGAAATACACCGCCCAAAACAAGGTGGACATGATAAACGCCCTTCCGAACCGGCGGCTCGGCTCAAGGTTTTCGCCGCGCGTTTTGTCCTCGTTTCCCACGGCACCGGTGGAAGTTTCCACGGGCGGACCGCAGGCCCAGTCGCACCGTCAAAATTACGAGCACGATGAACAACAGGGAGGGAGGTCTCACGGCCTCAGGGCGACAGGCTCCGACCGCGATGATGAAACAGTTTGTCTTGTTGTGAAACCGTCTGCGTGACTGGAAACACAACCTTGAAACTTGGGCCACCATACTCCCCCCCACGACGTACAAACGAACAAACTTACAAAAGGCAAAGCATTTAATCAGCTTCCCGACAAAGGAACATCATTTAAATTTTTGCCAAATTTGTTACTCCTTGTCTGTGGAAATGTTTTTTTTTCATGGTGGAACATCTCAAAATCCGCGGCATTTCTCCTCTCGTGGGTAATGGCTCTGTGTTGTGCTGTGTACGTCTGTTCTCGCAAAGTGTGACCGCACCGAACGGGTCATTAAGGGAAATTACCGGTTGTTTTTGAAAATGCTGCGCTGACCTGACCCCCAGAGAAGTTTTCACAAAGCAAACGCCCACCCACTGTTGCTGAGCTTTGCCCCGCCCTTTTGACATGCCACGCCCCCTTTTCCTCACTCTTCCGTTTCATTATTTCTTTTCTTCCCTTGCCCTTGTTGCCCCATCTTGATGGAATTTTAATTTAAAAAAAATAGAACCGCAAAGTGGGCGTAACCCCTCATCCCCTTGACGCAAACCAATTTCAAGATGGTGGCCGTATTGAAAATCGCAGCACACCCATTTTCAAAAGGAACCTTCCTCTACTCAACCCCAACACACCCTGCAAAAATGGATTTAATCGGACAAGGCGTTCTCAAAATCGACGGAAACCTATTTCAAGATGGCTGCCATGGAGGCCACATTGAAAATCGCAGCGCGCCCATTTTCGAAAGGAACCTTCCTCGACTCAACTCCAACACACCCTGCAAAAATGGATTTAATCGGACAAGGCGTTCTCCTCGAAATCGACGGAAACCAATTTCAAGATTGCTGCCATGGAGGCCACTTTGAAAATCGCAGCGCGCCCATTTTCGAAACGAACCTTCCGCTACTCAACCCCAACACACCCTGCAAAAATGGATTTAATTTTACAAGGCGTTCTCCTCGAAATTGACGGAAACTAAAAGTTGACAGACGCCCGGACGCCCGCCGGACAACGCCTGTGACAACAATACCCCTTTTTCAGCCCAATTCGGGCTGAGGGGTAAAATGAGTGCATATATATATAAACCGTATATACTATCCTTCCATATATCTATGTACAGGGTGTCCATAAAAAAATCACATCATTTGAAACTTGAATATCTAAGTAACTACATGTCCCAGGCAAACGAAAGTAAATAGGCTTCATGTTGAACAATAAAATATTTATTTATCAAAATTCGAACAAGAGATTCAGAGGGATGTAGATTTTATAACCGTTTTCTCAAAACTTCACAAATGTTCAATATGTGCACTGCCTGTGACACGACACACGTCAAGTCGGTGGTCCAGCTCCTGCCAAACATGCTGTAGCATGTCTTGCGTAACATTCTCCAGCGCCTCAGTGATTCTCTGCTTAAGTTCCTCGAGGCTTGTAGGAAGAGGGGGGATATAGACCAGTCCTTTCACATAGCCCCATAGAAAAAAAAATCACAAGGTCTCAAGTCAGGTGAACGTGGTGACCATTTCAACAGCACATTGTCATTATCACTGGCACGCCCAATCCATCTTCCTGGTAGATTCTCATTGAGATAAGAATTAAACATCCAACTTAGTTAGTTTTTACACATTTTGTTAAAATTTGAGATCATTTGAGCGAGAATTAGCAATGTTATTAGACTACGAAATGATGTAATTTTTTAGGGACACCCTGTATTACTAAAACTCTCATCATGTATGTAATGTATGTATGTTCCCGAAATACAGCCAAAACGGTACACGATAGCGCAAACATTTTAGGGCCACCTTACTCACCATTCTCCTGTGGTGTGCAGTATCAAGTTTCGTTCAAATTGGGCAAAGAAAAAATTATTCAAAAATCAATTCACGATTCAGTCAAGCACTCTTCGGGAGTATTTGATCAAAGCAAACAACCTCAGCGGCATAGTTCGCTGGAACTATCTTTTTTTTCTTGAAATGATTTTTTTCATCAACCGCTGTCACAACGAGAACCCAACAGGTTTACGGGTCGCCTAGTCTACTATAGAAATGGCAGTCCTTCTGTCCGTGTCTGTCTGTCTGTCTGTCTGTTTTTTTGTGACGAATAAGCTCCTAGACCAGTGAACCGATCTTGATGAAACGTTACACATATATAGAACTAACATTCAGCTCCAGGATGCGCTAAGTGGCTTTCCATAAAAATGAAAAAAGTATATATTAAAAAAATATATATATATATATTTATAAATAAAATTTCCATTAGAAAAAAAATGGCTTTCGAATAGTGCGCCGGCATATAAATCATAACAAAAGGCTTCATGGTTAAAAATGCTAGGGTTTTTTGAAATACAAAATGTTCGTATTCGTTGACTTTTTAAACATACACATTCTCCTCCTGTTATTTAAATTCTTGAACTGCATGCGCAAGGCAACAGCTAACTGCTGATCGATCTGCTCATGAAAGAGCCAGGCAAGCCATAAAGGGGGTTAGGAAGACAATTGATAAAGGGAAGATAAATGAGGTGAGTGAGTGAGGACCAGCAGGCCTGTGTGTATGGAGCGAATGTGGTATGCATGGTGCGATGAGTGATTGGGGGGAGGAGTGATTCCCACCCAAGTGACCCCGGGGTCAGAGTAATGCGAGTTAGTGGGTTAGTTAAATTGACAAAAATGGAGGTCGCTTTGCTGTTGGTGCGAATGTGGGCTCGAAACCCGTTTGGAGGGGTGCAGGAGTCCTGTTGACGGGTTGGGAGCGTGGCTGTGAACCGTGAGTATCGCTTTGTGGGCACAAAATAGGGCAAATTTCCCGGGTATTCCCGGGTACTTCAGCTAGTAATATATAAAGCTCTTTCTAACCACTGACTGACTGATATTAATGATCGGTACCTTCTCAGTGATGGAGAAAGCTGAAATTTTGTGTGCCGATGGACATCGAAGCCGGTACACCGGGAAAAATCACAAAACCGTCGGATAACATCCGTAAAATGAAAATTTTTATATAAGTGGGGGAAAAAAATGAAAAAATGCAGGTGAGTGACACGAGACAATCAGGAAGCAAGGTAATTTAGTGTGCTGATGGACATCGAAGCCGATACACCAGGAAAAATCACAGAACCGGCGGAAAGCATCCGAAAATGAAAATATAAATAAATGGAAAAAAAACCGAAGAAAATGCAGGTGAGCGGCCCGAGACAATGGGGAAGCAAGGTAATGTTGGATGACGATGGACATCAAAGCCGATACATCCGGAAAAGTCGAAGAACCATCAGAAATCATCCGAACATGAAAATATAAACAAATGAAAAAAAATGAAAATAAATAAATGAAAAACCAAATGCAGGTGAGCGACCCAAGACAATATGGAAGCACGGTCCGGATACTGATACACAATGTGTAAGCATACCCCACTAGTATGTATGTATATATATATATATATATATATATATATATATATATATATATTAATTTATTTAACACCTCCCACACTCCTTGAGCCAAAGCTGCTGTATAAAGCAACCCAAGAAGACCAACACAAGGTGAGCACTATGCTGTATCAAACCCTTCCCAGAGTTCCTCCACAGCTACAAAGACGTTCTACAAAGATGGATATGCTGCTTCTGCTCTCCCAACAATGGACGGAGGTACTCAATGCTGGACATGAAATCAGAACCATATCCAAAGACATATCATGTGCTTTTGACATGGTCTGGCACCCTGCCCTGCTCACCAAACTCTCTTCCCATGATAACCAAGGCCATCTTCACTCATGGCTCACAGACTTCCTCTCCTGTCGCAGCCGTGTGCCCATAAATGGAGTTCTTTCATACCCTCTTCCTGTCCAGGCTGGAGTTCCTCAAGGCAGTGTTCTGGGCCCTGTTCTTTTTCTGGTTTTCGTCAATGATATCTCTAACTCTGGAAAATCCTTTTTATCTCTTAGCTGATGGCTCCACCCTCTGTCACACCATCGGTCATCCCTCAGACCGGCAAGCAGCAGCTTCTTCTCTCTCTGCAGATCTGGGTAAAATCACAAAATGGTCCAACACGTGGAACATGTCTTTCAAGTCTGACAAATGTCACACTCTCACGATGTCTCTCCGAAGGACCGTTTGCCCATCCCCCCCCCATCTACTTTCTCAACAATCCTCTGGAAGAAGTCCTTTCATTCAAGCTTCTGGGTCTCACTATCTGCCATGATCTTTCCTGGGAAAGCCACATTTCTAACCTGGCCTCCAAAGCCAGTCGCCGACTGGGATTCCACCATCGTGCAAAGTCCTTCCTCGGCCCACCTGAGCTCCTGACCACATACAAAGCTTTCGTCCACAGCCTCATGGAGTACTGCTCTCCCCTTTTGGCTGGTGTTCCTGCTTCCCAACTTTCTCGGCTTCACGCTGTGGAAACCAAGGCATTTCAAAACGTTGGTATCTCCCGCAATGAGGCTGAGTCTTTGGGCCTCTCACTCCCTCACCGCAGCCAGGTCGGTTGTCTTTCTGTCTTCTACTGTCTCCTCTGCAGTCTCACCCCCCCCACCCCTGCTCTGTCTGCGATTTGTCCCCACTATATTTCCACAGGGCGCTCAAGGTCCGCCAACAACCCCCTTCTGGTAAAACTACCAAAATCACGAATCACTGCTCACCTTCACTCATTCATTCCTCTTTTTCCCCGCCTTTGGAATAAACTCCCTCACTCTGTTCAATCCCATTCTTCCCTCCAGGCCTTCAAAACAGCCGTTCACCACTACCTATCATCCCCCATCCAAAACCTCGATCTTTTCTGCCCCCATTAATCCACCCCAAATCCACCTCCTTCAAATTCCCTGCTTTCTTTCCTGAAAGTTCCCTGCAGTGTAAGGTCCTGAAAGTCCCTGTAATGTCCATCTTGTATACCCCATGGTCCCCACCCCATCCCTCTCCCTTCCACAGATCTCCTAATGTTTCTGTTCCCCAATGTTTTGTCTTTCCCATTCCTGCCCCTCTTGTCTCATGCCCCCCTTGCTGTGCGTTGTGTGTTAGCTCTCATACGAGCCATGACAAGGTATGCAAAAAGGGAATGTGGGAGGTGTTAATTTTTTATATAATCCAAGCTACCTGGGATTAGTTGATTTGGTGAGAGCTGATTTGTGATTCCCTCCATTAACAGGTGAGAGATGTGGGTGGGTCTTTACTATATATATATATATATATATATATATATATATATATATATATATATATATATATATATATATATATATATATATATATATATATATATATATATATATATATATATATATATATATATATATTTATATATGTAAATATATATATATATATATATATATATATATATATATATATATATATATATATATATATATATATATATATATATATATATATATTGTTTCGGCTGTGGAAATTCGCAGAGCACCATATAGGACCTTAGATCAGTTATGCCGATAAGTCTGTGTTCAGATTTTTTTTTTTTTTGTATACCTTGGTCGAGGCTCGTATGAGAGCTAACACACAACTCACAGCAAGGAGGCATGAGACAAGAGGGGCGGGAGTGGAAGGGACAAAACAGTGGGGAACAGACACATTAGGTGAACTGTGGAAGGGAGAGGGATGGGGATGGGACGGGGAACATGGCGAAGAGAAGATGGACATTTCAGGGACTTTCAGGAAGGAAAGCAGGAGAAATGAAGGAAGTGGGCTTGGGTGGATTATCGGGGGTAGAAAAGATCGAGGATTTGGATGGGGGAAGATAAGAGGTGGTGGTGAACAGCTGTTTTGAAAGCCTGGAGGGAAGAATGGGAAAGGCGGGAAAGTTTATTCCAAAGGCGGGAAAAAAAGAGGAATGAAAGAGTGAAGATGAGCAGTGATTCGTGATTTTGGTAGTTTTACCAGAAGGGGGTTGTTGGCGGACCTTGAGCGCCCTGTGGAAATGTGGTGGGGACAAATCGCAGAGAGAGCAGGGGGGGCAAGGCTGGAGAGGAGTCGGTAGAAGACAGAAAGACCACCGACCAACCTGCGGTGATTGAGTGAGAGGCCCAAAGACTCAGCTTCATTGCGGGAGATGCCGATGATCTTAAATGCCCTTGTTTCGACAGCGTGAAGCCAGGAAAGGTGGGAGGCAGGAGCACCAGCCCAGAGGGGAGAGCAGTACTCCATCAGGCTACGGACAAAAGCTTTGTAAGTGGTCAGGAGCTCAAGAGGGCCGAGGAAGGACTTAGCACGACGGAGGATTCCCAGTCGGCGACTGGCTTTTGAGGCGAGGTTGGAAATGTGACTTTCCCAGGAAAGGTCATGGCAGATAGTGAGACCTAGAAGCTTGAAAGAAAAGACTTCTTCCAGAGGATTGTTGAGAAAGTGGATGGGGGGGTTTTGTAAACGGTCCTTTCGAAGAGACATAGTGAGAGTGTGAGATTTGTCTGGATTGAAAGACATGTTCCACGTGTTGGACCAGTTTGTGATTTTATCCAGATCTGCAGTGAGCGAAGAAGCTGCTGCTTGCCGGTCTGAGGGATGATAGATGGTATGGCAGAGGGTGGAGTCGTCGGCAAAGAGAAATAGAGGATTTTCCAGAGAGTCCGAGAGATCATTGATGAAAACCAGAAAAAGAACAGGGCCCAGAACGCTACCTTGAGGAACTCCAGCCTGCACAGGAAGAGGGGATGAAAGAACTCCATTTAGGGCCACACGTTGACTGCGACAGGAGAGGAAGTCTGCGAGCCATGAGTGGAGATGGCCTTGAATACCATGGGAAGAGAGTTTGGTGAGTAGGGCAGGGTGCCAGACTGTGTCAAAAGCACGTGATATGTCCAGGGATACGGCTCGGATTTCCTGTCTGGCATTGAGGACCTCCATGAAACCAAATTGATGATTGGAAATCAAGCCATTGGAGAAGAGGAAGGATTTCATATCTGAGGCGATGATGGATTCCATAACCTTGCTGATGATTGGGAGAAGGCTGATTGGTCTGTAGTTATAGGGATCTGTTTTTGCACCTTTTTATGCAGGGCAGTGATGTTAGCAGATTTCCAAGCAGATGGCAGATGACCTTGGGCAAATGAGAGGGTGAATAGAACAGAGAGAGGGTGAGCAAGAGCAGAAGAGCAGGCTTTGAGGACACGTGGGCTGATGCCGTCTGGACCGGTTGCAGAATCTGACTCGAGGTTTGAAAGCAAGCTCTCCACCTTGTCAGGAGAAAAGGATACAGAGTCCAGGGACAGTTGGGTGCGACTGGGTAAAGTGGGTAGAGATAGAGATGGGTTTAGGACACAAGATTTAGCTGCAACACCGAGTTTAGACATTCAGCTTTATCACGTGTGGAATCAGCAGTGCGGCCATTTGAGGTAAGGGAGGGGATGGAGGGGGAACATACACCAGAAACAGATTTGATTAAACGCCACCAGGATTTTGAGGAGGGAGAGAGGTTTGAGAGTTCAGACTTGAGATGAGAAAGATGTTGTTTTCTGGCTCTCCTAAGGGTAGATACACACTTGTTCCGAGCTTTGTGGAAAGAACTGAGATTGCCCTCAGTTTGGTTTGCTTTCCATGAGGCAAAGGCAACTTGTTTCAGGACAACTGCTTCGCCACAAGCTTCAGTAAACCAAGGGCGGGAGGAAGGGTAAGACAACTGAACACGAGAGGGGATAGATAGATTTCCCCACCGTTGTCTAATGGGTATTATTTGTGTGATCGGGGCTGTGATCTTTGAGTTAGCCGTTTTTCTTTTGCTATTGTTATTTTGGACCAACCACTTCACAACCACCACCTCCACCACCAACACCTTCTCCACCACCGCCTTCACACAACCACCTTAACCACCACCACGTTGCCACCTCAGCAGGGTTGCGAGAAGCCTGACATTCGTCGCGAGAGAACGGACGATGGCCTCACCCCTCCCCCCCCCCAACGAAAAGCATGTGCAGAAGAGACGCGGGGAGGCAGCGCTTAAAACAAAAGAGCCGGGCCGATCTCTCCTGGAATTTTCCTCCCCCCCCCCCCCCCCCCCCGCGCGCTGCGAATGGAGGGCGATGCGCCGTCGAGATAAAAGGGCATGCAGAACGAGAGGTCTGTCTGTCAAGGTCTGTGGGTCTGGAGGTCTGGAGGTCGTGGTCGCTCTTGGCGCCGTTGTAGGAGAGTCTCTGGAGGTGGCAGAAACGCGAGCGCTGAAGAGAAGGTCTGAGGCGTGTGTGTGTGTGTGTGTGTGTGTGTGTGTGTGTGTGTGTGTGTGTGTGTGTGTGTGTGTGTGTGTGTGTGTGTGTGTGTGTGTGTGTGTGTGTGTGTGTGTGTGTGTGTGTGTGTGTGTGTGTGTGTGTGCGCGGACGCTAAGGCTCGATGCTCGCTCGCTGGATCGTGCTAGCTGGATCGCTCTGGGCTCTCTGGATCGAAGGCACTTTGAGGGGGTCGGTGGTCATGACGGAGTCACTCAGGATCGTGTGTGAGTCACCTCTCTGGGTCAGATCGAGGAGAACTCGAGCTCGAGGATCCACCACCCGGTCACATTTTTCCTTCCTTTCTTTATTTTCTTTTGGGCTTTTGTGTGTGTGCCTGTGGCACCGTGTCCTTAAGTAAACCTGCTTAAGTGACTGTATATAATAATAATAGAGAACGGCTGTCGGTCTTTGGTCCTCCTGTCCCCTACCCCCATTGCATACTGTTTGCATATTGCTTCATTGCTTATGTCGCGTGTATAAATAAATGTGCCTGTCTCAATGTACCTGCTCGTGCATGTTTTTCACCATTTGAGTTGCCATCGCTGCGTACGGAATATGGGTGGGCTTTTTAAATAGCCGGTAAAGTGATCGGGTCCAACGGGACTGCGCGATAATACCCCGCTCGGTTATCCCAAATGGAGCGAGCTGCTTAAGCGGCTCGTTTCCAAGCGGTCCCGTTGAGGTACAATCTCTCGGTAATCTACCCGCGCGATTAATTAGGTATATCGACAATTCGGCGATTGACCCTGTAGCGCATGGGTAGAGTACGGACAAGGTTGTGGTATGATTAAAAACACACCCGTGGCTGGTTTTCGGCGTTGATCCAGAAAGCCGTGACTGGATTGTCCATCCGGTGGGCATACGGCCGCGATTCGGCTAAACGCGGCTGTTCGCACGCCGGCGGGCGAGAATCTGTAACAATATATATCTATATCTATATATATATATATATATATATATATATATATATATATATATATATATATATATATATATATATATATATACATATATATATATATATATACATATATATATATATATATATACATATACATATATATATATATATATATATATATATCTATATCTATATATATATATATATATATATATATATATATATATATATATATATATATATATATATATATATATATATTCACTATATGTGTGGGTGTCCCAAAAAGACCTAGCCAACTTTGGTTGTTAATATGATTAGAACCACAAATGATACAACAATACCGTTTGGTTTATGTGATAAAGAAACTCATAAAGTTTTGTGCACATAATCAATGCACTTTATTGTGCGCTCCGTTTGTCACGCACATGACATCAAGGTGGTACACGAGTTCTTGCCATGTTGCTGTGATCCGAGAACGAAGATCCTGCAGGTTTGCCATCTTGGTATTGCAGACAACATCTTTGACAAACCCCCACAGAAAAAAAATCAAGGGGGGAAATGTCTGGTGATTGTGGTGGCCAGGCTGTTGACCTGTCTCAGTCAATCCACCAATCTGGAAATTTTTCATTCAGGACGGCTCAAATGATGAAGGCCCAATGAGGGGGGCACCGTCCTGTTGAAAAATGATGTCAGGTTTCAGGTCTTAAATCTATGGGAAGACGAATCCTTCCAACATGTTCATGTAAGTTGCTGCAGTCACTGTATCCTCCACAAAGAAAAACGGATCCACTAAGCAGTCATGAGAGAAGGCCACTCCACACATTGACCTTTGGACTGTTGCATATGTGTTCAATGACCAGGTGGGGGTTTTCAGTCACAGATCCTCACACTGTGCTAGTTGACCTTCCCAGATACATGAAAGCAAGCTTCATCTGTGAACATGACATTTTTCAGGTAATCATCATCCTCTATGCGACTGAGCATTTCCAAGGCAAATGCCCTGAATTTGGGTCCATCATTTGTTTTGCGTTCCTGCAGAATCTGCACCTTATCGGCATAAAGCTTTGGTCTTTTATGGAAAATCCTGTGTACAATGGTGGTTGGTCGTCCCAGTTCTCTGGATGCTCATCAAATAGATTTTCTGGGACTTTGTTGAAATGATTCATGCACTCGTTCAATGTTTGCTGTACTTGTGTGCTTGGTCGACTGGTACTTTTTTTTTTTGACAACTTCCAGTCTCCTTAAACCTCTTGTACCACTCTCCGATACTTCAGTACTCCATGATTCCTTCCATACCTTGTTCATGATTCCAGTAGGAAGGCGGATTCCTTCCATATCTTGTACGGAAATTTCGCTGAACTTGCATGTCGGATCTCGTCTTGTTGAATTATTTGACGCACTGAGCTTTCTCCTGTGGAGTCGCCATTTACTTGTACATTCAACCACCAGACCTGAAAACAAAGAAAACTTCATGAGTTTCTATATCATATAAATCAAAGAGTATCATAAATATATTAACAACCAAAGTTGTCCTGGTCTTTTTGGGACACCCTGTATTATCTAATGTATAAAGCTCTTTCTAACCACTGCTTCTCACTCACTCGCTCACTCAGTGAGTGAGTGGTTAGAAAGAGTGATATAAAACTTTATTGCTTTCAACACATGCGAGAAATTTGAAATTTCGCATACTAATGCAACTCAAAGCAAATATCTCATGAAAACATCACAAAACCGACGTAAATATCCACAAATAAGTCGGCTTGTGCAGACTCGCTCTGATCATGACAAGTCACGTGACCTGAGATAATGGTACGTCACATGATCTTGCTTGGCACGATGGCTCCCCGAGAGAGCTGGTGTTTCCTGATTTTATGGCAGTATGATTGGAGAAGTGCCTGAGAGGCACTGACGAAGTGCCTGATGTTGTATCCTGATGTTGTAACACACAGAAGTGCCTGATGTTGTATCCTGATGTTGTAACACACAGAAGTGCCTGATGTTGTATCATTTACTGACGATGTACAGTGACTGATAGGAGTCAGTTATCGTTTTCAGGGTGCACAATGGCAAATGAGTGTTGCATGTGTGTATATATATATATATATATATATATATATATATATATATATATATATATATATATATATATATATATATATATATATATATATATATATATATATATTTATATATATATATATATATATATATATATATATATTTTATATATATATATATATATATATATATATATATATTTTATATATATATATATATATATATATATATATATATATTTATATATATATATATATATATATATATATATATATTTTATATATATATATATATATATATATATATATATATATATATATATATATATATATATATATATATATATATATATATATATATATGTCAGACGTCAATATCAAGCACCCTGGTTTAAAAAAAACATTCAGAACATGTTTTAGTCTGTACATATTTACCTGCATTCACGATCCACGTCACTGGAATTTAACCCAAAAGCAAAAACATCGTTTTTGCCCGGCAAGATAAATGCAGGTGTGAGGCCATACGTTGAAAAATGTGTGAAATACAGATGAGATGACGTCAATCAATTATCCCAATGAAGCACACGCACACGGGCATACAGAAGAATACACGAGACACAACACAGGACTGTTAAACAAGACAAACACAGCTACTGAGCTTGGGGGGAGTTCCGTCACTTTCCAGCACACTTTGAATCCCAACGACACCACAACAAAGGCGTGACCTCTCTCACCGCACTCAATGAGGCATTTCCTAAGGAGGAATTTCCTCCTACCCATGGATGCCAACCTCTGGGAATTGTTTGTGATGTATCCCTTTAAGCGCTCAACATCAAGTAAGGAAGCAGCACGTACTCTTTTTTTAAGTCTTTGGTATGACTCGGCTGGGACTTGAACCACCGATCTCCCAGACTCGTCGCGGATGCTCCAGCAGGGAAGAGGAGAGTTTTGGAGTTGCCTAGAAACCAGTTTGAGTGTAAACTGACTGACTGATGTACCATACTCTGTACCACAGAGCGTTGGTTCTGCCGAAGAAGTTTCTTGGCCGAGGGTCATGCTGGGCGGTTTACCATCCCTCTCTCAGTAAAAGTCAGGGCACGAATTTGGAATTTGTCCGTGAACTTCGTGGTGCCTGGTATAACTCGCCTACTCATCTCAAAGGAAACTCCATCTCTTAAATGTCAAGAATTTTAGATTCTGGAAACTGAATTTATGCTTTGCAGCAGTGTTTTGTTTACCCAGTAAGGCATATGTTCTTCCTCATCTGTTAAATGTGTGCAAAATGACTGTTATGCTGTACTTTACTGCATTTATCATCGGTTTGGGAAGTAAACCCAAATCAGACATGGAATCTTTATCTCTCTTGCAGCCTATTCTGGAAATCGGTACGAATCTAAATTCAATCAACGCATCAAACATGGGAAGATATGCTAACTTCACTCGATAACCCCAATTGGCTCAGTTGTTAATGAGTGCAACGTGGCAGCAGCTACACGAATTATGACAATTACTGTTTATTTTCCAAGTTCCAGATCCACCCCTCAACGGTTATCTTTGACTTTGAATCATGAACTCCGCCTCTTCATGTTGCCGAGCAACCAAGAAGAATGTAAACAATAGTTATATCTTGTAACTTTTGACATACTGTATTGACATTAAAATGACTACAGCTGTAAATTGTTTAAATTAAGAGCTCATTCTGATCACTAATTCTTAATTCACTTGAATTATTTAGCTACTTGCAGCAGGCAAGCATAATCCACTTCATCAAATATAGAAAGCACTTTTACAATCCACTTCATCAAACATCTCCAACAGCTGCGAGCACCTTTGCTGTGATACCCCACACGGTTCCAACGATACCTTTTGAGAGTCCCAATCTCTTGTGATGTTTGCTTGGCTTTTCCTTTTTGCCTCATTATCCTTAATGTTTTTCAGTTTCACTGCAAGTCTACTGTTGATTTTGTTCTGTTACGTCCTGATCCGTTCTTTGCTCTCGCTCCTCCACGAGCCTCGACACTGTAGAAAAAAAGTGAAATGCTGGATCTTTTAGTTTTGGCTTTTCCCTGTTGAGGCCATGTGCTGATTGACTCGGTTGACAGAATGCCAGACGAATTGCGGCAAAATGTTGAAGACATTGTAAAAGAAGAGGCCAAAAACACCATTCCAAAAGCAAGCAGAAAGAAGACTAAATGGCTGTCAGACGATACAATAAATATTGCCGACAGAAGGGGAGAGATGAAAACCAAAGACGCATCAAGAGAAGACTTTAAGCAGCTAAATGCCGACTTCCAACGACAAGCTAGGAAAAACAAAGATAAATATTTCAAACAGGTATGCATAGAGATAGAAAGTGACAACAGCACAGGCAGGAAAACAAGAAATCTTTTTTAAAAGATCAGAGAGATCACAGAAAAGTTTAGGTCGAAGATTGGATCCTTAAGAGTAGAACAGGAAAAGATCTGCCAGAAGAAACACAGATGAGAGAAAGATGGAAGGACTGTGCTGAAACTCTATACAAACGAGATATGATTGCAACCTTCGAAAATAGTGAATATTAACTAGGAGGGTACTAAGTCGAGCACATACCTCCCACCAGGCTGATTAATTTACATTTTATATCTCACTGATAGGCCACATCTGGATTTGTAACTGAACTCAAATTTAATTGGCTTGTTCTTGTAATACAAATCCATCCATAACATTTTGAGATATCGTGCTATAACATCGTTTTAGACCGAGCACTCAATGGTGAAGAATCACTTAAAAATTTCACGGATTCCGATTTTCATCAAAATCTAATCAATTTGTTCTTGTCACATACCCAAGCTCTCCACCAAATTTTGTCTGAATCTATCCACACCTTTTTGAGATATCCTGTTCACAAACAAACAAAGAAGAAAGAGACATCATGCAGATCACCACACTTGCAAAATCTACAAAACAAATTTGACCTCAAAAATAATTGTTGATTGAATTCAGTAACCAAATATGCAACTCCTCTTCAAATTTCAAGTCAATCAGATGAAAATTGAGGATTTTTAAAATACCATCTTAGTTGTTGACCTTTGGCCTATGTTTACCTTTTGGTTCATGTTGACCTCAAAAATAATAGGCTCGTTGAATTCAGTGACCTGAAATATAAATCCTCTTCAAATTTCAAGCCAATCGGATGAAAATTGAGGATTTTAGAAAAATCACCTTCGTTGTTGATCATGGGCCTATGTTTACCTTTTGGTCTATATTGACCTCAAAAATAATTGGCTAGTTGAATTCATTAAACTGAAATATAAATCCTCTTCAAATTTCAAGTCAATCGGATGAAAATTGAGGATTTTAGAAATCTCATCTAAGTTGTTGACCTTTGGCCTTTGTTGACCTTTTGACCGCAAAAACAATAGGATTCTTCCTTTTGCCAAACTCTACCACGTGGTGAAATTTCGTGAAGATTGGTTGAAAATTGTGTCTTGTCAGCGACAGACAGACAGACAGGCAAACAGACAAGCCGGGAGGCGGACATGGGTAATCGATCAAGTCGAATTTAGTCGTTTTTCAGCCGTTACTAGCCAACAAAAGCGTCCATAGCAACGGTTCTTTCTCACACATAACTAGGACATACCATGAACCTACCATACCAGTTTCATGTATATCTGACTCATAGTCTCTGAGATATAACGAACTTCGTTTTTTTATTGTTTTCGACCAAGGTTCATTCAAAGTCTATCTTCTCCGACAGTTTTCATAGGATCCGGCTGGAAATTTTTGACAATATGGCTGAATGTACTGCCCACAGTCGCTCGTGGCCCGATTTTTGATTTTCGGAAAAATTAATTTTTGAGATTTTTTTGAAAATTTCAAAGGTCCGTTGCTAGGCAACAGATGGGTCCATAGCAACGATTCTCATTTGCACACAACTTGGTCATGGTATGAACCTACCAACCAAGTTTCATCGAAATCGCCGTTGTATTAATGGAGCACTGGACCGAACAGGCATACAGACAGACAGACAGACAGACAGACAGACAGACAAACATATCAATGGAAATACTGATAATAAGGGTAGACTAGATTGACTACCCAACAGACAGACAGACAAACATATCGATGGAAATACTGATAATAAAGGTAGACGAGATTGACTATCCAACAAGCAGACAGACAAACAGACAAACAGGCAGACAGAATAACAAAATCGACTGACCAATATACTTGAAAAATCTTCGATTTTGCAAGTAATAAATACATCGTGCAGAGCAAGATACTTGCAAAATCTACCCCCCTCTCCAAAGGTTGCCATGGATACATCAAATTTTCCATTTCATTGTGATTAAAATTGACAATCTTAACCAAGGCTCAGGTCAATCGGGTGAAAACTGATTATTCTTCAGATTGAAATTGACGATTTTAGAAGTTTGACCTTGAGTTGACATTTGACCTTTTGAGCTCAAATAGTTGGTTTCCCAATTCAGTGATGCAATATGCAAATCTTGTTCAACTTTGAAGTCAATCGGATGAAAAATTACGATTTTAGAAATGGGACCTCAAAATGACCTTTGGTCTCAAAATCAATAGGCTTCTCAGTTGAGACTAGCTCTACAACTTGATAAAGTTTCATGACGATTGGTTTGGAATTGTGACCTGTAGGCGATTGACAAACAAAGAAACAAGCAGTCATAGACTGGTACTTACGAAATCGTCAACTTGACCTCTGACCTTGTCTAATTAAAGCTATCTCTCGAGAAGGTAGCGACGCAAACCAGAAGTTTCTACGATGATTCTGCACCAAACCATCAAAAACCTAATGTTTGACCTCACTGTGACCTTGACCTTTGACCGATTTTGACCAAAATCTAATCAGCGCTAGCCATCACCCTCCTGAATCACGTGGTGTAATTTGACATTGGTAGCTTCTTCCGTTCTCGAGTTATCGTGCCTACACACAAACACACACACACACAAACACACAAACACACACACACACAAACAAACACACAAACAGAGGACGGAAGTCATCAATATACTTCCGAAATCTTTAGATTTCGTAAGTAACAAACAGACACGATAACAAAATCGACTGACCAATATACTTGAAAAATCTTCGATTTTCACATGTAGCAGACAGATAGACAGACAGTGGTGAAAACATAACTTCAATTCACCTTCTGCGACGGAGGTAACAGCAACCGATAGTGATAGAATGCAAGAAATGCAAAGCCTTGAAAGAATTGGAAAATTGAAAAGCACCAGGCGCCACCAAGATTACAATAGAACTCTTTGAGGTAGTTGGAGAGGAGGCAATCAAAATT
>NC_140972.1:18635760-18660760 GCF_056783735.1 Eptatretus burgeri
TGTGTGTGTGTGTGTGTGTGTGTGTGTGTGTGTGTGTGTGTGTGGGGGGGGGTAGGGGGAGGGGGAGCAATTATCTCCTCTGCCTTTTGCCAGGAGCAATAGGGGTCAGAAAGTCCCTTATCACGTGGATACCTGAAAAAGTCTGATGACATTTCTGAACTAACAGAGAGTGTAATCTCGATATTAATAAAACTCTCATCTTGTGTGTGTGTATATATATATATATATATATATATATATATATATATATATATATATATATATATATATATATATATATATATATATATATATATACAGTATATATGTTCCTGAAATACAGCCAAAATGGTACACAATAGCACAAAACTTTCAGTGCTACCTTACTTACCATTCGCCTGCGGTGTGCAGTATCAAGTTTCGTTCAAATCGGGCAACGAAAAAAATTGTACTAAATCAATTCCCAATTCCGTCAAGTACTCTTCGGGAGTATTTGATCAATGCAAACAACCTCAGCAGTATAGTTCGCTGGAGCTATCTTTTTTTTTTCTTGAAATGATTATTTTCATCAACCGCTGTCACAACGGGAACCCAACGGGTTCACGGGTTGTCTAGTCGGTTTCTAAAATGCATCATATCCTTTGACTGCCAATAAGTTTGTCCTCGCAAGTCTTTCGTCTTTCAGAGGCAGACCTCAAAATTCCCTCAAAAAGGATTCGCTGATTTAAATTTTACTGTATTTAGTCAATACGCAACTTTCAAAATGGCATATTAATGCTAACGAGGACTTTTACGCATGCTCTGTGTGTGCCTTTTCAGTGACCCGGTTCTGCTCGGCGGGAAATTTTAACCTTCCGATGCTAGCGCGAATCTGTAATCTAAATAGTCATTCAAATATAATTTTCAGCATTTAGATGAAAGAGTGGCAATTTCATAATGGTTAACCATAACTGTTATGTTCTTGAATGCAAATCAGACTCACAAAAATATAGGAATATGAGAAATATCTGTGGATGAGAGATGTTGAGTTCCTACCTTTTCCTATTAATATTGTTGTGGAAATGTCTCCTATGGGTTAACATTGCTTAGTATAGCTAAGTTAGCTCCTTCGTAAATGTCTTAGAATAAGCATAAAGTAATTAAATATGATAGTAATTATACATCGATGATATGTCTACAGAGACAATGTTCACCTTCCATACTGTATGTGTCTAAACCCTACGAGCCTTCATTTTATGTCCTCACCTTTCTAATCTGTCTTAAATATTATTTTTAGTATCGAGGTAAGCCATCAGCATGCAGTTTAAGTGGGGAAAGCTGTCCCCACCATCTTGACCAGCCCGCAGCACCAGAATATTGGGATGAGAGGTCGTGGTCGGGTCGCCCACTCCTGGACACCATGCGGAAGCAGAAGAGATGCCCGAGAACCACCTTGTGAAAGGCTGTGTCAAGTTTACAGAGCTGCCACGTGAAAGCCACACCCCACCCAGCCAGACACGTATCTCTCCTCCTCCTCCTCCTCCTCCCAAGGTGGACAGCTGCTGAAGGGATGCACCTGGGCTGCAACCCTGCATCTTCATACTGTTTCCTGCCTCGCACAGCCGGAGTATTTCTCTCTCATCTCCCTCGATCTGTTTTCAATCTCCTGTGATATGAATGAAGGCCTTTAAGTTCGATAAGTAAGGAATCTCCCGATCGTTCGTTGGCTGTGCGGGTGCGTATGTTCGGTAGTGGGTAAGGGGTTCATTGTATCATACTTGTTATTGTTGGCTTTGTGTATTCCCTCCCCCGTGTGCCATCATAATAATTAATAATAAATATACTTTAAATTTTCGTCTCGGGGTGAATTCGGATTGTCCTGTTAATTTATTTGGTGATTAGGAAAACCCATTGAGGGTTAATTATCTGTGGCAATGAACACCGCATATCCAACGATGCACATGTCTCCGACTTCACTCAGTCATTTATTAGATATGAAGCATGTGATACCAATTAAAGTAGCACCTGGCTGGTTCTACGTTCCCAATTGTACAGGTGAAAAGAAAAGAACCAAAATCTGGCCCCAAACCATTGAACCAGCTGGCTGTTATGGTTGCCTTGAAGTGACCCGCTGGATTTGTATCAGGCAACTGAAATAAACGGCGCAGCTAGAACACAATTATTGAGTGGCAGCAGTGGATATAACACCGCACGCACGCACGCACGCACACCAAAAAAAATTATGATGGTCCTGACAGCCAATACAGCTCTCCCAAATACAGCCAACACAACTCCCACCCTTCACCTCCCAACCATGAAGAATATTAAATATCACCATTTTAAACTTACTCTGCACATTGACAAGCCACAGATATGACCTTCCAATCGGTGTTAGGAAGTAACCAAATCAGGTACGGTGTCTCCCTCTGGGAAGTCTACCTCAATGTTGGTGATGACGGCAACGTCTTTTCAATAGCAGACGTCCATTAATTAAATCACCAAACATACCATTTTCACAGGAGGTAATCCCACAAGATTCCTACTCCACTTACTGATAGTGATGGTCGAGGGTTGGGTACACCGCGCTCATGTACAAACCTTCAGGCCTTCCACATCCTCGGGAGTTTGCAATACGAGGAGCTGAAAACTACCTGCTTTTTGGGAGAGTTCAGAAAGTTCTTCAACTCTTTTGTTGTGAAGAGGCACACCCCTTTCTCATAGGTATGTTTCCAAGTATTTTAAGCTTCTTTCAGAAGCTTTGTGAGCCATTTGGGGTAACAATCCTCATCTGGCATGCACGATATTGTTGCGGATTCGCGCCCGCCGGCGTGCTGACGGCCACGTAACTCGAATCGCGGCACGTCGCCCACCAGACGGACAATCCAGTCGTGACCCTCTCGGACTAACGCCGGGAACCAGTCACGGGTGGACCTTTCGGTCTCACCGCGATCGAGCCAATCAGCCCCCGCGTGGGATAGGGTTGCTCGCCAAATTCGACCTACCTAAGTACCCACGCGGAGGGTAGACCGGGCGATCGCACCTCGCCGCAGGTCGACTTCGGACACGGGCCACTTAAGCGACCCGTTCCGTACTATCGGGATAACCGAGCGGTGTTATTCGTCGACCTCGACGGTTCGATTAATTATCGGGCGTATTCAGCCCACTACCAACCCTTTACGTGAAGCAAGATGAGGATTCAATGAAGGAAATGACGAAGCGAAGCGGGAAACAGTTCAACACAAAGCACATTTATTCGCGATGAACGGAAAGCGCACATATTCAATTCCACCAAAAGCACACAGAAAAGAAAAACACAATTCCATTTACATAAAAAGCAAATATAAAAGAGAAACACAATGCAGAGCTATCCGACTACCGAGCACACGGCAACACTTATACAATTTTACTTCACAGACGGCGCCGACAACACATACCCAAAACCAAGGAAAAGAACAGAGAACCCTCAAAGATGAGGCGGGCCTGAGGCCGAGACCGGGTCGGGCCTACCCGTCTGGTGATGAGACGCGGAGCGGCGATGGTGCCTCAACTCCGCGTGCCTCGCGGACAGAGTCTGGTAGGGGGTGGGAAAGGGGCCCCCTTGGTCGCACTATCTCAGCGCGGGGGGAAACAGGAGGGGGTTGCTGATGCTCGGGGTATAGAGGATTTTTATTGTCCCGCGACGAGCGTCTCCACCTCGGCCAGGTCGCGCTGTCGGCCTCCCTGGGGTGCAGCTCCCTGCACGACGCGAGCACCCCCTCGTCTGCCCTCGCCGCCTCTCCACAGCTCCGTCCCCTCCGCTCCGACTCCAACGCACACGACGACGACCAGCTCCTTCTTGCCAACTCCACCGCCCGCGAAGTCTCAACTCTTTGTTCTCTCTCGACTCTACTACTCACTGGACTGACGAACACGGTCGCTTTTTATCAGCCCCGTGGCTTCGCCCTCTCATCTTTGACCCCCTCCCTTCGACCTTTCACCTCGCTCCCCATTGGCCCGAGAAAAAGTGGGCGTGAATGCTTTTTGATCCATAAATTTGCATATATCGATCGCCCTCCAACGCCCTGGAGGCGGGGCCAAATCGCCCCTCGCTCACCGATTGGACGGCAAAAAGTGGGCGTGTGTCGTTTTTGATCCGTTTTTGAAGCACAAAATCCGTGATTTTGTACACGCTGTTCGGCGCGCGCCCTGCACGAGTCCAACACCGGTACCCACAGGCGGCGCAAGAACGGTGGCGATGCGACGGTTGCGAGGTGTGACGTGAAGGTCGTGGCGGTTGTGGTGAAGCGGCGTTGTGGTTGGTGGTTGATGTTGTGGTTGTGGTGGTAATCATGGCGGTTGGTCCAAAATAAAGATAGCAAAAGAAAAACGGCTATCCTGAAGAGTCGCAGCACGCATAAATGACATGTATTCCCACTAGACAACGGGTTTGGGCCTAACTACACATGTACTTACCGAGATACCTCACCTAAGGGACCTGAATGGTGGTTTGCGAATTTGGTAACCACAACAATATATATTTGGCTTCCCCCAATGAACCCCAGTGCTTGGGGTTTCTGCGCAAGTACACAAAGCTTTCTGGGATGGATTACATCATTTTGAAAGTCACCTATTTTCACTGTGATAAGACCGCACATATTCTTGCAGTGAATTATCCGACTTGACCAGCCTACTGTTGGCATCGAGCTACGTACAATGCGCTACAATAGTGATAGTGCTGTGCAGTACACTATTACCAATCGATATGATTCATTAATTATGGGTATCACGATGAATTAAAATAATCTTACCGCACGTGGGCCTATCACCTTTTGGGACCTTTTGGTGTGCAACAGCTGACTAGAGCACTTCCGTTTTGATTGTGAGCATCATTATCTACATGTAATTCCGACGCCACTTTATATTTTGATTTGAGGCCTCGATTTCCTCTTCAACTTGCTGTTTATCTCGATATTTTATTTCTCCCCTAAATCAGTAAAGGGAAGGTTATGGTGTTCTTATTTATGGATTTATATAGTTTGTTTGTTTGCCCTCAAATAAATTATTTTCCCCTTGCCCTTCCACCACTCCGGCTTCCCGAGGAATGAGACCCTCCCACAGACATCACAATCACTACATATGTGAACCATCACTCTTGCACACACAAGCTGGAGGTCAGAACGTACCTCATCAAGAAAGTACCAAGTCCTGCCAATATCCTAGTACCCCTACATCTACAATGCATGGAGGTATCTATCTAATTCCAATTTGAACCAATCTACTCTTTCTGCCTGCACGACCTTTCTCAAGTGAGCATTCCATGAATTAACTGGAAGGGCACTCGGGAGAGCGCATACCTCCGCCACGTAATGCCTGATCCACGAGAACATATCAGGTCCAATACATTTTTGGAATATCATGCTATATATCGTTTTTGGCACCATCTCTCAATAGTGAAGAATCACTTAAATAATTAAATAATTCTCGTATCCAGATCCGGGTTCGGATCTTCACGAAAGTCGAATCAATTCTTCCTTGCGATACACCCAACCTGTCAACCAAGTTTCGTCCGAATCCGTCCACAACTTTTTGAGATATCATGCTATATATAGGTTTTTCCCAAACTCTCAATGGTGCAGAATCACATAAAATATTCTAGGAGTCGGATCCGGATCCGGATCTTCACCAAAATCTCATCAGTTCATCCTTGTCACACACCGAACCTGCCCACAAGTTTTTGAGATATCCTGTACAGAGACAAACAGACAAACAGACAGAAAGGGGATGAAAACAACCTCCTTCACCTTCGGTGGTGGAGGTAGCAACTCTATGACAGAAAGACCCTTCCCTTACTACTTACTGTCCCATCAGGATACATGGCTCCTGCTTTTTTATTTATTTGTAATTTTTTTTTGGGGGGGGGGGTGGTGGTGGGTGGTGGGATTTCCATCAATCGGATTAAGAAGTCATTGTGACGGTTGACCTTCCGTGCGTGAAAATAATGTAGTACAGCAAATTTAGGTGATATTAGCCCAGTTGTGTGGAAGAGGTGGGGAAGGAGGGTTGGAAAGTGAAACGAACAAACTGACTTGCTTTCATACACCTGGTCACCAACTCCGTAAAAGGCACGTCCGTACGAGATCCGGTCACTGGTTTTACGTGACCGGGTCTACAGCAGGTGCCTTTGAAGAAAAAGTCATTATACATGAAGACAGCAAAGTTTCTTTCTTTTTTTTTTGAAGGCACTGAGGTTAATTGAGGGCAGGCAGGTTTGGATCTGACACGTGGAAGCTCGGCACTGCTGCACGAAGCCAAGCCAGAGATATATTATCGCGACGTTGTTTGATGTCATATTGAGGTTGCACTTTCTCCATGTACTCCGCACCAACGTCCTTGGTTTCGTGTTGTGCAGGGTGTATTTTCCAGGGAACCTTCCCAAAAAACATTTCCTCGACACCAATGATTTCTTAGCCTGATGACCGTGCTCCCTACATCAAACTGCGTTTACCCGTCGAGATGGCAATTTGAGGATTTTGCATTGGGTCTACGGGGCTGCATCACGTAGAATGAACCAACCATGTGACGTGTTTGTGATGTTAAAATGACCAAGCAGAGAAACAAGGCCCGGTCTAGTTCTGCCGCCGTCACAATTTGCAGGAGGTTTCGGCTCGGACTGCCCGCTGGGCGCGTTACCATTCCGTGCGCGTGTCCTTTGCGCGCTGCCGCAAGCAAAGCAGCAGTGGGAGGGGAGGGCCACTAGGGTGGGAAGGGATTGGGTGGATGGGGGAGAGGAATGAGAGGGAGAGAGAGAGGAGGTAGAGGGTGCGCCAAGGAAGGGAAAACGAGAGGTGATCCGTATTTTTCAAGGTGTCTGGTCACGTTATCCGCCAACCAACAATTACGACCTTTTATAAACGAGGTGATCTCTAAATTTAGGAAGGTGATTCAATTTGTTCTCGAGACACCCCACTCTGTGATCGGACCACAAGGCCACGCTGACTCGACCCGTACCTAAAGCACCGCAGATAGGGGACCACCACTCCAGTTGTTGGGGTTCCGCTGCGAGGTTAAACGAGAAGGTTCGAGCGTATTCTCCTAATTCAAGCCTCTCCTCTCGCATCTTCCCGAGAAGAGCTGCCAATGGGACGGAAAACGAGCGTCATTCATCAAGCAGTTGCTGTAGAATTTATTTCACGGAGTGTCGAAATGAACCGAATAACCCAGGGCGCAAGCCTTAATTAAAATGAATAAATTTCTGCCCCCTGGCCAAACACTGCGTGCCTTTCTGCCTTGATTTTTATTGTTCATGGAAGGGTGAGCTCTCTGCCTTCTCCCAAACTGCTGTGTTGAGCTGTACACCTCACCAGGATCCCCAAACGGGACGTAGCATGCTTGATCCCACTGCTAGAAAGCCATATCTTGAAGCTCTTACCAGCTGATATCGTGGGCATTCGAGATGTAGATCAGCTTTATTTACAGAGATACCTGATGGGTTTCACAGTGGGAGGGAACTGGTATGCCTTCGACCGTTTTTGGCTTGAACTCAATCTCTACTCCAGTGCACCATAGACATTAAAGATCCCACGGTGTCTTTTATGAAGAGCAGTTGAGTTATCACCGACACCCGAAGAAAATTTCAGCACATTATCACTTTCGGTTGAACGTCAAGCCTGGCTGGAGGGTTCGTGAAAGACTTGGGCCATAAAGTTTTCTTGGCCGACTCCACAAGAAGGTAGGAATAATTGCGGTCGTTAAAATAAGTGGTAGTTTTGATTCTGATTTACCCTCACCCCTTAAAGACAAGACTTTTAGTAGCCCACTTCAGACCCTCAACATCGCTTCTCTCTTGTCCCGTTAACAAGTGGTGAGCACCGACGAGAAGTGGACAAATGCACCCCCAAATACTTCAGCTCATTGCGACTCCCCATCAATTTCTGAAAAGGTGTTGGGAATTCCGTGATCTGAATTGGTCCAATCAGAAGCCCAGAGCTTTTTCTCCAATTTATTGTCGCAGATGATGCCACTGAATAGACCTGCTGACAATCATGAATGGCTTACAAATCACTTGTACTACTGGCAAACACGAGGGTGTCATCTATATACGTAGAAAGTATGCGGGAGACCCTGTTGTGTGGCACCACAATGCCAGTTAGCCTTTATCTCATCAACCAGAGAAAGGGCTCAATATATAGGGAGTAAAGTTGGCCAGACAGGGGGCATCCTTGTTTTATTCCTCTCTCGAATAGAAAGGGAATGAAAGTAACCATTGACTTTCACTCGGCATTCTGCTGACATGTACAATGTCTTGATCATGCCTACATGTCTCCTCCCCAACCCTCAGCAGGGTCTCAAATCGGTAATCATGTTTCACCTGGTCGAAGTCTTTCTCGTGATCCAAGGAAAGCAATCCGACTTGAGTCTGAGTCATGTCCACATCCTGCATTAAGTCTCTGACCAGTGATATGTTGTTATGTATTGTTCTACCAGGGATGGCATTTGACTAGTCAGGGATGACTAATTTTGTCAGTACTGGTCTGTCACGGAGTGACAACATTTTTGCCATGATCTTATAGTTCATACATAGCAGAGACACTGGGTGGTAGTTTTTCATGTTTCTCAAGTCATCCTCCTTTGGAATCAAAGCCAAAATTGCTCAACACCAAGAAAGCGGCATTAGGCATGTATTCCATGCTTCCTGAGTGACGCTTAGGAAGTCAAGTCCAACCAAGTCCCATACTCTCCCATTAAATTCACATGATAAGCCGTCCACTCCAGGGGATTTATCTCTTGATCGGCTGTGTTGGGCAGTTATCATTTCTTCTGGGGTTAATCGAGCCTCCAGTTGTTCTCATTCTTCGACAAAGGCTACAAGAAGACTGCTCCACAAGGCGCCACATGCACCTGCGTCTGTGCTCTT
Organism: Eptatretus burgeri; assembly: GCF_056783735.1. NCBI lineage: Eukaryota > Metazoa > Chordata > Myxini > Myxiniformes > Myxinidae > Eptatretus > Eptatretus burgeri. The sequence goes on from NC_140972.1 coordinate 18,644,612, forward strand.
ACCCCAATATAGCTGAGTGTAAAAGTCTCTAATTTGTTTTCGAACACTCTATGAGACATTGAGCAGGGAACCATCTTCTGCTAAAACACTGGATATAGTTCTGAATTGACCTTTGTGCTTTTCCACCCCTTCGAGATAATTCATGACATATTCATCCTCGGTCCTTCATAATTCATCCTTCATAATTCAACTGCAAGCGAGAGCGCACATACGCCCCTCGTGCCTTCACATGACAACATGCTTCAAGGGTGTTCTTCTTTTATTCGTAAGCCTGCAGTTCGATCGAGGGAAGTGTGGTCAGGCAGCTCTCAAGATGCAACAGTTCTTCCAGCCTTTTGATACCTACCCCCAAGTGTTTTGCTCAATCCATACGAGTATTCCTGACATAGCAATTTCAGTCGTATCTTACCTACATCCCGCCAGAGTAAAAGTGAGCAAAAGTCTCCTTTTTATTACTCCAGGCTTGCCAGAAGTTCAAAAAAAATTGACAGAAAGACTTCATCCTGACCTAAGGTAGATTCATTGGTGGTGATTCAGTCCTCCTTAATTGAAGTTTACACACTTGATTATGACGTTTGCAAAATCCTGAGGACATGTGAAAAAACAGAGCCTCCTGATGAATAAAGCAGTGGTTACGAATGATGTCTACACCTCCATTTCAAACAACTTTCTTGTTTAAGAGTGCCACAATGCCTGTGTTTCCTCCTGTAGCAAGCGCTACCACATCAATTCTGACACCAAATAGAGATGACCACTTTCTTGCTGCTTTTGTCAAATGCACAGCACATCGCTTCCTCGAGGTCAGTCTTCGAGGTTCATGAGAGCAACTGGTTCCTCTTCTATGTTCTATGACTCCCTGGAGGATAATGAAAACCTGAGAAGTATTACTGATGTCCGTGCTGTTGTCCAATGGTATGGAAAATGCCACAAGCTTCCCTACTACTTTCTCTTGAAATCGTTTCTGAGAATGGTTGCCAATATTTTCAACTCAGCACTAAGTTTTTCTTTCCCGACTTGATCTAAGGCTCGTGGAGAAGCTAATACACAAATCACATTTATGTATAAGCACATGAAAGACAAAGTTATCAGTGTACTATTACATGAATTGTAAGGAGATATTAGACAATGGACAGACACATGTGGTGTTTGGCATTCAAACCCCAAAATCATCAGCTAGGGTTCAGAAGGGAACGCTAACACGTCAACCGAGTGTCCCATTACACAAGGTGACTTCACTGAATGCAGAGTTTGCCTGATCACACTATATCTACAATGCCATAATAATGCAGTCTTTAATAAACTGAATGTCACAAACTATCTCACACTTCTTTCTTTTTTTTGGAATTTTGGGAGGTGTTGCATGGTTCACCCACAGAGTATCCTCATTTGTTTGGACAACTTTCTTGAGAAGACACTGCTGAGATGCATGTCCTCCAAATAACCTTTCCAGTTTTGGTTGATCATCAAAAAGTGCATTGTCGGTGCTCAGCTTTGTTTTGTAACGATGCTTCACATTGAAATGTTTCATCGAAGCTATTGTTTGACTGTTTACAAACCATACGCAACACCTTTTCATCTTGTTTCCATCAGACAACAAACTAACAAAGTAATCATCAAAAAGACATATACTTCAAGGAACTTCAACACAGGAGGAAGCCATTATGCCTATCAAAGCCTGCACTATGATTGCCAACCTATGTGGTTGTTTTGCTTTTGCCCAACTGAGCATCAAACAAGGAAACAGCACAAAGCATGTTTTAAGTATTTGGTATGAATCAGTCGGGTTTGAACCACCAACCTCTCAGACTCAAAGCAGATGCTCTATTACACCACCGAGTATTGTTCACATCATCAGACTTCTTGAAATTTCCTTTCTCATCAGCAATATGACATTTTTTGTGGAGGCTCCGTGGCTTTTTACAAAAACATTTTGGAAACGACTGTTGCACAGTGCTGGAAGCATTCCCTACTGTCGTTCTATACAATTGCTCTTCCCAGATATCTCGGAAGCTGAAAATGGGCCAGTAAAGGCCCAAATTATTATTGTTGTTGTTGCTGCTGTTGTTGTTTAATATCCCTTCCATCCTACGTCTCAAGTCTTTATTTCCAAGGGAATATCAGAAAAAAACCTAGGCTTCATCGAACACCTTACCCTGCACAGTCTTGAGAAAAAGGACGTGGGAAGGGTCTTTTAAACTCTTGCTTTGTGTGTTGCTCTAAACAAACAGCGCTTTGCACAGCCATATTTGTCTGAATGCTGAATCGAACAGTTTATACACCCTGAGAGCATGAGATGGTGTGAATGCCGATTCTCACAGTTACTCTGCCCTCAGGGCATTAGATGGTGTGAATGCTGATTCTTATCGTTAATCTGCCCTCAGGGCATGAGATGGCATGAATGCTGATTCTTATCGTTCATCTGCCCTTAGGGCATGATATGGCATGAAAGCTGATTCTCATCGTTAATCTGCCCTCAGGGCATGAGATGGTGTGAATGCTGATTCTCATCGTTAATCTGCCCTCAGGGCATGAGATGGTGTGAATGCTGAATATCAAAGTTATTCTGCCTTCAGGGCATGAATATTTTTCCAAGTACCATATAGCTAGATGGAAGGTTTTTGAAAGCGCCAAGAAGGCGATTTGTGTTCTACAGAGTTTAAGTATATAATTCAATTGCAAAAAAAAAGAAAAAAAAAGAAGGTTTTGAAGGTTTAAATCTCACACTCTCACTATGTCTCTTCGAAAGGACCGTTTACAAAACCCCCCCATCCACTTTCTCAACAATCCTCTGGAAGAAGTCTTTTCTTTCAAGCTTCTAGGTCTCACTATCTGCCATGACCTTTCCTGGGAAAGTCACATTTCCAACCTCGCCTCAAAAGCCAGTCGCCGACTGGGAATCCTCCGTCGTGCTAAGTCCTTCCTCGGCCCTCTTGAGCTCCTGACCACTTACAAAGCTTTTGTCCGTAGCCTGATGGAGTACTGCTCTCCCCTCTGGGCTGGTGCTCCTGCCTCCCACCTTTCTCGGCTTCACGCTGTCGAAACCAGGGCATTTAAGATCATCGGCATCTCCCGCAATGAAGCTGAGTCTTTGGGCCTCTCACTCAATCACCGCAGGTTGGTCGGTGGTCTTTCTGTCTTCTACCGACTCCTCTCCAGCCTTGCCCCCCTGCTCTCTCTGCGATTTGTCCCCACCACATTTCCACAGGGCGCTCAAGGTCCGCCAACAACCCCCTTCTGGTAAAACTACCAAAATCACGAATCACTGCTCATCTTCACTCTTTCATTCCTCTTTTTCCCGCCTTTGGAATAAACTTCCTCACTCTATTCTTTCCCATTCTTCCCTCCAGGCTTTCAAAACAGCTGTTCACCACCACCTCTTATCTTCCCCCATGCAAATCCTCGATCTTTTCTACCCCCGATAATCCACCCAAGCCCACTTCCTTCATTTCTCCTGCTTTCCTTCCTGAAAGTCCCTGAAATGTCCATCTTCTCTTCGCCATGTTCCCCGTCCCATCCCCATCCCTCTCCCTTCCACAGTTCACCTAATGTGTCTGTTCCCCACTGTTTTGTCCCTTCCACTCCCGCCCCTCTTGTCTCATGCCTCCTTGCTGTGAGTTGTGTGTTAGCTCTCATACGAGCCTCGACCAAGGTATACAAAAAAAAAAAAAAAAAAAGGCTGTAGGGGGGGGGGGGGGGAATTTCAGAAGTTTACGGCCGTTGATGCAGCCAGCATCTTTTACCCCACCTTATTTAACACATACATTAGTTGTTCTTGCCAGTTGTTTGTGTCCTTTATGACGTCTTCAAAACGCTGTTTCCTGATTGGAATTATTTTCAATTTTGTTTGACTGCCGGACAAACAAAAAAAATGTTACCTCACTGCTCTGTGTGCTCGGGACCAGGTTTCGTACAAGTTGCCAAATTCAGAACCAAAGTACTACTAAACTGCAGGTTGTGTTCCGATTCGTGTTCTGACTCATGCTTTCCAGTATTCTAAATATAGAATTCAATTGAAATCAAGTCGTTCCCCGATAATCCACTGACGTCTGTAGACAGACAGACAGACAGACAGACAGACAGCCAGACAGACAGACAGACAAAATGAAGCAATTGCTTAATCTCGTTTGTCGCTTCACTCATGGGGTAAGAATATAAATGGTGGATGAGGGCACAATGAATTTGCAGGCCTCATTTTGTCTTCAGGCTGCACTTTGGAAGCCCTGTTATAGAATGAAAAGTCCATGTCAAACTTGAACTACCCGAGTACAAACAATTTAACCAAGTTTTAAATCCAACAAATGAAAGGGATTCTTTGTATTAGAAGGCTGTAAACAATTACTATATGCATGTAATTTCCACTGGGAATTGAATCTTTAAACTCAAAGACATCAAACAGACACATGGATAATACAAAAGAGGAATGAGAACAAGCATTGGACTCTACGAGAGTAAAGATTTCATATTTTATAATGGGATCAGGTTTCTTGGCAAGATGAAGAGACAACAGGAGCAAACAAAGGTTCAGTCTTACAGTTTTGAAGCATCGAAGAGAAGCAAAGGTTCGACCTCCACAACCAAACTTGCTCAGAGCTGCAGAGCATAGTGTATGCAGGTTCCATCAACTGCTACCAAAGGAACCACAGTATGGGGTTCAACAGCTCACAAGTCGCACTCCATCCAAGAGGCTTGATCAACCTTTTCTGGTCTTCAAACTCTGTCTGCTGGCCAACCAGGATCAAACCAACCAGGTTCAAACCTCGTTCACACTCTGCCCACAGTTTATGTGGGTTACGTTCAGGCAGCCCTGACTCAAGCCCACACAACTTGGATCCACACACATCTTGTGCCATTGCAGATCATGGTCCCACCACAAATGTCAATGATTTCTTCTCAAGGTTCTCTTGTGATTTATGGCGAAAATAATAATAATAATAATAATAATAATAATAATAATAATAATAATAATAATGAGCTCCCTCATAATGAACTTAGAGGCAGGAGGAGGCCATTAAGCCCATCAAACCCTGTGCTATTATTACTAACTTATTGTTGTTTGTCCCTTCTCTATCCTTTTTTAAATGCTCAGCAAAACAAGGAAGCAGCACGTACCATTTTTAGAGTCTTTGGTGTGATTTGGCAGGGATTCATACCACCAACCTCACAGGATTGGAGCAGAAGCTCCAACCGATACACCTTCATTTGTTTGAATCTGGCCACCCTAACAGGCCAGATTCAAACAAATGAAGGGAAGCAAAAACAAACTAGAAGGGCACTCGGTAGAGCGCATACCTCTGCCACGTAATGCCTGATCCAGGAGAACATATCGGGCCCAATACATTTTTGAAATGTCATGCTATATATCGTTTTTGGCCCAATCTCTCAATGGTGAAGAATCACTTAAAATATTAAATAATCCTCGTCTCAGATCCGTATTCGGATCTTCACCAAAATCGAATCAGTTCTTCCTTGCCACACACCGAACCTGTCCACAAAATTTCATCCGGATCCGTACACAACTTTTTGAGATATCCTGTACACAAACAGACAAGCAGACAGAAAGTGGTGAAAACAGAACGTCCTTCACCTTTGGTGGCGGAGCTAAAAATGTCAATCTTCTTCCTTTCTTTCTTTCTCACTCTTCATGACTCGTGTCACATCCACACATTGCAACTGGAAATAGCAAAATATTCAGCAGCCTCCTCTTGGCTTGTTTCGTCACAACTTTGTCATTCCAGATCTTTGTCAATCCTGACATTGCTGTTCTCCCCAATGTTGTTGTTGCTTCGTATGCAGCCTATGGCTGCTGGTTGCATCATTTTCTGGAAGTGCAGCTTTGTTGCGAAGAACTTAAGCCAGCCATCTTAACCGATAAGCCAACACCAGGCTTTGTTCTCCCTCATTGCGAACCGTCTTTAATTTCTCCTCCACATTCCCCACTCACTTCAATCTAGGAACCAGGAAGATTAAGCTTTCCACCATTTCCACGTGATCGTCTCAATCTCAGCATGCCGATCTTCTCAGTTGACAAAATTTTAGTCATTTTTTTAGGTTTAAATAAAGACCCGCTTTTTAACTTTCCTTTTTCACTGTCTGCAGCAGTTTCATTAATTCCTCTTTACTTTCTGCCAACAGAGTGGTATCATCAGCATTCAGCACACCTTGGATTGTTCATACATCTTCGTTCAATCTCTGTTCTCATCCAAGTTCTCTGTTATAACAGACTTCAGCCTCTTCTTATCATCCAAGTTTGATTTCCTCATTATATACTCACTACATAGATTGACCAAGTTGAAGTGAGAGAATGCACCCCTGTCTTACTTTTTTTCCATGATCAAACCATTCTGTCTCTCCGTACTCTGTTCTTCCTGAAGCTTCTTGTTTAATGTCCAGGCTTCTTATCAGACATATAGTGTCAGGAACTTCAACATTCCCAATTCTCTCAACATAATCCTCGTCAATTCATGATCATCACAATAAAAACATTTGCTGTCTTGCATATGTGAACAACGGTGTCTGTCTGTGCGTTTGTCTGTCTCCGGTTTATAGCGGCCGCTTCACACGCTGCATTCGCAGAGGTTTACACACAGGCAAAGCTCAACATTCACTTTTGAAATTATGGGAGAATAGACATGAAAATTTTATTTAGCAATCAGGATATTCTGCACTCTTTTTAGATAAATCCAACCTGCACCACCCGATGTTGCATCACCATTTCACAGTGAGTGCTATAATCAGCTATGAGCTTTGGCTCTGGGTGAAACAGAGTACAACCCAATTAACATTTTTGAAATCCATTAAATAATTTCATTGATAGATTAACTTAAACTTTTCCCGTCACTTGGGATGGGTACTTTTGTTCGATTTTCCCATCGCTGTGGATGGGTACTTGTGCTTATCTATACTATAAGGGAGATATGTTTGTCTGTCTGTGTTGCCATTTTTCTCAGAAATGGCTGAACGGATCTTCGTCAAACTTCCAGAGGTTCATCAGTAAGTGTCCGGGAGTGTTTTAGGCAAGCACCAAGTGTCCGGGAGTGTCCGGGAGTGTTCAAAAATGAAAACATAAATAAATTAAAATAAATAAATGCAGGTGAGCGACCTGAGACAATGGGGAAGCAAGGTAATTTTGCGTGCCGACAGACATCGATGCCAATACACCGGGACAAATCACAGAACCGTCGGAAAGCATCCGTGAATGAAAATATAAATAAATGAAAAAAATGAAATAAAAATAAATAAATGTAAAATCAAATGCAGGTGAGCAAACTAAAACAATGGGGAAGCACGGTTCATTATTCCTTTCAATTTGTAAGCATACTCCCACTAATATATATATATATATATATATATATATATATATATATATATATATATATATATATATATATATATATATATATATATATACATACACACACACACACACACACACACACACAGTGGGGAGAACAAGTATTTGATACACTGCCGATTTTGCAGGTTTTCCCACTTACAAAGCACGTAGAGGTCTGTAATTTTTATCATCGGTACACTTCAACTGTGAAAGACGGAATCTAAAATAAAAATCCTGAAAATCACATTGTATAATTTTTAAATAATTAATTTGCATTTTATTGCATGAAATAAGTATTTGATTACTGACCAACCAGTAAGAATTCCGGCTCTCACAGACCTGTTAGTTTTGTCTTTAAGAAGCCCTCCCATTCTTCACTCATTACCTGTATTAACTGCACCTGTTTGAACTAGTTATCTGCATAAAATACAGCTGTCCACACTCAATCAATCAGACTCCAACCTCTCCACAATGGGCAAGACCAGAGAACTGTCTAAGGACATCAGGGACAAAATTGTAGACTTGCACAAGGCTGGGATGGGTGACAGGACAATAGGCAAGCAGCTTGGTGAGAAGGCAACAACTGTTGGCGCAATTATTAGAAAATGGAAGAAGTTCAAGATAACAGTCAATCTCCCTCGATCTGGGGCTCCATGCAAGATCTCACCTCGTGGAGCCTTAATGATCATGAGAAAGGTGAGGGATCAGCCCAGAACTACACGGCAGGACCTGGTCAATGATCTGAAGAGAGCTGGGACCACAGTATCAAAGAAAACCATAAGTAACACACTACGTCATCAATATCATGGATTAAAATCCTGCAGCGCACTCAAGGTTCCTCTGCTCATGCCAGCGCATGTCCAGGCCCGTCTGAAGTTTGCCAATGACCATCTGGATGATCCAGAGGAGGAATGGGAGAAGGTCATGTGGTCTTATGAGACCAAAATAGAGCTTTTTGGTTTAAACTCCACTCGACGTGTTTGGAGGAAGAACAAGGATGAGTACAACCCCAAGAACACCATCCCAACCGTGAAGCATGGAGGTGGAAACATCATTCTTTGGGGTTGCTTTTCTGCAAAGGGGACAGGACGACTGCACCGTATTGAGGGGAGGATGGTTGGGGCCATGTATCGTGAGATCTTGGCCAACAACCTCCTTCCCTCAAAAAGAGCATTGAAGATGGGGCGTGGCTGGGTCTTCCAGCATGACAACGACCCGAAACACACAGCCAGGGCAACTAAGGAGTGGCTCCGTAAGAAGCATCTCAAGGTCCTGGAGTGGCCTAGCCAGTCTCCAGACCTGAACCCAAAAGAAAATCTTTGGAGGGAGCTGAAAGTCTGTGTTGCCCAGCGACAGCCCCAAAACCTGAAGGATCTGGAGAAGATCTGAATGGAGGAGTGGGCCAAAATCCCTGCTGCAGTCTGTGCAAACCTGGTTAAGAATTACACTGAACAACAAAATTTTTTTACTGGAGATGTGTAAAGTGATTTAGACTAATTTGGGTACGCTGATTTCAAAAATCATAACCGTTTTGCTGTATCACGTCAGGATTTTCAGTAACAGAAATATTCCCATTGCCTAGAAGTCAGGATTTCAATGAAATTTACAAAAATTCATTTATTCATTTATTTCATCATGAATGCTTCAAAATTATAGAGATTACAGAAAAACTCCACTAGAATGTAATTAAAAATGCTTTAGGCATTTGGCTTTGCGTTTGTGCTGCTCTGTGTCAGTTTCACGATGCAGGAACCAGCAGAAATCGCCCATCATGTTCGGGTTGTGCCGCCCTTGGTAACGCGTCTCCATGAGTGAAATCTCTTGGTGGAATCGCTCGCCGTGCTCGTCCGAGACTGCTCCCAAGTTGTCAGGGAAGAAGTTCAGGTGCTGGTGTAGGAAATGGATTTTCAGGGACATCCTGGAGCCAAGTTTCCTGAAGGACTCCAGCAGCTGCTGCACTATTTCTTCATAGTTGTCCGCGCGCTTGTTCCCCAAGAAGTTGTCCGTCACAGCTTTGAAGCTCCTCCATGCTGCCAGCTCTTTGGGGTTTAGAGTTGTCGGAAAAGTTTCGTCCTTCATAATCTGTCGGATTTGCGGTCCAACAAAGACACCAGCCTTGATCTTGGCCTCCGACAAGGTGTTGCCAAACTTTTCCTTGAGGTATAAAAACCCACGCCCATTCAGATCCATTGCCCGTACAAAACTTTTCATCAAGCCGAGCTTTATGTGGAGTGGTGGAAGGAAAACCTTGGCTGGGTCAACAAGGGCGACATGCTTCACGTTGTGTCGACCAGGTACATGCTCTTTTCGCTCTTCCCAATCTTTCTTCGTCCAGTGATTCTTGTCGTCTCTGCTATCCCAGAGACAAAGGAAGCACATGTATTTCGTGTAGCCTGACTGCAGCCCTAACAACAGCGCCACCACTTTCAAGTCTCCGCAGATGTGCCAGTTGAAGTCATTGTACTTGATGGAATCAAGCAGCTGCCGTATAGTCTCATAGGTCTCTGTCATGCCGAACGTGTGAGCCAGTGGGACTGATGGTTTCTCGTTGCCATTGTGGAGCAAAACAGCCTTCAAGCTGTTCTTCCCCGAGTCTATGAAGAGGCGCCAGTCTGCAGGATCGTGATCACACCCAAGTTCTTTCAACAGACTGTTGATGTCACTGCAGAATGTCATCGTGTCTTCCATCTCAAAGAACTCAGCCATGTCTCTGTGACGTGCTCTGAACAAGGATATCTTGGTGTTAGGTTCAAGTAGATTCCACTGCTGCAGCCTTGATCCAAGCAGCTCTGCCTTCGCCTTTGACAGCGAGAGATCTCTTACAAGATCATTTAAGTCTCCCTGGTTCAGAAGGTGTGATTCTTGAGTGTCGGGTTCAAAAGGTTCATCATCACCATCCTCTTCACCACTGCTTACAGCTATGTTCTGATCAGCTGGAGGTGTTGGAACGGGGTTCTCGTCATCATGAGGCACAGGTTTACGAGCAGAGACGCAGTCAGCGTACTTGATGTGACCTTTATTCTTCTTGTTGAAGCCGGCGATGCTTGTGCAGCAGAAATAACAATCATCATGATGATTCTGCGGCCCACGCTATATCATGGGCACCGCAAATGGCATGCTCGCGCGCTTGCCCACCAACCACTGAGTCAAGGTTGTGTGACAGCTTGTGCAGCAGATGTGTGGTGCCCAGCTCTGTTCTTGGTCCCCCACCTTACACCCGAAGTAGTGAAAGTAGGCGGCCTTCATTTTCACTGCTGTAGATATACTTTGCTGTTGATCTTTTTTGGTATACCGACCACAGACATAACAGAAGTTGTCAGGATGATTGGTACAGGAACGCCTACTCATCTTTATCTGAAAGAAAGAAATATAACACAAGTTAACAACAATTGTACGAAATAGACATGTTAAAGACATATGTAAATTTCATTGAAATCTTGACTTCTAGGCAATGGGAATATTTCTGTTCCTGAAAATCCTGACGTGATACAGCAAAACGGTTATGATTTTTGAAATCAGCGTACCCAAATTAGTCTTAATCACTTTACACATCTCCAGTCAAAAGAATTTTTTGAAATTTGTTGTTCAGTGTTATAGGAAATGTCTGATCTCTGTAATTGCAAACAAAGGTTTCTGTACCAAATATTAAGTTCTGTTTTTCTGATGTATCAAATACTTATTTCATGCAATAAAATGCAAATTAATTATTTAAAAATCTTACAATGTGATTTTCAGGATTTTTGTTTTAGATTCCGTCTTTCACAGTTGAAGTGTACCGATGATAAAAATTACAGACCTCTACATGCTTTGTAAGTGGGAAAACCTGCAAAATCGGCAGTGTTTCAAATACTTGTTCTCCCCACTGTGTGTGTGTGTGTATATATATATATATATATATATATATATATATATATATATATATATATATATATATATATATATATATATATATATATATATATATATATATATACACACACACACACACACACACACACACACACACACACACACACACACACACACACACACACACACACACACACACACACACACACACACACACTCTCCCTCCTCGCATCCCTCCCTGCTGCGGTATAGCAATGTTTGGTGAGGCATAGCTCTACCCACCTCCCACCCCTCCTTTCCTCACTCTTCCCCCTTCCTAGCTTCCCCTCCCCCTGCCTCCCCTCCCATCACTGTCAAACCCCCTCCTTAATACCCCCCCCCCCCCCGTCAGCGAAGCGACGGGTTGTATTTGCTTACATATATATATATATATATATATATATATATATATATATATATATATATATATATATATATATATATATATATATATATATATATATATATATATAGGTAGTTTTTGCAGTTTTGGAAATGTACTCTGGGGGAAAGCATTCAAAAAAGACAAAAATTGAGAAATGCATACAAAAAAGAGAAAAAACACATGGGACTTCTCCAGAACAAGTTATTTCTTCATTTGTGTGTGGTTTGATCCTTGCTTGCATTGTGTCCAAGGGCTTGGGGGGGGCAGGGGGAATGCATTGTGAGATTACCTTGTTTATTCCTGGTGTGATGTCTCCCCATTTGCCGCTTTTAACCTCCTCAATCCACCAACAATCCGCTTCACCAAACCTCAATTCAAAAACCCCTCCTTCACCTCATCAATCTTTCCTTCAACCCCGCAGTCAATTTGTTCTTGTCCTTCAGTCCATCTGTACATTCAATCCACTCACTCCGTTATTCCTTCACAATCAACCATCTGTTCATCTGTCTCACAGAGGTGAGAGATGTGGGAGGGTCTCCTGAATCATCAAGTCACCACCAACCTCCGTCAAAATCCATGAGGGCGAACGAGTCCTTCACCGTTAGACAATTAATTCTCTCGACCAGAACTGAATTACTTTCCCCCATTCTTCCTTCCCTGCACCCCTATATTTATCATGCAATGTATAATGCTTCTCATTATAATGCTTCTCAAACCCATGCACAGTACAAAGGAACATTTGCGTGTGAGGGAGGGAGCTGGGGTCCTCTCTCGCTGCACCTGCGCTGCAAGTGGAGGGGCACGGGCACCCGTGGTCATCAGACATAATGACATGGAATCTTTCGACAGCCTCATCACTGCACCCACCCACATTGGACACGTACCAATGGAAAAGATACTCACATGAAGTGTGTGTGCTCCCTTGAAGCCAAACCAGACGTGGTATGTATAAAGCCAGGAATCGGCTTGACTTGTGGCTGTTTTGTCAATGCACCAGGGACTCTGTTGTCGGGACACCAGTGGTACAAGTGCATCTCAGACTCCCTGTTTGAAACAGCAAAGGGCTTACCTTGGGTAGCCTTTCATGGTTGCTTTATGCAGCTTCTTCAGCTGAAAGAGCATGGGAGGAGTTGATTTTTTATTTATATAATCCGAGCCACCTGGGTTTCATTGATTTGGTGAGACCTAATTGGTTATTTCCTCCAATCACAGGTGAGAGATGTGGGTGGGTCTTCGTTTTTCATATATAATATATATCACAAACATGATATCAAAAATATGATGGAATCTCTCTCCTTGCTCCCCAAATATGCTGCTTTACTCCCACAGTCCTACTCCCTTATTCAGATCTTCTTTCTCTTCCCCACTCCACTGAACCCCCTATCCTTTTTCTCCTCTAATCTTTCTCCTGCTCTTTCTCATTTTCTTCGTATTCCCCCCTCCCACCCCACCCACACATAATGAATAGGTGGTCTTTTCCTTTCGGAAAATTACATCACTCTTAATCTACAATAACTGTTCCTGCACGTGCTTCTGGAGTGCAAGTGATCGAGGGTTATTATTTTGTTTTTTACTTATTTTGTTCCTTACTGCCTAAATTTCTATCGGTTTGTGCAGTCATTTAAATTTATTGCTAATTTTCCTTTAAAATGCAGTGCTGCACACCCAGTGCTCATAAAAGTAATTTCTGTTATTTAAGATCGTTAAATTGGATACTTAACCCGTTATGTTATCAGGAATAATTCTGTTTCTCAAAGTTTTGATGATCTAAATTCAATGCTCCCCACAACAAGGGGTTTTAATTTTGTCTAATATGTGACACAGATCTCTGATTTGGCATTTATCCAAAATTACTCTCCACATAATTATGAATTGTCACAGTTATAACTAAAATGGCACCAGGGAGAGTGCATACCTCCACCAGGCTGAACGAAAAAAGCATTTTGTATCGTTTTGTGGCCCACTGATAAGCTGTATCTGTGTCCAGACGTTAACCAAAATCTTATCGGCTTGTTCATGTCACCTACCCAACTTATCTACCAAATTTGGTCTGACTCTGTCCGTAACATTTTGAGATATCCTGCTCAGAAACAGACACGCAAATGAGAAATCACTCACAGAACAACACTTGTCGAAAAAGGATGAACAAGAATGGCACTCCGTAGAGCGCATACACATACCTCCGCCAGACTGAAAAATACACATTTAGTAATCGGCCCTTCCATCCCACTGACAGCTGGATCTGAACCAAAATCAAATCGGCTGCTCTTATCACATAACAAACTCATCCACCGAGTTTTGTCACAAACAACTTGTCCACAAATCTTTTGAGATATCATGATATATATATATATATATATATATATATATATATATATATATATATATATATATACATACATACACACACACACACACACACACACACACACACACACACACACACACACACACACACACACACACACACACACACACACACACACACCCACACACACACTGCATGCTCTTCTCGCCGAAGAAGTTGCATAAAGCAACCAAGAAGGGCTACGCAAGGTAAGCCCTTTGCCATTTCAAACCCTTCCCAAAGTTCCAACACAGCTATAAAGGCACTCACAAAAAGCACACACATGTGAATCCCAATACTACACCCCCCTCCCACCCCCCACCCTCCCTGTGACCGGACTGGTTTCATCGTTTATTGGCAAATCATCAGCGACAGCGCAGACAACAATGTATACCAATGAGGCCCCCAAACATGTTCCACATGCAAATGTCAAAAGCAGTCAATATACAATTGTACCACATGAAAATGCAGTTTATGTACAGGTGAAACAGCAAAGCGCTCACCTTGTGTCAGACTTATTGGTTGCTTTATGCAGCATCTTCGGCTAGAGAAGCATGGAATATTCCAAGCATGGAATAGAAAGTAATCAAGTAGTGAAACGGAATCGACATCAATTCCGAGTAATTCCGACTTCATAGAAGGAAGTGTTTTTTTTCAGGGAAATTTTTTTTCATCTCTGCTGGGCATGTTCTGTTTGCACATGACCTGGTGATGTATTAATTTAAAAGGACCACGCGCACCTGGGATGTTCAGTTTGCAATATAGCAGCAAAAGCAAGTCATTTGCAAACTAAACACACCCGGATGGCGTGTTCCTTTTCAATGAATAGCAAGGCCTTTAGAGTTGGCCAGGGAAGTTTGCTGATTGCTTTGCTGATGGATGGGTAGGCAATACATCACCTGATAAAGTTTTGTTAACATGTCGTTCAAAAGGTCCTGAAGTGCAGTTTGGAACTATTTCAGGAAGGTTAAAGAAGACGGTCTGAAAGATGCGTGCTCACTTTGTTCTACATATATCGCTCATGACTGTAATACATCCATTACGCCAAAACATTTGAAAACCAAATGCCAGAGAGAGTACCTATTAGTGAGAGTTGAGAATGCAGATTAAAATAAACCAAAGTCTGCAACAGCACCAAGATCGCTTTCGCAATTGACGAGTGAAAGCACTTTTGCCCTGATAGCACTCTGGTACACTGCCTTCCCCTCCCCTCATGCTGCCTTTCCTCCCCTCATGCTGCCTTCCCTCACTTCGCATCATGCTGCCTTCCCTTAACCCTCACGCTGCCTTTCCCTCCCCTCACATTGCCTTCCCTTCCCCTACCCTTCCTTTTCCATTCCCTCACGTTTCCTTCCCTTCCCCTCCCCTCACGTTTCCTTCCCTTCCCCTCCCCTCACACTGCCTTTCCATTCCCCTCCCCTCACACTGCCTTTCCATTCCCTCCCCTCACTGCCTTTCCATTTCCCTCCCCTCATGCTTTCTCCCTCCCCACTTCCCATATTCCCCTCTTCTCTCCCACCTCCCCCCTTCCAAGCTCCCATCCTTGCTCTACCCCTCCTCCTTACTCTCACGCCCCTCATCGCTCCCCTCTCTCCTTCCCCACCCCCTTCTCATTTTCCCCTCCCCCTTCACCTCTCCTCACTCACTTCTCCCTCTCCCTCTCCCTCTCTCACCGCTCCTCTCTCCTACCTTGCCCCACTCCATTCCCTCCCCCTCAATACCCCCTAACTCCTTTTTCTCCCCCATCCCATCCTCACTCTCACCTCCCTCCTTTCTCCCTCCCCTGGCTCCCTCTCTTTCCCTCACCCCTCCCCTCTTTCTCTTCCTCCCCTGACTCCCTCTCTTTCCCTCACCCCTCCCCTCTTTCTCTTCCTCCCCCTCTCTCTCTCCCTCACTCCTCCTCCTTCCTCTCTCTCTCGAACCCCTCTCTCTCCCTCACCCCTCCCCTCTCTCTCTTCCTCCCCCTCTCTCTCGCTCCCTTCCCCCTCTCTCTCTCACCTCTCTTTCTCTTTCTGTCCCTCACCCCTCCCCTCTCTCTTCCTCCCTCCTCTCTCTCACTCCCTTCCACCCTCTCTCTCTAACCTCTCTTCCTCCTTCCTCTCTCTCACTCCCTTCCCCCTCTCTCTCACTCCCTTCCCCTCTCTCTCTCTCCCCCTCTCTTCATATTCCCATCAGCGAAGCGACCGGTAGTATTTG
>NC_140972.1:18668260-18730760 GCF_056783735.1 Eptatretus burgeri
CAATGTCTCTTGCTATTCATAGCTTTAAGGTTGGTACTGACTGCAGCCATTGTTAATCAGTCATTATTCCAGCGACAGAAAGGTTCAATCAGTCTTTGGCCAGTAAATTGGGTCAGGTCAGGTCAGGTATGGGAGCATGTGCCGAAGCAGTGCGTCGCTGCATCCACTTTCTGTTGGTACTCTAGGGGCCTCAGTCTGGCCATCCCCCAGTCAGATGCATGGCCCAACCCCATCTCCTTGAGATGCTGATCAACCTGCTGCAACCACGAGATACGTGGTCAGCACGTTGGCCTCCTCCACTCACGAGGCTCCCTCGCTGAGAGAATCTGGTGAGCAGGATCAGTGATAGGAAAATGAGCCACATGTCCATACAGCCACAGCTGATGCTCATGGACGATACAGGTAACAAATCTCATCTGAGTATCTCAGTAACTGCTCAGTGGACACAAAGTCTGAACAGCGATAGCCAAGGATTCTCTGAAGAGAACTGAGAGTGAAGGAGTTAAGTCTCCATCTCAGATCCTTGGTAAGAGTTCAAGTCTCACGTCCAGAGGGCAAGACTGGAAGCACCCAGGACTAAAAGATTCAGACTTTCGTCCTCCTGCATAGGTTCCCAACAGCACTACACCTCATGATCCAGTGAATCCATGACTCCCCAGGCCCGACCCAGATGTCTATTGACTTCTGGCTCACAGCCTCAGAGACATGAATATCACTGCCAAGCTAAGTGAATCTCTCCATGACTTCAACATCCTCACCACAAACAGGTACAGACAAGAAAGCAGCATCAAAGATGTCATTGAAAGCCTGGATCTTAGTTTTGACCCAGGAAACCCATAATCCCAGTGGCTCTGACACCTCATTCAATGCCTCGAGGGTGCCCATAAGGATATCCAACATCTCCATAAAGATGACTGCATAATCTGCGAAATCAAGGCCAGAGATCTTGACATTCCCAAACGACCTCCCCCCCCCCACCCCGACCCCAGAATCCAATGCATCTAAGCGACGAAAAGTGTGGAGGCCAGTACACACCCCCTGATGAACTCCAATAGCAACTGGGAATAAGTGGGAGATGGAACCACGACACCTCACAGCACTCTCAGTACCAGAGTATAGGTCACAAATCAGATTGATCAGTCTTGGTGGCACCCCATGAAGACCAAGAATCCTCCAGAGGACATCCCTATTCACTGAATTGAACACATTGTGGAGATAAACATAGGCTGCAAGCAGTCCTTTCTGAAACTCGTCTGCATTTGGTGAGGACCCGAAGAGCAAGGATACGGTCAATCGTTGACCTCTTTGGTGTAAAGCCTGACTGCTTTGGGCACTGGTGGTCAAGCAGATGGTAGCAAACCCCATCAAGAATTAACTGAGCAAAGACCATGCCCAACATTGAGAGCAGCGTCACCCCTCGGTAGCTGTTTCAGTCCTGGCGATCGCACTTCCATTTCCAGAGAGGGACAACAAGGCCCCTCTTCCAAACAGTTGGCATGGTGCCTGTGTTCCAAACATAGCACAGGACTACATGCAACAACACAAATACAGCATTTACCCCTGCCTGGAATTTCAACATGGATGCCACAGATTGCATGAGCTTTACCCCCTTTCAACTGCTTCACCACAGCCTGTGTTTCCACAAACGAAGGTGGTTCACAGTTGATTGGAGAGTCAATAATAGGTATAGTTAAACCCCTGATGTCCAACTCAATAGTTGATGGCTCAGCCTGGTACAGCCACTCGAAGGAACCAGCCCAGCAGGCCTTCATTTCAGACTCCTATGTCAAGAGCCCACCACCCTCCACACAAGCTGCAGTACACCAAGGGATGGGCTTGAAGGAACGCAATGCATAAATTCCTCTGTAAGCAGGATGAGAATCACTTGACGACAGGTGATGCTCTACCCCTTCACAGATTTCTCACACCTCGGCCTCCTTGTCCACCC
This sequence comes from Eptatretus burgeri, assembly GCF_056783735.1. NCBI lineage: Eukaryota > Metazoa > Chordata > Myxini > Myxiniformes > Myxinidae > Eptatretus > Eptatretus burgeri. The sequence continues at coordinate 18,670,209 of NC_140972.1, forward strand.
TCAGTTCATGTACAGTTTTATGCCTCAACTTCCTGAACAGTTCAGCTCTGCCATTGAGCCTGGCCCTGCGACTCTGGTCATGGTATCTAGTATGTCTTGGGAGACAAAGTTCTTCTTTGCCTGTTGGTGGTTTCCAAGATATCCACCGTCAACATCAAGGCTGGTTGTCTTAAAGGCACCCCACAACTCTACAAGATTCTCCAGAGCACCCAGACTCCCCAAATCCCTACTCAACCTGTTCACAAACTCCTGAGCTACCCTCTCATCCTTAAGCTTGCCAACATCCAGCGTAGGCTGGGATGGTACCGTTATCCTGGATTCAAACTGCAACTTCAGAGTTGCTACAACAAGCCTGTGGTCGATATTGAGGAACTGAGCACTCTGGTGGATCCTCTTGTTCTGGAGCATCCTCCAGCGACCATCAACAAGCACTTGGTCATCTCCTTTGCCACACCGCCAGCGTTGGAATCGCAAGTCCAGCGATGAGGTTGTGGGTGCTGAACCAGTTACCTTAAGTCCACAACTTCTTGCAAAGTCAAGGAACTTAATATTATTCTGGTTCACAATTCCAGACCCATGGGGACCAACACAGGTCTCATAACCATCCCTATCAGTGTCAGTTGATGCATTGAAATCCTCCAAGATTCGAAGGATATGTCACCTGGGACACTGACCAACAACAGACTCGAGTATGGCATAGAATGCGTCCTTCACAGTGAGATCATTCCCCTCAGTCAGAGCATGTACAGAGACCAGGGAAATTATACCCAAGGAGTGATAAATCCTCAGTCTCATAATACTCTCATTGACCGATGTTACTTAAATTATCATTGGAATCAGTTTATTGAACACACCTATAACAACTCCTTGGGCAAGGTAACCATCAGAGTGACCAGACCAATAGTAGGTGTAACCACCAGCCATTATCTCACCACTATCCGGTCTCAGAATCTCAGAGAGTGCTGTAAATGTTCAAATGCTGTAGCTCAGATGATAACAGAGACAGGTGATCATCCTCTCTTCGGGATAGGGCATTCAAGGCACCCAACAGAAGGGTAATAAGTCGGCCCAAAATGGCCTCAGGTTAACCTGAGGATACCGCCGTCTTGTGGACAACACCTCAGCACCACCCCGAGAAACACCACCACAATGTGACCCAGGAAGGTGACTCCGCGCTTTTACTCCTGTCATCAAAGAATGGTGGTCCGGAAGGCTTTGCCCCAATCCCGTCATCTGGTGAGCTGTACTCTGAAGGGCTGCAGCACAGGAGGTACTCCCACGGAGTGGGTTTTCAGTTATATTTGCATTTGTGTGTTTTGCTGAATGGAGCGTTTTACGGTGGTTGGAGTGCAAATCCTGCCACCAACCTCCTAAAAAAAAAGTAACCCAACTGCAGAAGGATGTCCACAGACACAGTTGGGTACTAGATATGGATGGCCGTTGGCTCACAAGGAACTCCTCCACCCTTTGACAGGTTTTGTTTTTAATCCTGCTGGGTGTCCATATCCATACACCCTCCTCACCAGGCATCCTGGTGGGGGAGATGGTTTAGTCGCCGACAACCCGACCATGGAACAGGTTAGTACAGGTTTACATGGTACCTGCAGCAAGTCACAGATCTGATCTGGCCTGACCTGACAATAGTGAGACTGTTTTTTGAGACAGTAAATTGGGAGGCAGGAATTATAAATTTGGGAAGGGTAATAATATCGGCCCAAAATGGCCTTTTTTGGAAAGAAATATAACTTTTTTTTTTAACACCATCAATATTTTGGGACAACCAGCTTATGAAGTTTCCCCTGATATTGAAAGGCTGGCATAGAGCTAAGAACAAATTTGAAACCAATATGATTCGCTATCCTGTTTGCCAAAGTTCATTAGTGTTGGCAGAAAAAGAGGAACAGAACATTTAAGGGGATGCTTGAGGACATGTTGATGGAAAAAGATCCTCTGCACATGTCATGTGCTTCCTTTGAGCTGACTCGGGGAAAGGCTTCCACTCCAACCCATCAACAATAAGTTTGGTAAGTTCTTCCTTCAAGCAAAGCTGAGTAATAATGTCCACACTGATCTCATGCAGTTACAGCCAAACATCAATTCCCGAAGTAAACGGAGGTTTCTCCGGACATTTTGGCACACCGGTAGTAATTGTTTATGTCCAGCCTTCCGTTAGCTCTGATTTGTGCAACTGATGATCTCGATGGTAAGCCTTAGAGTACATCCCTAATTAACAATCACATGTGAGTCTTCATTGACACATTTTTAGCAACAAATGTAAATCTCAGAGCTGGTTTTATGTGTTCTTTGTGTTTGATTTGACTAATTCGTGTACATATTTGTCATCGTGGAAACCGTTAGATGCATCGTATCGATGCAGATGAATATACAACTGGGAGATTATATGTATCGTTGAAATTTGCAGTGAGAAAATAAGATTTATCTGGAAAAAAAAAAGACTTGAAAAGAGAGTGTTAGATTAAAACTGAAGTTGTTCTTCCACAATCTACACCTAAACCAAAGGTATAGTACTACATTGCAATCATAATTGTATGTATTTATTGCAGGGTGTGTGCACTTGCTGGGGGTGAAAATAATTCCAAAAAAAAACTATCAAGACAAACAATCATAAGCTTTCTTGTTATTACTTTGTATCAAATTATTTAGAAATCCGTTGAAATAGAAGTTTCAACTCACAACTGTTCAATGTTTTTGGACGGGGTGAGTGGCACCAAGAGTTTTATTGTTTGGACTTGCAAGCTGTCGTGTGCAACCTGTGGCTACCTGGTTGCATCATTTTCTGGGAGCGCAGCTGTGCTGATGATGCAGTGCCCTCTATTCCCAGTACACTGATACTCATTTCACCTACCTCGGAAGGATAACAGGCTGAGTAAACCCAACCTGGTGTTAATTGAACAGAAAACAGGAGGCCTTAATTTCTTATCACCGGTAAGCTTCTTTCACGCTCCTAATCAAGCTACCAGAGCTGTTCCAAATATTATCGATTTGATTGCAGAGTAAGGTGGGGCAAGGTGCCCCCAACCATTCAATACGAAGCCAAGTCACTAAGTGAAGTGCATTTGTGAATTACTAAACAAATACATTCCACCCTGTGTCGGAGTGGCGACCCGTCCAGGATTGTACCCAATTGCCAAGGAGACTGCTTAGGCAGCATCAACGCTCTGGTCCCAATCTCCTCTCCTCCTCCTGTGCAGAGCGTTGATGCTGCCTAAGCAGTCTCCTTGGCAATTGGGCACAATCCTGGACGGGTCGCCATTCCGACACAGTATACCAGCATGCTGGCACTCATTTTGCCGACCACGGAAGGCCGAGTTAACCCCACCTGGTATTAATTCAACAGCAGAGCGGGATTTGAAATCAGGTCCCTTGGATCCAAGGCCTGCCACCCTAAACATTAAGCAAACACCAGGCATGTCTGCACAGGGTATGGTCCTAATGGATGGGTGGATGGACATTCCACCGGTGGAAAAGACTTTTATTTTTCAGTCTAGCCCCATTGCACAAACACTTCTGTCACTACTATACAAAGTTAGCAATGCCCTGATAAAATTATGTTGGTTGGTTCCCGATACATCCGTGCACCACCACTGAGACCTCGTAGTCAACAATGAAGTTCTGACCTCGGTAAGCTTCCTTCGTCAGGCCAAGGAGATAAAAAAAATCCAGTGGTCCGAAATCTGGATTGTAAGGTGGGTGCGTAACAGTTCAAAACAAAGCTCCTCAATGCACTGCAAGGTAACTCTTGCTGTGTTCATATGTTGTCATGTTGCAGAATGAAACCGCTGGTGAGTTCCCCATAATGGTGTCAATTTTGTTTGCAGAAGTGCGAGTATGTTGCATTTATTTTACTGTCTCACAGTAAACATTGAAGTGGGAGAAAAGAACACTCTTCCGGTCAAAGAATATTCTCATCAATTTCCTGACACTTGGACATGAGGTGAAATATTTTGGTGTTGGTGATGATGGATGTGTTCCCTTGCTTGGATGCCCATTTATTCTGGGGTTTGTAATGCTGAACAAATGTCTTTATTTTCTGTGGTGATGATATGTGGCAAAAATGCATCGCCTTCTGCTTCGTATTGCTGGAGAAGACTCGGGTGTATTTGCAGACGTATCTGCTGATGTTCATCAGTGAACATTTTTTGCACCCACATTCAGGAAACCCAAACTTTTATGGATTATAGTTTGTACTGTTATATGAGACACATCTAATATGGCAGCTATGACATCACTTGATACAGACCTTTCCTCACATACAAGTCCGTTAATCCTGGCCACATTGGCCTCTGTGACAGCAGACACTGGTCGCCCAGGCTGTTGCTCATCCAAGCTGTTGGAGTTGAGTTGGAGTGAGGACCCAGGGAGTTGAGGAGAGGGATCCAGGTGGACTGTTCTATAAAACTGAGAATTAAATTTTCTTCCCAGCATTGGCTGCAGTACATTCCTACACATATGTAGGGGGCTGTAACTCTGCCAAGCTCATGCCTAATAGGTGGAAACTATGCAACTGTTTAGCCAGAGGATACATATATATATATATATATATATATATATATATATATATATATATATATATATATATATATATATATATATATATATATATATATATATATATATATATAACTGGACCGATGTATACCCCGGTTAAAATAGGTGTACCATATCCCTGTGTCGTAAGAGGCGACCAGGGTTGCGTCAGGAAGGGCATCCGGCGTAAAACATGTGCCAAATCACGATGCGGATCATACGAATGATCCGCTGTGGCGACCTCGAACGGGGGGGGGGAAAAAAAAAAAAAGAGGAGGAGGAGGAGGAGGAGGAGGAGGAGGAGGAGGAGGAGGAGGAGGAGGAGGAGGAGGAGGAGGAGAAGAAAAAGAAAAAGAAAAAGAAAAAGAAAAAGAAAAAGAAAAGAAAAAGAAAAAGAAAAAGAAAAAGAAAAAGAAAAAGAAAAAGAAAAAGAAAAAGAAAAAGAAAAAGAAAAAGAAAAGAAAAAGAAAAAGAAAAAGAAAAAGAAAAAGAAGAAAAAGAAGAAAAAGAAGAAAAAGAAGAAAAAGAAGAAAAAGAAGAAAAAGAAGAAAAAGAAGAAAAAGAAGAAAAAGAAGAAGAAAGAAGAAAAAGAAGAAAAAGAAGAAAAAGAAGAAAAAGAAGAAAAAGAAGAAAAAGAAGAAAAAGAAGAAAAAGAAGAAGAAGAAGAAAAAGAAAAGAAGAAAAAGAAGAAGAAGAAGAAGAAGAAGAAGAAGAAGAAGAAGAAGAAGAAGAAGAAGAAGAAGAAGAAGAAGAAGAAGAAGATACATACCAAAGTTTCAGTTTTTTGGATGTATATATATATATCTATAAATGTTTATTTTTATATACATATATATATATATATATATATATATATATATATATATATATATATATATATATATATATATATATATATATATATATATATATATATATATATATATTGTTACAGATTCGCGCCCGCCGGCGTGCTGACGGCCACGTAACTCGAATCGCGGCACGTCGCCCACCGGACGGACAATCCAGTCGTGACCCTCTCGGACTAACGCCGGGAACCAGTCACGGGTGGACCTTTCGGTCTCACCGCGATCGAGCCAATCGGCCCCCGCGTGGGATAGGGTTGCTCGCCAAATTCGACCTACCTAAGTACCCACACGGAGGGTAGACCGGGCGATCGCACCTCGCCGCAGGTCGACTTCGGACACGGGCCACTTAAGCGACCCGTTCCGTACTATCGGGATAACTGAGCGGTGTTATTCGTCGACCTCGACGGTTCGATTAATTATCGGGCGTATTCAGCCCACTACCAACCCTTTACGTGAAGCAAGATGAGGATTCAATGAGAGAAATGACGAAGCGAAGCGGGAAACAGTTTAACACAAAGCACATTTATTCGCGATGAACGGAAAGCACACATATACAATTCCACCAAAAGCACATAGAAAAGAAGAGAAACACAATGCAATTTTACACAAAAAGCAAATGTAAAAGCGAAGACACAATGCAGAGCTAATACCGACTACCGAGCACACGGCAACACTTATACAATTCTACTTCACAGACGGCGCCGACAACACATACCCAAAACCAAGAAAAAGAACACCCTCAAGGATGAGGCGGGCCTGAGGCCGAGACCGGGTCGGGCCTACCCGTCTGGTGATGAGACGCGGAGCGGCGATGGTGCCTCAACTCCGCGGGCCTCGCGGACAGTGTCTGGTAGGGGGTGGGAAAAGGGGCCCCCTTGGTCGCACTATCTCAGCGCGGGGGGAAACAGGAGGGGGTTGCTGATGCTCGGGGAAAGGAGGATTTTTACTCTGTCTCGAGTCCCGCGACGAGCGTCTCCACCTCGACCAGGTCGCGCCGTCGGCCTCCCTGGTGTGCAGCTCCCGGCACGATGCGAGCACCCCCTCGTCTGCCTTCGCCGCCTCTCCACAGCTCCGTCCTCTTCGCTCCGACTCCAACGCACACGACGACGACGACGACGACGACCAACGACCAACTCTTTTCTGACGAACGCAGCCGCTTATATAAGCCCCGTGGCTTCGCCTTTGACCCCCTGCCTTCGACCTTTCACCTCGCTCCCCATTGGCCCGAGAAAAAGTGGGCGTGAATGCATTTTGATCCATGAATTTGCATATAGCGACCGCCCTCCAACGCCCTGGAGGCGGGGCCAAATCGCCCCTCGCTCACCGATTGGACGGAACAAAAGTGGGCGTGTGTCGTTTTTGATCCGTTTTTGGAGCGGAAAATCCGTGGTTTTGTACACGCTGTTCGGCGCGCGCCCTGCACGAGTCCAATACCGGTACCCACAAGCGGCGCAAGAACGGTGGCGATGCGACGGTTGCGAGGTGTGACGGGAAAGGTCGTGGCTGTTGTGGTGAAGCGGCGTTGTGGTGGGTGGTTGATGTTGTGACGACTGTTGAGACGTGGTTGGCGGTGGTAATCATGGCGGTTGGTCCAAAATAAAGATAGCAAAAGAAAAACGGCTATCCTGAAGAGTCGCAGCACGCATAAATGACATGTATTCCCACTAGACAACGGGTTTGGGCCTAACTACACATATACTTACCGAGATATCTCACCTAAGGGACCTGAATGGTGGTTTGCGAATTTGGTAACCACAACAATATATATATATATGTATATAGATATAAAAGTATATTCACACATATACTTACTGCTGTGCAAGTTTCAGCCATTTTGCATTTTTCTACTCTGATGCATATGGAAACTTAAACTTCGTGTTCAATGCATATACACCTTCATGGAAAAAATATATCTTATTCAATAAACCAAATTTATACACAATACAGTCATCCCCCGCTATATCGCGGTTCACCTATCGCGCCCCCGGTTCATCGCGGGTTTTCCCTTGGAACCTAACTAATTTTTTTCTGCAGATTCCCCCGGTATATCGCGGTAATAATATATAAAATAGAAATTATTTCAGCAATAAATTATAACACGTGGTGCTCGACCAGTCACACAACGCACGAGACAAAGTTTTGCTTGAGAACTTCGAATATTTTCTACGTTTTTTCTCCAAGCCCCACGATGCCACCCAAACGCCCTGCACCTTCTAAGGCTTCTGGCAAGGAACCGAAGCGCCAGAGGAAGGTCCTGACGCTACAGGAGAAGGTTAAGGTGCTTGATATGCTTCGGGAAGGAAAAAGGTTTACCGCCGTTGGACGAGCACAGCCAAACCGAACAGACTAGACAAGTCGATCTCCGGCACCTCGAACCTGATCACTGCCAAGGCGACCAGACCAGACGAGTCGATCTTCGGCACCTCGAACCCGATCATTGCCAAGACGACCAGACCAGACGAGTCGATCTCCAGCACCTCGAACCTGATCATTGCCAAGCCGACCAGACCAGATGAGTCGATATTTTTTGGGAGGCATCCATTCATCGCGGATTTTCACTTCTCGCGGGGGGGGGGGGGTTGGAACGTAACCCCCGCAATAAATGGGGGATGACTGTATACACAAATGTCAACTAATCATGAGTCGGTCCATGCATTTTATTCAAAACCATTGAAATTTTTCTCGGTTCAGTTTCAAATAATTATTTAAACTCTTGTGGGATGCTGTTCCACACATATTCCAGGACCTTTGTTAGATCATCGAAGTTGCTGGAATTCTTTTTTACTTTTTCTTTGTTTAAATAGTCCGATATAGCTTCAATGATATTGAGATCTGGGCTTTGAGGGGGCAATTTCATACATTGAAGGACACCAGCTTCCTCTTTTCTTTGAAAATAAGTTTTTAGTTGTTCCATCTGAAGGTTTTGGATCATTATCTTGCTGTAAGATGAAGTTTGGACCAATAAGTATTGAGCCAATGGGGATGGCATGTTGGATTAAAATTGGTTTGTACCTTTCTGCAGTTAATATACCATCAATTTTTCACAATTTTCAAACACCACTTTGGGCTATACATTCCCAAACTTGAATTGAACCTCCTCCATGCTTAATTGTTGGCTTCAAGCAAGGATCTTTATAAGTTTCAGTTTTTCTTCTTTCATACTGTCTTCGATTGGATCCAAAGAACTGAAACTTTGACTCGTCTGTCCAAATCACTTTCGATCATTCATCCACAGTCCAATTTCTGTTTTATTTTGCATATTTTAGCCTTTTACCACTTTTCTTAACAGAGGTTCTCTTCCTGCAACACATCCAATAGATCCTGATTTCAAAAGTGATCTTCGTACCGTTGATGGATGGATAATACCTGAGCCTTCTGCTAATTCCGTTGTCATTTCAACTCTTGTCTTCTTTATATTGCTTCGGATATTATCTTCAAGTACTGCTCATCTGTGTTATAGATCTTTTTTGGGTCTTCCCCTGCCTCGGATACTGCACCTTGAAAATGCATTGATGCGAGCAATTTCACTTAATGTTTTTCCTTCTTCATTCAGAAACACAATTATATGGTGAACTTCCACTGAAATTTTAGCCATTTTTGTTTTAAGCCCACGATTAATCCTGATAGATTTGTATTCTGAAGAACAAAAAGTGGTCTGGGAAAAGTGGCAATGCCAGATGTTGATGATGAGGAACACCTGATGTTGATGATGAGGAACACCTGACAATGAGTCAGCAATTCCATTTGATTGGTAAATGTGATGGATTAGCTACGACAACACTTCATATTAACTGCTTATGTAGTCATGTATGGTTTACTTGGAGTTGTGATCTCAAGTTTTTGAAGATTCTGATCAATGCGAATTGACGGACTGATGCAACATACACAGGGTTACAGAGCGTTGGTTCTGCCAAAGCAGTTTCTTGGCAGGTGAGGAAAGAAGATGGCACACAAAAAAATAGTTCAAAACATACAAAACATAAACCCCATTTGTTGACCACAGCCCTCAGTGGATGTCACCTGCTCCAGATGATCATCTGAGTCATAATCAAATTTAAAATATACCCTATAACCAAGTTCATGGGCTATGTGCCTTCGATAGCACATATATGGAGTCGCACATGACTGAGTGGAGTATTCACAAATACACATCACATTCGAAAAATTACAATATCATCTCCATTCCTGTTCGACCATGGTTTCCCTTTTTTCTACACGGTGCAGCCTCAACTCAGCGGCCGGGAGGTCCTACAATGTGGTGGTGGAGGAGTGGAAGTGTGTGGTGCCCACAGCGCAAGAACAGAGTCCAATCTTGAGGGAAATCTTGCACTCCCCATCCAATTGCCCCTCATCCCCAACTTCCCACCGAGCACCACAACATAGAGGGGGCCACATATTGGCCTTCTGCAGCCTTCCATGTTCACCAAGGGTATTCATTTCTCATTACATACCGATCCTGACCCTGTTCACGGTGGACCTCACTCCCAGTTGCATGCCAAGCTACTGGGGCAAGGCATGGCAAAGCTCCATATTCCTCATTCTCCTTGAGAGCCTGATCCACATGTGGGCATGCACAATGTCCCCACCCACAAACCTCATACGCAATACTCTCTCCCCAGCAGCCTTAAATTTTCTTCCACCTGCCGTACACGTGACAGCGTCCCTACAAAGCCATGGCTTGCCCACACCAAGCACCAATAAAAATATGAACAACAATCACAATCAATGGTAACCTTTTATTTACATAAGAAGATATTTAAAACCCTTTCACTCAGTCCATGTGCTGGCCCTCTTAGCCACCCTTGCCCGTCGCCGATACCAATTCCCCGACCCACCTGCATACCCCCAAAGCAAAGCATGGTGAGTCACAACAAAGGTAAAAGGTAAATTAAATCCGTACAATTTATCACTGGGAAGGTTGTTCAATGACATCAGCACTTGTTGCAGCCATTCTTCCCTTTTTCCATAATGTCAATTATTGCACAGGGCCCTCTTCCCAAACTGAGGGTCCATAATAATGGTGGAATAGCTGCAAATGGTTATGCAGGCCTCTCTGGGCCTTACCCTATAATGCTTTCAATTTAGCAGCATAACATGCCATAGATGCTTCGGTGGATTGTGCGGGGCCGCAACTTGAATCCCGCTCCTCGCAAGAAGGAACTGCTTCCATCAAAGGGCCCAGCATGGCAGATCGCCACATGCTGGGCTGTCTTGGCGCCTTGGGGAGAGGCTGCTGAACTGCATGCCTGGGTGGTCACCTCCTCAGCTCCTCCCTGGCCCTTGGGGATGCTACCACCAAGGTGCAGCCCTGCAAAACCTCTTTCTCGTGGTCCTTACATCACAACATCACAGACCCAGAGGTCTTAAGCCCCTGCAGGGTCCAGCACCCCACCGGCCTGAGACTATTGCTCGGGCAGCATCACCACCATGCTCCCCATGGGGCACGGGCTGTACGATACCCGTGGCCAGACCCCATGTACAAATCCTGCCAGGCCAGTACCCCTGCTGCCTGGCACATTCCAATTTCTCAGATGAGCAATTTCTCCTGAGGCCGGTGATGTTAACACCAGCTGGTCTAAATTATGCAGCCTTTGAACCAAGTCCCTCCTTGTCTCTCCCAACAATTTAGTGGCCTCTGATATGCAATTGTGGCTATGGGGAATGGCCCCATGGCTGTTGTGCGTTTTTGCCCCTCTCTGCAGCTGATTATGGCCTTGAGCCTCCGGCTTTTCCTTTTTCTCATTGTCACCAGCAGCCAACTGTTCATAACTGTCAGTACCGACTCAGGAATAACTAGAAGGGCACTCTGTAGAATGCATACCTCTGCCACGCAATGCACGAGAACATATCGGGCCCAATATATTTTTGAAATATCAAGCGATACATCGTTTTTGACCCCATCTCTCAATGGTGAAGAATCACTTAAAAAATTAAATAAAACCTGTATCCAGATTCGGATTAGAATCCTCACCAAAATCGAATCAATTCTTCCTTGCCACACACCCAACGTGTCCACCTAGTTTTGTCCGAATCCGTTCACAACTTTTTTGAGATATCGTGCTATGTATTTGTTTAGCCCAATCTCTCAATGGTGAAGAAACACTTTAGAAATTCTAGTAGTCCGATCCAGATCCAGATCTTCGCCCTGCCCCCCTTTGTCAGTTTGGCCTTGTCAGTTTGTCCTTGTCACACACCCAACCTGTCCACAAAATTTCATCCAAATCCATCCACAACTTTTTGAGATATCCTGCATACAAACAAACAACGAGAAAGGGGTGAAAGCATAACCTCCTTCACCTTCGGTGGCGGAGGTAAAAACAAACACAATTGATGAAAATCCAATGGGGCTTTTCCTCTGTCATCAAAGAATCGGGATCCTGAAGGCTTTGCCCCAATCCTGTCATCTGGTGAACTGCCATGAGAAGGGAAGCTGCACAGGAGGTACTCCCATGGAGTGGGTTTTCAGATTCCTTTGCGTTTTTCAGAGTGACGGGTTTTACAGTGATCGGAGTGCAAATCCTGCCACCAACCTCCTAAAAAAAGGAACCCAACTGCAGGAGGACGTCTGCATAGACAGTTGGGCACTAAATATGGATGGACGTTGGCTCACAAGGAGCTCCTCTGCCCTTTGATAGGTTTTGTTTTTAATCCTGTTGGGTGTCTATATCCATATACCCTTCTCACGAGGAAATGTGTTGGGGGAGATGGTTTAGTCGCCGACAAACCGACCACGAAACAGGTTAGTGCAGGTTCCCATGGTACCTGTAGCAAGTCACAGATCTAATCTGGCCTGACCTGACATAAATCTAGTGATTTACCCAAAACCATGTGAGGTTTGCAAAAGGCGGATCACCACACAAAACATGCTGTTAAGGAATAACAGGATTATTTACAGAGAAGACACAAACCACAAAATTGGTGAATCCCGAAACAAAGGATAGATGGACCCTGTTGGGTCGATACCTTGGGATTTCCTTCTCTTTGGTGTATGTATGTCATTCGTGATGTCAAACCCAGCTTGTTCTCTAATGACTGCAACCCAAGGTTTGCGGTTCACGAGTATGAACAATCGTACAAGTCATCGGCTACTAATCAGATGGATCTTTGTCAGTTGGTGTCTGTGACTTTTGAGTGATGTTACAGTGACCACATCAATAGTGTTACATTTTTGAAACTTGTATTTCAAATAAACAGATACAAAGTCAAATGAGGAAGTTAACCATTACACACAATGTTCAACAACAATTCCCACGTTGAGTTGTTCCCCCCCAGTGTCCCTATTCTGTCGGCTCAACTCACATGTGTTCACCTCGTCTACCGGGGCTGTCGAACGATCGAGTCCTGCCACGTCGTTCTCACTCGATGCCCTTGCAGCGTCCGCCGGGGCTGTCCAATGATCGACTCACATCGCGTTGTTCTCTCTCGTACGCTGGCCCGTTCAGGATGATTGAAGAGCTCCATGGAATTCTTTCCCGATAACCAATCTTAATGAGTTTTAATCAACCTGATTACAATCGGCTCCAGCGGTTAACAACCCCTATGGACATTAACACCCCATTCACTCATCAAAGTTAAATCGAGCACGGGTATGATTGAAACACACAGCTCGTCACACGTCACCCATCTCTCTACACTTTCCTCTCGTGGGTTTATATAGTATCACAGAATGATCCTGTGCCTTCCAGCAAATGCAATTCTCCTCTGTACTGGAACCTTCGTCTCAGAACGTTCCAGCATTTTCACGAATCTCACCAGGCAGTTTTCAGTGCAATACTACCATCCACAGTCAAAATTAGCTCATTACATCAAGCAGTTTATAATGCAATTCACCGGTCCGTGCTTGGAGTGAAAGCCTAAGATGCTGGAGATCTATAGAGTTCGGGGTGAGGGAGGAGGCACCCATTGGCAGGGAGTGTGAAAGAGGAGAGGATGTGGGGAGCATGGAGACGGGGATGTGGGAGGATGTGGAATGGGACGTGGGGTAAGCATTGATTGGGCAGGATGCTGGGGAAACAGAAAGGGTGCGGGAAGCTGTGGAAGCAGAGAGAGGACAGGATGCTGTGGAGGCAGAGCATGGGTGCAGGACCCTGGGAAGCAGATAAGGGCAGGAGTTTGGGAAAGCATAAAGAGAGCAGGATTCCAAGGTTGCTGTAAGGGTGCAGGATGCTGAAAAAAAGAAGGGTACAGAAAGGAGGCAGGATGCTGGGGAAGCAAAGGGGGGCAGGGCGTGAAGGAAGCAAAGATGGTGTAGGACATGGAGGTTTATGAAAAAGGTTATGAAAAAGAAAATAAAACAATAGCCCATTATGACTGCATAGTTTATAATGAGTTTAAAAAAAAAATAGATTTGAAATCCTTCCAAACTGTGAGCATGCAGAGGTTGGATAATGGTGGAACAAATGCTTTCAGGCAGAAACAATCATCTGAACACTTGTTGACTGTCAAATGCCTTGATTAGAATTGGTGAATAATAAAACAGATGATGATAACTATTTTTTTGGAGCCAACCAAGTTATCAACACAACCTCTGTATTCTAATACAGGAACAAAAAAGAGCAATCAGATTGCAGACCCTCGCCAGGACTCGTTTTGTGCAGTGCATTTTGTGTGGTGTTTGTGTTTGTGTACCAAACAAGCACAAAGCAAAGACAAAGTCATCCAGAGGAACCTGGATAGGATTCTGGTTTCAGCTGCTACTCCTCTATCCTCGACCCCATTCAGGTGCAGCTAAGTGAGCCTTATTAAAAACAAAAAAACAGAACCCAGATTCAAAATATGAAATAATTCTGGCTTGCAGACCATGTGTCCGATCAGGTTGAAATTTAAAACATATATTCCCAACGACTACCTGATCATAATTGTGAAGTTTCATTTTGATCGAGGAAGCAGTTTAAGAGAAATAATTTTTCCAAGAATAAATATTAATTGAATCCAATATGGCTGCCAAACCATGTGACCTATCCATTATTTGTGAACACCCTGGTAGCCCCCAAGGCTTGTGGAACATGTGTGAAGTTTCCCCTCGATTTGTTCATCTGTTCTGGTGAAGAAGATTTTTTATAGGTTTCAGGGTAAATCCAACATGGCTGCCAAACCGTGCAACCCATGACATCATCGGGAGGGAACATTTTGTTCCTTATGGATTGGCAGTCATATCTGTAAAGTTTCGCATCGATCTGTTTTGCTGTTTCGGAGAAGATTTTTGAAGGTTTAAAAAATAAAAATAAAAACGTATGGCAGTCGAATCGCTTGATTGATGACGTCATCATTTTTTTTTTCTGTCAACCAATTTATCCCTAGATGACCCTCCAAATTTTTCATACTCATTGGATGTAACATTTGACACATGCAATTATGATCTCATAATGAAGGCACCTATGACATCATTAAAAAAAACAACTCACACATTCCCCATGCAGAGTACTTGCCACGTGCCAAGTTTCATTTTTATACACCCGATATATATATATATATATATATATATATATATATATATATATATATATATATATATATATATATATATCGGGGCATATTATGTGATACCAGTCGTCCGTCTGTCTGTCCGTCTGTCCATCCGTCCGTTCCTGTCCACACTCTAACTCCAAAAGTTTTCAACTTTCACGTTTCATATTTGGTACATAGGTGCAGACTGTGGAGACGGTGTGTCACGACATGCGTTCGTCATCTAAAGTGGTTGCCATGGCAACCAGGATGCTGTTTTCCATATAGTAGCACAATTATGTATATACCTTCTTGTTCTTCATAAATTGACGTGTTTGAATATATAATTGTGTGTGTGCCTGCGTGAGTGTGCGCACGTGTGTGTGTGTCACAGAGACTTTTTTTTCCTTGATGCAGTTTCGGAGATACAGAGGTCCAATTTTTTCCCTTTTTTTTCCAACATGGCTGCCACACCATGTGACCTATGATAGCATAATTATCATTCAAACATTCTGCATGAGTAGTCGCTCCAATGGTGAAAATTTTGTGTCAAACCGACAAGCGGTTACAGATCAAAACCATACTCACATTCTGTGCAAACAAACAAACAAACAGACAGACAGACAAACGGACTCAAATGCAATACCCTCTCATCTGGCGAGGGTAACACGCATTGTTTCCACCATTTTATTCACAGTCTCCAACCTTCTTTAATTATATTCATCAGTTGTACTACAATGTTATATTGTAATGCACTGTGGGGTGGGTGTAAATTGGGTTCCTGTCCAATGTGGTCCGACCTTTCCGAGGAACCTTATTTATTCGGGAAAGTGATGTAATGGGCCTTCCTTTATAGAAACAATAATAAACACTCGATTCACGATAAACACATCAAGTGAGTTCACAAATGGTGTTATGTATCGGTAATTGTATATTAATGCAATCCTTTCAGGATGGAAGATGAGTTAGTATCACATTTATTTGTTGGGTGTGGATTATTCCCTTTAGTCACATGCAAACTGTCTGTGTTGCAGTTAATGAATACGATTGTTTAAGTGCCTTCACCACCCGTGAATAGTGGTGCAAACGGGTGATTTGTTGTTTAACTCGTGTTGCATCATCATTGACACAGTTACATTCAGATATATTTTGAGACTTTCAAGCTGAAGACTGTTACAAATCAAACGGAAGACCAATAAGGAACACAAAGAAGTAAAGAGCAAAGATGGAGTCATCAGGGGGAACCGGGATAGGATTCGGGTTTCAGCCGCTTCTCCACAACACTCAAACCCATCCAGGAACAGCCAAGTGAGCCTTTCAGAAAAATTTCTGCAAGAATTCGCTTCTCCTTAGAGAGATAGATAACGAAAGAGAGGAAAGAGAAGAAAAATCAAGAATATCCCATGCTTCATCAATAGAAGCTGTAAAAAGAATGCCGAGTGAAAGCTCAGTGATGGTTGTGTTGTATGAATGCAAAGTTTTTTTTGTGTGTGTGTGTGTGTGTGTGTGGACACTGCTAAGGCTCGTATGAGAGCGAGCACACAGAAAATTTAGTAAGGTACTTCAGCAGAGACTGGCCAAAAAGTTAAATATACACAATACACCAAACAGTTGGTTACACCAAGGACTTCACCTTACTTTTGTGATCGTATGAAATTTTGAACCTATCCTTAATTTGCAGGACTTTTGTACAGATTCATTTATAATGTCAACGATCTCCATCAGTGACGTTCCTTTTGTGCCCGGAATTCTGTTTTTCCACTAGTTTGCCCATTTAGGTACACATGAGAGTGATGGACACTTTCTTCAGCTTAGCCACTTCCATTAAGGGGTGAGTTAAGCTCAATCAGCATGAGTTCTCACTATCATGCTCCTTGTGAACTCATCTATGAATTATTCATGTACAGTACTCTCATATTCTATCATATGCAAATTGGGCTGGGTTTGCCCCCGATGTACTATATTTTATCATCATGGGGAGGGGGGGGAGGAGGAGAGGGGTGGTGACTACATCCATAATGCACGAAGCGACAAAGGTCATGCGATACACAGCATATAAGAGGAGTGGCCAATCCATCTTAGCTGAAGCCAATTGGGTAATCGGCACATTTCGTATTGAGTTAGTCTAACTCCAGGATTGGATTTAATCTCTTATCTCTACCACTGATGCAGTTTCTGATAATGGTTTGGTAGGGAATTTCGAAATTTGTCACGATGCCAGTGAAAACATGCCGACTGCCAATCGAAAAGACACTGCAGGATCTTTAACCATACCAACTAATGTTGGGAACCGGTAACTCGGTACCCAGCATAACACCCCCATTTTAGAAATCCTGCACTTTCTGATACCCTGCACTGTGAAGCACCAATCCAACAGGTTTCTTTTTTCTCAGTGGGGTATTGAACCCAGAATAGTCAGCTAAAAGGTAAGTGTGGTACCTCTGCACAATCCTATCAGAATATTTATGTATTCCAAGTAAATGTTATTCATTATTGCGGCTCCCCTTTATAATTTCCGACCCAACATACAATACATGAGTATCAGCTTGCTGGTATCCTGTGTCAGAGTGGCGACCTGTCCAGGATTGTGCCCAATAGCCAAGGAGACTGCTTAGGCAGCACCAACGCTCTGCACAGAGTATGGTCCCAGTGGATGGATACAGTACATGCCATATCTTCTTATTTCAGGTTTGAATTGTGGGCAGCAATTCATTTGCAATGGCAATATTTCCTTGGCCATAACAAGTTGCCCTGAGGCATTTAAGAGTTAATTTCAAGTCTGGACAGGTACCAAGTAAAGGCCAGATCAAACAAACAGCAGAAACCCCTCACTGGTCATTCATGGGCCAGATGGGTGTTTACTGACAATCCAATTGGCGATGTGGCAATTCTCCTAAATGAGTTAACACCCCAAACCCTTAATACTGTCTTCAGTGAGATTTAAACAAAATCTATGGGCTTATCACTTTGCCATCGCAGTCAAGTCGGTGGTCTATCTGTTTCCACTACCTCCTTTATGGTGTTGCACCCTCTGCCCTTTCCACGCTTTTCGCCCCCAAAGTTTCTCCAGGGTGTATGTGGTCAACAGCAACCCCCTTCTGGTGAAACTCCAAAAATCCAGGATCACCATCCACCTCCACTCAGATCATCCCCTATCCAAAACCATGATCTTTACTACAACTGTTACCTCTACCTCAACCACCCCAACAATTCCAGGTTTTCCTTCCTGAAAGTTTGATCCTGCATCCATCTTATCCATTCCCAGCATTCTCCCTTACCCCTCATCCTTATCTGCATCGCATGTTTGCCCATCTCCATCCGTTTTTTTTCCCCTTAAACCCACCTTGGGAATCTCTCTCTTCTCTTTCTGCTGTTCCTTTTTGTTCTGTTGCATCCTGATCCGTTCTGTGTTCTCGCTCTTCCACGAACCTTCACTCTGCATACAAAAAACAATATCTCTCTGGGATCACAGTCCAGTGTCCTGACCACTCGGCCACTTTACATTGTAATTATCAAGCACTTTAATCAGGTCAGTATATAACATTGGAGCAGATTTTGTTATTTTTTGACCAAAGACTGAAGTTTTTGAATTGCATTCCAAAGTTAGCCTTGCTATGTGCTCAGATGAAATACTGTGGCAGTTCAACATGCTGTTGCTTGCCAATTAATGAATTCAACACGCAGTTGAACTTCCATCTCTGGTGGATGGATGTGACATGCTGATTAGATTTTTCTGAGAAATTTTTTTTGCCAAAAATGATAATTTTATCATCGATGAAGCTTATAAAATCCTCAGCTGGCTTTATTGGCCATCGGATGAAAACTTGTTGAAAACCCTTACCTTCCACCGTATTTATCCTCAACTGCTGTGGCTTGCTGACACTATATGTTCAGCCCTCAGTTGTTGTACCTCAATAAAAGTCAATGGTGGTTTTACTCTTTGCCATTTTTGTCCGAGTTTTGACTTTTGCTTGACCTATTTCTTTCCTCTTCTTCTTCTTCTTCCTTAGTATGCAGCACGTGACTGCGGGTAGCATCATTTGCGGGGGGACGCAGTGGCGCCACTGATGAAATGCCCTCTGTAGGTTAAGGCAGGAACTTGGAATTTGTTCAGGGTCCCGGTGAAAGCTCGTCGACTCTTCAGATAGACCACCACTGGATCTTTAACATCTACTAATGGCGGTAGATGGGACGCCAAGTTTAACGTCCGCCCGGGGTAAGGCACAAGCAGTGATGCCTCACTGTGCACGTGAAACAGGAGGATGACAGTTTACAGCTGGGTCGAGATTCAAACCCAGGCTAGACAGCTCAGAGGCGAGTGCACCTACCTCAAGGCCATCACGCTAGCCTGACCTATTTATTTAATTTGGTTTTTGAATGTTCAGTGAACGATTACAACACTTTTTGAATCGTTTCATTTCAAAGGACTTCAAAACTAATAGATTATAAATCTTACGCAAGTTTTTTTCTTCTTCTTTTGAGCCTCCTGGAGGTCTGCAGAGTGCAGATTGAAGTAATTTTTTTTTCACAAGATGTTGACCATTGCGTTGAGCAGTCACGCGTTCAGGCAGTGTTTATCTCTTTTGCAGAGAAAGGAAGTTCCCCGAGCAAGTGTTAAGGGAGTTCAGTAGACAGCAGGCATTGCCCAGTACAGCAATAGAGCTTTGGCTTATGGATGTGAGCAGCTTTGGCCCAATGGTAGATGGGAAGGTGGTGGTGGTGCGGGAATGCTAACAGAGCATTCAAGCCTGAAATTCGCTTTCACGCTCGGCATCCGATGAAAACCAATGTCCTCTCCAGGAATCACATTGTACTGGGATAAATGGTTACCTTGCCTCTGCATAGCTCTTTTCTCAGGCCACTCCGCACAGAGCTTACCAAGTAGCCGGCTGAATGCACATATTTATTTTCCTCATTTGCATTCTGCCAAAATGTACATGGGAATGCTGAGTACATTAGTTTAAGTGCATTTTTGTGATTTATTTCACAGTCTTAACTCAACCTGAAATGTCTTGTACTTCAGACAGACCGACCGTTGTTGGAAAGTTGAAATTTCTCTGGAAAATGTAATGCCATGGCCAGGTATAGATTAACAGCGCGTTCTGCCCTACTCTTGAACCAGAGACACAAGGGAACAAATTCAGTTTTATTGGAACCTTGTCCTGAGGTTAATGGAGCTTCTTCGTTGGATAAGAAAATAAAAATAATCACACAGGTTGAAGGCTGACTCTTGTGAACCTGCCTTTTCGTTTTCATGATAATCGAGATTTACCGATGTCGTATGCAATAACAACTTTATCAATGTCAGCAAAATGTTTGTTGTCTTTTCAGGCATCCTGTTAGTTCTTTTTGGGCTGTCTGCAAGGAAATCTTAAGAGTATTCAGGATTGTGGAGTGTAGTAGTGAAGTCCAAAGCTTGTTAGGGTGAGCTTAACCCTAACCTAACGATAACCCTAAGCCCTAACCCTTAAACAGCACAGGAATTGTCTCAGTAAGTCCTCCAAAAGAACAAAGTAAGTGCTTTCATCAAATGCAGGTCTACTACTAGTTCAGTGGCTTTTCCATTGGTTTGTGTTCATTGGTAGTGACCTATACTTTTTTGATAGTGCCATGTCCAAGTGAGAATGAATGTGAAACTGTCGTCCTTCATGACATTGCATCTCCACTCTCCAACCATAATACTCACACTCTGCAACAATAGGGAATATGGCAATCCTTTGTCAACAGTCGGCATTCTTCTATGTTGATATCATTGACCTGAATCAAATTACTATTGGGGATTTTTTTTTGTTGTTTACATCTCAAATGGCAACTGTACAACAATTCACTCAGTCAGGGCGACATCGTAGCATTGTATTGCATTGGTCACTGAAAGAAGAAAGCAAGACGGACATAGAAAGAAAAAGCAAGTCTGAGGATGCCATCGGTAAAACATATCAGTGAGCTCGTTTGATTATTGTGACTTGTGGTCACTGGGTGCAAACGGGATGGATATTTATGGTAGAATGCTCAGATAACTGCAGAGTCATAATAACTACTGCCACTTTTTCTGGACTGGCAGGATGGCATAGAGGTACAGACACTTGCCTCGAAGCGACCTAGCCTGCATTCGAATCCTGACCCAGCTATAAACTGTCATCCAGGTGTTTCACAGGTAGGGCGATTCATCAGCATGTGTGCGCTGTCCCTCGGATGGACGTTAAACTGGGAGTTCCGTCTGCCGACATTAGTTAGTGGATGTTAAATATTCTCCGGTGTCCTTTGTGGAGAGGAGATGAGCTATCACTGGCACCTTAAACAAATTCCAAATTCCTGCCTGAACTACTTGTGTCGGAATGGCGACCTGTCTGGGATTGAAACCCGAGCCACAGAAACTGCTTCAGCAGCACTGACGCTCTGTGTAGAGCAGGGGTCTCCAACCTTTTTGGGCGGAGAGCCACAAAACCAAAGTGGTGAGGGGCGGAGGGCCGCACCTAAAAAAAGGACGCCAAATTCCGGAAAAAAAATATATATGTAATTAATATGCGGAAATTTAAACAAAAATTAGTGCTGAATATATTTTTCTTGCCAACGAATATGAAAAATTAATAATCGTGTTAAAAACACATGTGTCTAATATGAATCAAAATCATAATAAAAATTACAGAACGCTTTGATCATTGACCATGACAAATTGGCAGTATCACGGGCCGCATTGTAATGTATACTTAATATGGCACCGCGGGCCACATGTTGGAGACCCCTGGTGTAGAGCATGGTTCATGATCAATGTCTCTTTTTACTATGAACACTGCAACAACACAATATACCGTATGTATCATTGTCATCGGCTTTGTAGCATGTTCAGGAAATAAAAAAAATTTCAAAAACAAGAATTGATGTTGTTCATTTTGTACATCTACCGGACAAACAGGAAAATAAAGATTGTGAAAAAGGTGCTTACACTTTCATTCATACCTAATAATATTTCGAACTCATGCCCTCTTCTCAAGGAAAAAAAAATGAACCGTGTTGTAGTTCACCGAGTGACACTGCTTGCACTGTAGGAGATCATTTCTGTCAGTTTTATCCCTTGCTTACCAGCATATTGTTTCTGTCGTTTAATCTCCCCTCATCATTGTTAGCATGTATCTCCAGCTGTGAACAGTGGGGACTCAACATTTGGCACAGCTTCACAATGTTGTGTGAAAAGTGGTTTGGCTAACTTTATATATGGAATGTAGTTTCTCCAAAAATGTGCAATGATGAAGGCCTTTGAAACATTCAGCAATGATTTATAAATTCACAACAATCTTGGTGATGTGGAGAGCATCCATTTGTTCCGGTAATAATGTAGAGCTGGCAGGGTCCCCATCTCTGACGGATTCATCGATGTTTTGCCTCAAATGAGCAATTTTTTGGTGTGTGTGTGTGTGTGTGTGTGTGTGTGTGTGTGTGTGTGTGTGTGTGTGTGTGTGTGTGTGTGTGTGTGTGTGTGTGTGTGTGTGGTGTGTGTGAGTGATGGGCATCGATTGCTTTTGAAAAGTGGGGGGGACATTGCATGTCCAGACCACGAAGCCCACTTCGTGCCGGCATGGACACAGCAAGTCTACCCTTGCAAATTCTTGATTTTATACGCTCGTGGACATGCTGCCTTCTGATCACATAAATCCCTTAAATTAATCTGACCATTTATCGACCATCTTTTTATCAAATGTAAGCAGACAGAGCGAAATTAATTAAACATTAATCATACACATTTCAAAGTTTCAAGTGTCATCAAAGATATACATATATATATATATATATATATATATATATATATATATATATATATATATATATATATATATATATATATATATATAATTGTTTATCAAGCCTCCTTCTCACGACCCTTGAACTGATTCACTAAACATAAACTGAAAACTCGACTGACATACAAATTGATATTACACGAGTACAGTCAACTTACCTTAAACTTGCCAAAAATATGAACCCTCTTGTCTGCCGATCCAGTTAAAAACTTTGTAGCAATGTCTTGGGGTCAAGTGCAGTCAGACGATCTCGGTGAACATGCCAGATCATGAGATGGTTGAGGCGTTGTTGGGTCATTGTGGAACGTAACCAAGTCTTCATACGTCTGAGTGCGCTGAATGAACGTTCAGCTTCGCATGAACTTGCTGGGGAAACCAATAGAAGCCGAAGCAAACGTTCTACCTGTGGGAACATTCGACGGACTTCCGGCACCATGTGTACAAATATCTTACAGTAATCCTCAACAGATGAACCACTGAACTGGTTACGAAAGAAGACAAGTTCTTGCTCTTGGGAATCCGACAGTTCGGGATATTTGCGGACTATTTGTGGTTTGAATGACCCAGACAGGAGCATTTCACCCAAGTCCCGATACGCCATGAGGTCGGTTGATGTGAAGTACTCGTTCAACTTCTCGGATGCGCTGTCGATGACTTTGAAAAATTAAACTCTGTATACCTCCTCTGCAGAATTGGCAGTGTATTCCTGTGTGCCTCCATGAAGTCTCTTCGGAAGCTTGCGCTTACGAGGGAGGGTCACTGGATCTAGTTGGCACTGCTGGAGCTTCTGTTATGCTGCTTCGAAAACCTCCTTAAACGTCTGGTCGGTACGGAGAGATTGGAGAGTCTGCGCAGTTACCTTTGCAGCAGTAAGCATACCAGAGAGGGTAACTTGTGAACCCTGAAGTGCCTTATTGAGGTATTCAAATAATTGGAGAATGGGCAATGATGCAAACAGACCGAGAACACACTTTCCTGATGAAAGACAGCTTCGAATCCCGTTGGCTCGCGATGCCGTGTTCGTACCAGTCATCACTTGCTTGTTGAAGGGCATCCAGTACCGCTTCATCGTTATCCAATTTCGATTTCACGGCAGGAGAACGAGTTAACCAATGCGTCGGGCAAATTGGCCTTAGGCGTGTAGGGCAAGGAGTGTCAGCATCGTCAGCGTGGATATTCAAGTACAGATGCTTGAATTTTCCAGAGTTGTTGTAGATGTTGCCGAGTACCTGGACATAATCAAGGGCGTCTCTTATGAACGGTGGAGATTGTAGGGCTTTGGATGTAATGAGTTGGGTGACATGAGCTCCACAGTGAACATAATTGGCCAGCGGTTGGAGTTTTTTTAGCTGTGCTTGACAGCCCTTGTACTTTCCGGACATGTTGCTTGCCCCATCGTAAGTCTGCGCTCCAAGGTGTTCAATAGGGAGTTGACACCGAATTAGGACATCCTGAAGCATCTTACAAAGTGATACTCCTGATGTTGACGATACTTGGTAGAGGCCGATGAGATCTTCTTGAACATCAAAGGAATCCGTCGCATAGCGCACACACACCGACTCCTGCTCATTCCCCTGAATATCTTGCATTCCATCAGTTACGAGTCTGAACTGAGTGGACATTTCATTCACGTTACTGCAGATATTTCTGAGGATGGCATGACTCATCAACTGTAGAATTTCGTTCTGAATTTCTCCACTTGTGAACGTCATCTTCCTTGACAGCCACGTCTTGAGGTTTACATCATCCTCGGCCCGCAACTGTAAGAGCATTTTTAAATTCCCTTCAGAGGCATCCTTCCCACGAATTGCAAAACCTTGTCGGGCTAAATATTGCAGTGAGGTGATAATCTTCAGAAATGCTGACCGTGCAGATCTTTGCTCTTCTAGCAGTTTGCTGCTCAGCTGCACATGGACACCAGGTGACTTCCGTGACATTTCAGATTTTCAGAGGCAAGCCTATGTGTGTTTGATCATTCGTGTTGTCTGAATTTTTCTGTAGCCTTTTTCCAGTTCCGAAAGCCCTTTGAGACAAATGTGTCTTCTGCACAGCGGGCAAGTTCGGTAAGTTTTTCACAAGAAGCCTCCGTACAGGTGTGACAGAGTACACCGCCGATGCTCTGATCAAAATGAAGCCACGGAAAGTGTTGAACCACTGTTGTTGAAACTTCAACTTTCGGTTTGGCAGTATTTGGACTGGGATACAACTGACATCATGAGGTTGAAAAGGCTGATCTGGGAAATTAGGCTGAGTAGTCGCACATGCACCCTTTTCTGCTATCTTCTCCTTTGAATCGTCCACCTCTTTCTGGGAACTTGATTGCTCCAGGAGAGTGGTCGGGGACGTGCAACTTGATTCTGTCGCGAAAAACTTTCTGATATCCACATCCTCGATGAAATGAGAAGGGAATTACATTTCAGTTGAATAAATTTTGACATGTGAATTATAAGGGTTATTTTTGCGTAACGGCATTTTTATTCAGTCTATCCTTTGTCCTTATTCTGTCGGTCTATCCTTCATCTTTGTCCTCGTGCAAACGGAAAATTATTCGGATGATGGCGGAAGAGAAATTCCTTCCGGAACGTTATTTTTCCTAGTAAAAATTGCAAGCCGCGGCTAAGCTACTAAGCCTAAGCCTTTTTTACCGGATTTTCGAGGTAATCTCATTGCTACCCTATAGATACTGTATAATCTGAGAAGAGAATTCAAAAATAATTTTCCATTCGTTTGTCTGAACCGTTTCGGTGAATTTTGCATATTTTTCAACAGCTACCTTTTAAAATCTATAATTCAATCCTCATAAGTCCAACGACCGAATGATACCTCTCGTTTTGTAGGTCTATACCTCCCCTAAGTCCAAGTACCGATGAAAAAATTATTTACATTAACCGCCGCAAAAGCGAGTGAATCAGTGCATTTTATTTTGTTTCCCAAGTATTCAAAGCTAATTTAGTCGCCAAAATACCCACTTTCCTTCGATTTTCACCCGGTTTTCAACGTTGGGATTTAGACTTCTGTTATCGACTGCGAAATATGAAAACAGAATTACAAAATATCTTTCCGTTCGTTCGTGCGAGCCGGTAGAGTGAAACCGCGTCATCCTGCACAAGCTCCACCATCTCAATCAGCATCCCAGACCGCGAAATCTTTTATTGGCTTTTAACTCGACGGTGCAAAGTCACAAAAATTAAACACACACATCATCGTGCAGGTAATAACATCAGGCATCCAGCGATATAAGTTAGAAAGGTGAAATAAACTATTTTGGTCGCTAAAGGGGCCCCTAGCCGTTGTGGCCTAACACTATCCGAGGCGTGGCGCTCCGAGCCATGAAGCCGCGATTTCTTTAAACACTCATAAAATGACGATACAAAGTCCGAAAACGTCCCAACGTACCTCAAAATGTCCAGGTCACGTTCCCTGTTAGTGGGTGAACAATCCAACGCTTGGCGAATTCTGCTTCGCAATGATAGGAAGAGCCGACATCGAAGGATCAAAAGGCGACGTCACTATGTACGCTTGGCCGGTGGGAGACCATGGCTTGGGAAGCATGGATTCTCAATGTTGAATTGTTAACCTATCATATTTAATAGAACTATAATAGACCAATAAAACTAACGGTTCTTTTTCTTTTGTTGTTTTTGGCAAAAAGTAAAGATCCAGAGAGGCTCTGTATTGGGCAACCCCCCCCTCTATTTACGTGAAATGGTTTGGTCCAACTCCCAAAGCCAAAGCAGACGCGAACGGCTTGCGAGTACGGAGACCATAACTTGGGAACCACTTGTCCGATTAATTTCAAATCTTGAAAAGGCACATCCTCGGGTCGCCAGCAATATACCTGGCAAGTTTCAAGTAGACCGGACCAGCAGTTGTCGAGAAACAGCGGTCGCAGACAAACATGCCCACAGACAAACATGCACATAGAGATTGCTGGAATTATACAGATTAAAAAATTTATTCTTGTATTTGAGGAGTATCTCGGCCTGGTTGTACTAGAGCAGCTCGTTTTGTGTTACATAACTTACGTTCAATGAAAAAATTGGGGGGGGGGGGGTCAATCGATATGTTGTCCCCCCCTTGATAAAAAGTGGGGGGGGGAGAAATGTCCCTCTCCCGTCCCCCACCAATCAATGTGCAGTGTGTGTGTGTGTGTGTGTGTGTGTGTGTGTGTGTGTGTGTGTGTGTGTGTGTGTGTGTGTGTGTGTGTGTGTGTGTGTGTGTGTGTGTGTGTGTGTGTGTGTGTGTGTGTGTGTTGGTACAAATGAGAATTCACCATAAAGTGATGATGTGGTTTACCTTACAGACAATGATTGTCTCCTCAGAAGAACTACCCGATCGTAAAGCCACTGTCACAGCTTGACGTTTTCGCCAGCGTATGGCAACCTATCAAAATGTATGTAAAACGCTGGCGTACGCTGAACTATTGATGTTTTTTTTTTAAATTTTTGGGCGTATAATAACGTGTTGGACGTATGCATAACGTATTAGTAACGTACACATAACGTTTTAATCACATATAGATAACTTATACCAAGGAATGCTGAGCGTGTTGTCGGCGTTCACAACCTATGCCCAATGATAGTCAAACTTATGCATAGCGCGTGGCAGCGTATCGCCGACGATCACGTGGCGTAGGCTATTTATAGGCTGCGGCTCGACGATTCAAATCATAACTGCACTCGACATCGAAGTGTGATGCCGCTGTCACACCTTGACGTTTTAGCCAGCATATGCCGACGTATGAAAAATTTGCCGAACCAAGCTGGCACACGGCGAATACGTTATGGGTAAGTTTTGTATACATTAAGAGCACGCTGGCATATGTCGTAGTACGCTGGCATACGTCATAGTACGCTGGCATACGTCATAGTACGCTGGCATACGTCATTGTACGCCGAGTACGTCGAGAAATTTCCAGCTTATTGAAAATTTCTCGACGTACTCGACGTATGACACACATTCCGCATAAGCTGACATAAGTTGTAGGCATGCTACGCGGTCGTTGACACACGTCGACACACGTTACTTGTACGTTACTCATAAGTCGAAACATGTCAAGGTAATGGTTAGCATCAGTGTTCCAGACTCCCTGGTTTTTTTTTTTTGGTTTTCTTTCTTCGGTATGACGGTGATGATTTAAATAGTTGAGCGGCAGCCTTTTAATTATATTATATTATATTATAACCGCACTTGAAATCGAAGTGTGAACATGACCGTCATACCGAAGAAAAAAAATATATAAAAAAAAAAGCCAGGGAGTCTGGAACACTGACGCTAACCATTACCTTGACATGTTTCGACTTATGAGTAACGTACAAGTAACGTGTGTCGACGTGTGTCACCGATCGCGTAGTGTGCCTACAACTTATGCCAGCGTATGCGGAATGTGTGTCATACGTCGAGTACGTCGAGAAATTTTCAACATGCTGAAAATTTCTCGACGTACTCGGCGTACAATGACGAATGCCAGCATACTACGACGTATGCCAACGTGCTCTTAACGTATACAAAACTTACCTATAAGGTATCCGACAAGTGCCAGCTTGGTTCGGCAAATTTTTCATATGTCGGCATATGCTGGCTAAAACGTCAAGGTGTGACAGCGGCTTCACATTTCGATGTCTAGTGCGGTTATGATTTGAATCGTCGATCCGCAGCCTATGAAAAGCCTACACCATGTGATCGTCGGCGATACGCTGCCGCCCGCTATGCATAAGTTAGACTATCGTTGGGCATAGGTTGTGAACGCTGACAACACGCTCAGCATTCGTTGGTATAAGTTATCTATATGTGATTAAAACGTTCTGTGTACGTTACTGGTACGTTATGCACACGTCCAACACGTTATTAAAGTCCAAAAATTAAAAAAAACATCAATAGTTCAGCGTACGCCAGCGTTTTACATACATTTTGATAGGTTGCCATACACTGGCTAAAACGTCAAGGTGTGACAGCAGCTTTAGCTTGGGACTGAGGCGGTTTACCAATGGAGGCTCTTTTGATTATGACTAGTGACTCTCACTGTTACTGCAGAAGGGCCTCAGACAGAAGGTCTAATGGATTATATTCAATGACCAAATGTGCTTCAGGAACTAATGGGGCATATAGGGTCTACAAGGTATTTGAATCCTTCATGGTCTTCGGGTCAAAAGGATCTGAGAAGCCTTAAGGTCATAAAGCGTCTGTATTCTGGAGGGTCTTGGGGTCTAAATGATCTAAATAATTTTTGGGGTCTAAAGAGGCTTAAAGGGTCTACAGGGTCTTAAAGGATATTAGGAGTCTTAAAGGGTCTTAGGGTCTTGAAGAATCTTATGGTTCCCAAGGGTCTTAGGGTTATTAAGGGTCTAAGGGGTATAAAGGATGTCAATTTTTTAGGGTATACTCTATGACCTATGAATTTTTTTGACCTATGTTGACCTCAAATATAGTTCGTGATTAAATTCAGTAACTTGATATGCAAATCCTCTTTAAATTTCAAGTCAATCGGATGAAAATTGAGGATTTTAGAAAATTGGTTGAAGTTGACCTTTGGCCTATGTTGACCTCAAAAGAGTGACCGCGATATCACATGGTCATGTAACGTGTGGTAGAGTTTCAATTTCCTCCGCTGAACGGGTTTCAATGTACGCAACTAACAACATGCAGACATGCCTTATGACGTACACCATTCGTACGTACGTTACCGATCACTTTTCGCTTTGCAAGCACAGGGTAAAAGCCGACATCGGTCAAAACCGGAAAATCTCCTTCTTCCTCATCATCGTAATGATAATAATGATCATCTTCAGATAGTGCATTTCTGAGCTGCCTCTCTGAATGGCAATGACTGCTTCCAAGCGACAGAGTTTTAGTTTGTGCAGCATCCTTTGCTATCGTAATTTTAATGGCTTGAAAGGATTCCACAAAAAATACGCAAAACTGCATTCTTTTTCAAAGGAATAGGAAGGGATCAGAGGGGTGGGAGGGGCTCCAAATGCCAATCAGCCTGATGAGGGTGGGGCTGCGAAACACATTTGCCCAAGGGCCAATCAGACCTATGTGGGTGTGGTTTTTGCTGGAATATTATCAGGAAGTCGGTGAGAGCAACAACCCAAACATATTTCTTTAAAGTAAATACTATTGAGAATGTTAGATCGTCTATAAAGTATCTACAACAACATTTGTAAATCACACATAGAACATCTACATGTATATGTTTCTTAAAAGAGTAAAGAAACTCGTAATAAAACAAGAAAAAGAGCAAAGAGAGATTGCAGACCATCGTCAGGACTTCTTTTGTTTGGTGTTTGTGTATTTTTGTGTGGTGTATTTTGTGTACCGGTGTGTTACGTAATTCGAGAGGCCAATTCGAGAGACATAACTCAAACTGCCACTTTATATCTGCTGGCAGTGATGACCGGGTACCAAGACATCCCGCTTTGATCGGACACCTGACCCGGACACGATGACGTTTATTATTATTACGCTGAATTTAGAATGGGATTAAAATTAATTCAATTCAAATGAAATGGAAGACCAAATGGGTACAGTCCTGCATCGGAGTAATCAGAAGGAACCCGCACAAGCAAAAAGAAAGGATCAAGTCATCAGGAGGAACCTGGAGAGGAATCGCATTTCGGCTGCAACTCCTCTACCCTCAAACCCCATCCAGGCACAGCCAAGTGAGCCTGATTCAAAAATAAATAAAAAAAGAACCCAAATTCAAGAAATTAAATAATTCTGGCTGCCAGACCACAGCCGATCAGGTTGAAAATTAATTTTTCGGTAAACATAGGTCAAAAGGTCAACATAGACCAAATTTCTGAAATCCTCAATTTTAATCTAATTAACTTGAAATTTGAAGAGCATTTGCACATGAGGTCAATGAATTCAACCACGTACTAATTTTTAGGTAAACATAGGCCAAAAGGTCGACAAAGGCCAATAGGCCAATTGGGGCCAAATTTTCTAAAATCCTCAATTCTCATCCGATTGAGTTGAAATTTGAAAAGGATTTACATATCAGGTCACTGAATTCAACCACTTATTATTTTTGTGGTTACCAAAGGTGAAACGGTCAACACAGACCAAAAGGTCAACATTGGCAAAATTTATAAAATCCTCAATTTTTATCTATTTCACTTAAAATTTCAAGAGCATTTGCACATGACGTCAATGAATTCAACTACGTACTATTTTTAGGTAAACATAGGCCAAAAGGACAACAAAGGCCAATTTGGGCCAAATTTTCTAAAATCCTCAATTCTCATACAATGTAGTTGAAATTTGAAAAGGATTTACACATCAGGTCACTGAATTCAACCACTTATTAATTTTGAGGTAAACGTAGACCAAAAGGTCAACATAGTCCAAATTTCTAAAATCCTCAATTTTAATCTAATTAACTTGACATTTGAAGAACATTTGCAAATCAGGTCACCAAATTCAACCACCTATTAATTTTGAGGCAAACATCCACCAAAAGGTCAAAATAGGCCAAAAGGCTAATTTTGGCCAAATTTTCTAAAATCCTCAATTTTCATCTGATTGACTTGAAATTTGAAGAGCATTTTCATGTCCGGTCACTAAATTCAATGACCAATGAAATTTAAGGTCAACACAGGCCTAATTTCTAAAATAGAAAGATAGGGCCAAAAATTAAATATATCACTGTATCTCAAAAAGTTGTGGATGAGTTGGATAGGTGACAAGAACAAGCGGATTGGATTTTGGTTCGGATCCAGCCCATCAGTGGGATACAAAACGAAAACTGATCCACCTGACAGAGGTATGTGCTCAACTGAGTGCCATTCCACTTTGTGCTGCTTTGCCAAGTTGTCACTCCATGACTGATTTTTCATTTGTATGTTTGTTTGTGTACAAGTTATCTCAAAAATTTGTGGACGGATACAAATGAAATTTTGCGACCAGGTTCGGTGTGTGACAAGGATGAACTGATTAGATTTTGGTGAAGATCTGGATCCGGATCTGACTCCTAGAATTTTTTGAAGTGATTCTTCACCATTGAGAGAGGGCTAAAAATGATATATAGCATGATATCTCAAAAAGTTGTGGAGGGATTTGGACGAAACTTGGTGGACAGGATGGGTGTGTCGCACCGAGAATTGATTCGATTTTGGTGAAGATCCGAATACGGATCTGGATACGATAATTATTTAATTTTTAAAGTGATTCCTAACCATTGAGAGATGGGGCCAAAAACGATATAGCACTGTAGAGCATGGTATTTCAAAAATGTATTGGGCCCGATATGTTCTTGTGGATCAGGCATTACGTGGCGGAGGTATGCGCTCCACCGAGTGCCCTTCTAGTTAATTATGTAACACACAAGTACACAAACTCCAAACACAATACACCACACAAAACTACACAAACACCGCATGAAAGTCCTGGCGAGGGTCTGCATTCTCCGATTGCTCTTTTTCTTGTTTCTTTTTTATTTGCAAGACTAAGGGTCATTGTAGAGTAAATTAACTAACAGGCAGTGGAGCAACAGTTGAACACAATATGCAAGGGAATGAATGAATAGGAAAAATGGAGAGAGGGGGTGGGGGGGGGAGAAGAAACACTGTTACCTGCAAACAAGAGGGCTGGGTTAGTTGGGGTCAATATGGGTGTAAAAAAGATTATGAGGAACATGTTTCCCTGCACAAATACTTCTGCTAATCCCTCCCTTGTGTAATCCAGGATTGTTGTTTAATTTGAATGAATTATTTTATGTTATCTTACCTTGTGAATCTCACATGCTTTATAAAGTGATATTGGATCGGGATGTGGGAGGATGGCACATACATTATCAAAAGGATGGCTGTTTCCTTTATTTGAGTTATCATGCACTTTTTATGGGCCTCGTGAATATTAGATTTTGGGGAGAAAACAGGGTACATGTTTCTGGAATGCTTTTATCTCATGAAATAAAAAAGGTTTTTGTGGCTTGAGTGCGAGTTTGACCCAATCAACTGCATTCCAATGTTCCGTGTTTTCAAGAGCATTGTACATTCATCATGTTTTTGTTATTACGATATTTATGATGCAAGAATTCTGGCATTACATTTCACAAAATTAATTATTAAAGGCAAATAGATGATGCATCTTCCGGAATTGCTTGGCGTCATTATCCTTGGCCGAAGCACATGCTTCATGAACTCCTTATGCAGGGAATACACTCGCCTCATACCCGTTTTTCGGTCCTCCATATACATATATATATATATATATATATATATATATATATATATATATATATATATATATATATATATATATATATATATATATATATATATATATATATATATATATATGACTGGTCAAAAGTTTTAGAACATCCACATTTTTCCAGTTTTTACTGAAATTTAAACAGTTTAATGTTTCAATGCAGTCTGAAATTAAAGCGTAGAACAAATAAACAATTGCAGATAAAAAAGTAATCATGGAATCGTTTTGTTGAACAAAATTTAATCTAAATTTTTAACTCATAAAAGTAGTCACCTTTTGCAGATATAACAGCCGAACATACTGGTGGCATTGTTTCTGCAATGGAAATCAAATATTGTTCGGAAAGTTCTTCCCAACACTGCTGCAGAAGTTCCCACAGATGTGTTGCACTTGTAGGTTGCTTTGCTTTCACCCTTCTGCCAAGTTCATCCCAAACCAGCTCGATGGGGTTTAAGTCTGGAGACGTGCTGGCCATTCCTTGATTTGAAGCCTACTGCCTTGTTCTTTTCTTCTAAGGTAGTTCTGCCATAGCCTGGAGGTATGTTTTGGGTCGTTATCTTGCTCTAGGATGAACCCCTGACCAACTAGGTGTAGACCAGAGGGTATTGCATGGCGCTGCAAAATGCTGTGGTAGCTCTTTTGGTTCAGGGTGCCAGTCACTCTGTGCAAGTTGCCGACTCTGGATCCAGCAAAAGAGCCCCAGATCATCATGCTTCCTCCTCCATGTTTGACAGTTGGTGTCACACACGGAGGAACCATCCTTTCACCTACTCGACGGCGTACAAAAACCCTGCGTGATGAACCGAAGATTTTAAATTCTGATTCATCGGTCCATAAGACCTTCTTCCAGTTTTCAGTCGTCCACTGGCGGTGCTTCATGGCCCAGGCAAGCCTCTTTTTCTTATTTTGCCATCTTAGCAATGGCTTTCTTACTGCCACTCGACCTGTCAAACCTGCAGCTCAAAGTCTTCTCTTCACAATTCAAACTGAGACTTCCTTACTTCGATCAGTGTTAAGCGGTGCTTGAAGCTGCTGTCCTGTGAGCCACCTATCACGCAAGCTGTTGACTCTCAGAAACTTGTCTTCTGGTTGTGTTGTGGCTTTGGGTCTGCCAGACCTCTTCCTCTCAGAGTTTCCTCCAGTTTCCAAGTGCCTTTTCATGGTGTTGGAAACTGTACTCACTGACACTTTGCAATTTCTCCAAAGGAAAGACCTACACTTTTGAGGGTTATAATGGTCTGTCTGTCTTCCTTTGTTAATTGTCTTTTTCTCACCATTATGATAGCAATATACTACTTCCTGCAGTGCAATATTGTCAAAATAATGCTTCAGAGGGTGTGGCAACACAGTCTGTTCCAACACTGCTTTTATACAGACAGAGGGTTTATAACTAATCAACAAAAGTTGGGACACCTGCAGGAATTGTTTGTATCAACTTTCAAGGCTTAATTTACTTCCATTGCTGCAGAACAGCTGCAGTTGCTAACCCATTACTTGTTCCCGAAAAAGGGTCTTTTTTAACATCTCTGAAATTTACATTATTTGTCAGTTTTTGGTAACCTAAACTTTTTTTTAAGCTCTGGCAGTTTACCGCTTCGCTTTGTGCTATTTCAGGTTATTCACTGGACTTGAACTGCTTAAATTTCAGTAAAAACTGAAAAATGGGGGTGTTTTAAAACTTTTAACCGGTCGTGTGTGTATATATACATATACATATATATATATATATATATATATATATATATACATATATATATATATATATATATATATATATATACATATAAAATATATATACTATGAGGTCCGTCTAAAAATGTAAAGGGACTGAGCCTGCTGTGTGCTCCACTTACACAACTTGAATGAACGGGTTGCATCACAGTCTTTTGCAACATTCCAGCAATAGATATATATATATATATATATATATATATATATATATATATATATATATATATATATATATATATATATATATATATATATATATATATATATATATATATATATATATATATATATGATTGGTGATGGTTGACTGCGCTCATTGTGTGATTTTTTTTACAGGTCGTGCTTGACACGTTGTCTTGTCTGAGTTGTCGCATTATGAGTCGTGAGCAGAGAGCCAATCTGAAGTTTCTTGCGAAACTTGACAAAAACACCTTCCGAATCCTTCGCAATGCTGCAGCAAGTCTACGGGGAAGAGACGATGTCATATGCACGTGCATTTGAATGGCACAACAGGTTCAAAGAGGGATGGGAGGAGGTTGAAGATGATCCACAGTCTGGAAGACTTTCAACGAGCAGAATGGCGGACATCGAGCGTGTGAAGCAGATGGTGCGTGCAGATCGTCGACTCACGGTGCGGATGATTGCTGAGGAAATTTCCATCAACAAGGACACTTTCTGGAGCATCATCACTGAAAATCTCGGAATGCACAAGGTGAGCACAAAGATGGTCCCCAAGCTGTTGTCCGAGGACCAGAAACAGCAAAGAGTCACTGTCTGTCAAGATATTATCGAGCGCCTCGAGGACGATCCAGACCTGCTCGGGAGAGTCCTTACTGGTGATGAATTGTGGATATTCGAATACGATCCTGAGACCAAACGGCAGATTCAGAGTACACGGCAGAGTCGTGGCAGAGTGAATCAATGCGTGTACAAGGAGATCCTCTGGCGCCTCATGAGATCAGTCCAGGACGAGAGGAGGGATCTGTGGGAGAACAACGCCTGGGTGCTCCACCATGACAACGCCCCTGTTCACAGTGCTCTGAGCATCCGACAGTTTCTGGCGGAGAGGAACGTGCCAACTCTTGAGCAACCCCCGTATTCTCCAGACTTGGCCCCTTGTGATTTTTTCCTATTCCCCAAGCTCAAGGGGGTTATCAAGGGGACCCGATTTCCTGAAGTGGAGACCATCAAAAGGGCCATGACGACAGAGCTCCGGAAGATTCCAAAAGAAGCCCTCCAGGGGTGCATCAAAGCATGGAAGAAGAGGATGGACAAGTGTGAGACTGGAGGGAAACTATTTTGAAGGGGACAAGCTGTGATTTCAATTGATTTTTTGGAATAAAATTTCTATGAAGTAAGTCCCCTTACTGTTTAGACAGACCTCGCGTGTGTGTGTGTGTGTGTGTGTGTGTGTGTGTGTGTGTGTGTGTGTGTGTGTGTGTGTGTGTGTGTGTGTGTGTGTGTGTGTGTATATATATATATGTGTGTATATATATATATATATATATATATATATATATATATATATATATATATATATATATATATATATATATATATATATATATATATATATATCAGCCTTCAGACTGCTCTCCACCCTCACCTGCCCTGTACTATTTTTCCCACATTTATCCAATTTTGGCATCTTGTTAAATCATTGCAGGTACATTAACCAGCTTTCAATCCTCATGGAAGGCAGCATTGCCAAGTAAGACATTTTTCCTCATAAATGACTGAGTTTTCTTTTGGGTTTTCTCTTGGTTTGATTTTTTTTTTGTTTTCTTTGGGGATCATCCACAAATTATAGCACTCTAAAGCTTGAGAAATTTCAATTTTTCACCCCCTCACCTCTCTATCCTCTTTCCCCTCTGCATACTCACAGACTATGTCAATGGCTCCTTATCAATGGTTGCTTTAAACACATGTTACATCCTGAAAAGGACATAAAGAGACAAGAGCTACATCAACAGTTTATGATATGTTAACACAGATCTCAGCATCATGAGCACGATTTATTGAGTGAACATCAAACAGGTTATGAATGGTAATCGATTATTTATTTTCACTGGCAGCAATTTCAGCAGGCCACTGTCCCCAGAAAGATAAAAAATCCTCGTGATATGCTGTTTCATATCCATGCCTTCCAGGCTCTGGTAAAATCGATTCTGGACAAATATTTTTCTGGTCCAAAAGCAGAGGATCAGCACACTGGTTTGGAAGTGTACTTGTGTGTCAGTGTACTGTTTTTTAGATTAACACAACTTATGGTGTTGGACAAAGGCAAAACTCACCTTGGCAATAGCCTGAACACCACAGTAAAAACTGAAGGGGGAGCACTCGGTAGAGTGCAAAACCTCTGCCGCCATACTGCTGGGTCACTTAAGTGAACCTGATATCCTATTCATTGTAGGTCAAAACGGATCAGACTCGACTGAACCACGATTGAATAAACTAAACTAGTTCGACGCGCATGTAGAAATACCCCAAAAAAAAATCAAAATTTTTTTGAAAAAAAAGGTGCAATTTTTTTTTTCTCTAACAAATTATTTTGGGTTGGAAATCACTTCAAACATGTAGAAATGCAAAAAAAAATTCAAATTTTTTTCAAATAAAATCGAAATTTTTTTGAAAAAAAGTTGCAAAAATATTTTTTGGGGTTGGAAATCACTTAAAACATGTGGAAATGCAAAAACAAACATTCAAATATTTTTTTCAAAATGGCCGCCATAGCGGCCATATTGGACTTTGGACCAAGTCCAAAATCTAATGGCATGATCCTTGGCCCATACCTAATCCCCCCACCAAGTTTCGTCGAAATCCGTCCAGGAGTTTTTCCGTAATACTGTTCACAAACAAACAGACAAACAGACAAACAGACAGGGGTGAAAACAATAACCTCCGTCCATCTTCAATGGCGGAGGTTAACTAGAGCACATTCCTCCCCGGGGCTGAACAGTTTAAGTTTTGTATCCCATTGATAGGCTGGATCTAAGCCTGGTGTTGGCGCAGTGGTTAGGGCAGCGGCTTGGGATCCCAGTGTCCTGAGTTCAAGCCCCGTTGGCTGCTGAATTAACACCAGGGGGTTGACTCAGCCTGTCATCCTTCCGAGGTCGGCGAAATGAGTGCCAGTGTACTGGTCCCGGTGTATGCCCCGGTTAGAATAGGTGTACCATATCCCTGTGTGTCGTAAGAGGCGACCAGGGTTGGCGTCAGGAAGGGCATCCGGCCATAAAACATTGCCTCAACAAAAAGCCTAACCCCTGCACAGCAGGGAAAAATGGCTGTAAAAACGGTCATTTTTTATTTTTTGATAGGCTGGATCTGGATTCGGACCTGAACCAAAATCGAATTGGCTTATTCTTGTCACCTACCCAACTCATCCACCAAGTTTCATCCAAATCCATCCATTAACTTCATGAAATATTGTGCTATATATCATTTTTGACCCATCTCTCGATGGTAAAGAATTACTTTAATAATTGTAATCGCCGAATCAGGATCCTTTCCGAAATTGAATAAATTCATCTTTGTTGCACACGCAAACCGTCCACCAAGTTTCGGCCGAATCCACCCAAACTTTGAGACATCCTGCTCACAGACAGACAGACAGACAGACAGACAAACAGCAGTGAAAATATAACCTCCATCCACCTTCGGTGGCGAGGGTAATAACGGCAGGAATTCACCGATCTGATATCAATTAGTCCCTTTCATGTGAGCGTTCTTATCCATTGTTGAGTTACCAAAAAGTGAAATTAACTGCGTTGATGACTGATGAGGTGTCCACCTTTTGGAATATTATTCCGTTTATCAATTCGACGACACATACACCATATGAAGTACCTTCACAAAAAGCCATCCTGCCATCCAAAAGACCTTGTTTGTTTTTCTTGTAAAGATGTTTTGCATTGCAAAGGACCCCGTGATGCTAACACCATGTGCAGTAATGATGCAGGTGAAATTCATCGCCTATTTTCAGGTGCTGATAAAGATGGATGGAAATGTAGTTCTGGCACACAAGGCATGACATTTTTAAGTAATGGAAAGAATAGCAACATTGCTGCAGTCTCATTTATTTTGTCTTGAACTAAGTTTGTTTCAAATGCCAGTGGGGGAAGTAGTGTGCTTAAATAATCAAGCTGCCAAATGAGATATTCTGTTCTTTTATTCTGGCAAATCCAACAACACTTAAGATTTATTGCATCAAAGCCCTGGTGAACTGAAGAAGCATTTTCATAAATTACCAAATACATGGATATTGTATAATGTATGTATGAACCAAGTGGTATCCTGATATCCTTAAGTGTCCTTCTGTCAGTTCAAAGAAAATCTTTCCGGGGGAGGTGCGGGGAAGGATCGCGGCTGGAATCGCCTTTTTGTCTGCACGAAGGCAATTTTCTTGGGGGCGCTCATTATCTGGCCGAGCATCAGAGCCTGCTCTTGGCAGAGCTGGCATTGTGAGACGCTGAGTATGAAATAGGCTCCGATTCCTCATGCGTCTTATCCGCTATGTGCCCTGTAGGTTGTGCTTTCTGTAACAAGTTGCCTGAAACAAAGGAAGGTGGAAGGATACTTTACGAGGGCTATAAAAAGTTGTCACTATTCCGGTTCTGCCTCGTGCTACCGGAGACGAAGGTGTTGATACAATTTCAAAATCTGATCCCCAGTCTCTAATTTTCCCACCATCTGCTTCATGAAGGGATGGGTGGGTCTTGACTTTTAATGCATTGTTTTTGCTTGTGGCAGCAAAAAAAAAATCTTCTGAATGTGCTGCAAAAGCACACTTTACAAATTACATCAAAATCGAGCATTGGCAGAATGAAAGGCAATGGAGTTTGAAGTCTTTTAAAGTGACCTTATCACAACCGGCGTTCTCAGCACAAACGGTGACCTGATGCGAGGCAATGTGACCAAGTACGCTTTGATCTCAACAAAACTGACAATCTCTCTTTTCAAAGGTCCCATGAGAGATGCTTCTCCCCATGTTTCAATGCTGCATTTATCTGGGCGTGCTATAAACAAGTATGAGGCTTTTGGAGAATTGCTCTTGTACAAGTACTGTAAATACATCTCAGTTTTGCAAACGATTTGTCTTCAGGTCAAATAATTTAGGGTTAGCAACCTATTGGAATCTGCATATTCACGAGTTACTAATTTGTTCTGGAATTGTGTTCATTTTGTACAAAAAAATATTGATCTTCGAAATTGTCGACGATTTCATTAATTTTGTTATTAGCTCGCCTGTTCGAAGAACAGAGAGCTATAGCGATACCCCCGGCGTCAGCGTCAGCGTGAGCGTGAAAATGTTAAAGTTTTTGGTGCAAGTTATTTCCTTTCTAATGTTTTCATCTTGCACACTATTTTTTACTGATTGCAATATACAAATACATATATTGCTTTAAAATTATTTGGATCAGACTTCACTGCAATGCTTTATAAAAAAACATTATAAGACAAGTCTTTTAAAAACGATAAATGTATAAACTGGCGAGCATTGGGTGGCTTTGACACCAACTCTGGTTTTTTCTGGCCATGAACTTTTAACAAGCATCCTTATAGTCATCACAGCACAAACTCGATCACCTGTGTCGACGCGCAAGTGATAGAATTGTATTTATATGACCTGTGCCTTGAGCAACTTTTTTTTTTAGGAGCAACATCAAGTTTCATCAACATCAAGTTTTCGGAGCAACATCAACATCAAGTAACACCAAGTACAACCATCATAGCAAAGAACATTCAAAGAACAAATGAAAAACAACGGATATTTAAATTTGCATAGCCTCATCAATGGCAATTGAAAAATCTCTCAAAACGTTGTTTTTTTTAACTTTTTTGTTCTTAACTGCTACTTTCCTTACCTCTTTCCTCTTATGTCTTCTTTGCAATACCCATGGGCCGGCCAAGATCCCGTTTTCATGAAAAACTCAAAGGTCGTGCTGTAACAGATTGTTGGCCATGAATGCCTTCAATGTGTACCTATAAACAGAAGCTGTTAGTGGACAACCATGACAACAAGCTACTGGAAAGATCATATTTGCTTTAAAAATGTTGACGTCACACAAAACTAAGAAGAAAAAAAACATCACTGCTTCTTCACTTATGATGAATGCGTAGGTAACGAATGAGCTGCACAGTACTTTGCATGGGTACAGTACTCTCCAGATCCTTGGTAATGACATGCAACATAACAAATGACATTTGCCCAAGCACAGGAACAGTTTCTGTTGCATTCTTTGATGCAATGACATGACATTGGTTTTTTTCAACTCCTCTGGCCAAGCTGGTTCCTCTGAAAATATGGGAACTGACTTGCCATTCTCAAGAGCCCTTCCATATTCCACCACTTGTGGGATGCTGGGTTTGCAGACACTCGCATTTTTGTCCATCATTGTTGCCAGGGCTGTTCGTCAAAGACTTTGAACGAATGCACACTCTGTTTGTGCTAGCACCTTCAGTAAGGTTGATTTGTCGTTGAGAAACTTGTAAGCCCTCAATTTACTTCGATCAGCTCCTGTGAACTCATCATGCTTGTTTTGGTACATTTCTGTAAGGAGTTCTCTTGCCTCGCTTGTAACTTCTGCAGTAATCTGAAAAGACTGTTCGTCCTCCACAAATTACTCTGGCGCAGATATGTTGATATTATTGGTGGCAGCCAACGAATGTTCTTCCCCCATATATTAAATGGGTAACCGATTGTGTCCCGCTCACATAGGCTTGGAATGAAGGGAAACGATTGGCAGCGACAAGGCCCGATTGAAACTGCAATATCATGCAGTTCCAGGTAGGTATCAGCTCCTGTTCTCTTTATCACAGTTCTGCTATAGTGCATAGCCATGACAATGATGTCTGTGTAATTGGCATGGATCACAGCTAATCTGAAGCCTTCCTTCAACATACTGTGCACCAAGTGTCAGCCTCCTGTTGAATGGACTCCAAGTCAGCAACAGAGGTTATGGAACCCTGTTTGATCAGTACAGTTTTGGTTGCTTCTTCAAAGTCTCCACCCAAGTACAGAGTAGAACCCATAAATGAGAATGAGGGTACTCCCAGAACCCAAGTCTCGGAAAGAAAGTATTAGCCAGAGTAGTGTGTCTGAAAGCCATATCCACGAGTCTGGCTAATAACCAAACCTTAGGTTTCAAAATGAAGCTGAAGCTTTGTTTTCAAAGTACATGAATGGTATCACCAATTCCATCTGTAAGCACCTGAATAACACTTCTGTCGTGGATTCTCAGTGACTATCAGGAAACGACACAACTCTTGGAAGAGAGGGGTTTCTCATTGCTTGAATGCAACTTCATAGCTCCCTGATGCTGTTTACCAATGTGAATTCTGGTTTGCTTTGAAAGCGTTCGTGCATGGTATGTGGTAGCAAATATAATTTGTTATCATGCCATGACCTTGGCCAACCAGCCATAGCAATATGTTCTCTCTTTCTCTCTTTCTCTCTTTCTCTCTTTCTCTCTTTCTCTCTTTCTCTCTTTCTCTCTTTCTCTCTTTCTCTCTCTCCCCAACATCTTTGCCTTAATAAAAATTTTTTTTTTAATGGAACTCACCCTTCACAAGGACCAAGGCCACTAAAGGTGAAGACTACACAAGGACAGAGAGAGAGAGAGAGACTTTTGTATGCTTTTATTATAAAAGTATCAAAACACACCAGAAAAAGCACACTCCATAAAAACAAATCCAAACAATTTTACAGCAAAAATAAATTCAACAAAAGCAAGGGTATCTGTTCATGTCAAACAAACCATAGAATAATACATATATGCAAAAAAGTAAGTAAGTACTTTACACTTTTACAAACAGATTCCTCATGAAAAGAAACTCAAAACCTCATCAGTGTACCACTGATCACCCACAATATCCAGGCTTAAAAGATAAGCCTGCTCCATTTTTACTCGTGCCGAAACCATACCTTTAAAGCACAAAAGCACATTTACATTTTCCCCCTTCAATTTTGCTTTCCTG
The DNA here is from genome assembly GCF_056783735.1 of Eptatretus burgeri. Lineage (NCBI taxonomy): Eukaryota > Metazoa > Chordata > Myxini > Myxiniformes > Myxinidae > Eptatretus > Eptatretus burgeri. Next base: position 18,712,771 of record NC_140972.1, read on the forward strand.
GTTTTATAAATTGCCAGTTTAGCAATGCCCAACAGAAAAGACAAAAACGAGAGGACTGGTTTACTTTTATAATTCACCCCGATTCCATAAATAAAGACTGGAAAGGAAAAACCAAAATTAAATTTATAGAAAAGCTGTTGAAGGAAGAGAAAGAGGGGTACCAATCTCTTACATTCAATGAAAACGTGGGAAACATTTTCAATTAAATCACAAAAAGGATAAGAAATTAGAACAGAAGAATTAAACTTATGGAGTAATTAATGTCTGTGTGACCAGGGCTTGATGCGCTCGTCTCCAATTCAGGTCTCCAGTTCGCCCAAGAGTTGGAGAACAATACATTTTGTTCCACACTGGAGTTAAAAAAGCTCCAGCAGGTAAGGTCTCATTCCACCGATTTTTTAACAGTTTTGTAAAACCAGGTATACATGCTTCCAGACATATGTTGTAGATAGCCGTTTTCCCCATGACGTGAAACACACCAACTTCCTCTAAGTTTGAGGAGAACACACCCTCTTGTTTTTTTTAGGCAATTTGAAGTTCAGGGAAATAGAGATGTGAGTCTACCACTTCATCCACCCCAGTCCATCCGATGTTTAGTCGATGAAAGGTTTCAATTACTGCTTTCAAGACATTTTCCACAATATGAGCAGAACGAACACCAGTTTTTAATGAAAGTGAGCTTACAGGTAGCTAGGCATTCAAGGATGGATGCAACAGGTCTCACACTCTGTTTATTCCAACACTGGTGAAACAATGCATAAACGACCTGGAGGTTGAAATTCTAGAGAATAAAGGATTCTGAACTAATGGCTCATGTACAAACTTTTGCGCATCGAATGATACCTCTAAACGTTGCACTCTGAGGACTTGCCAAGCATTCAAAAGGCTCTGATGAAAACTGGGGAGCTGAGACATGTCAACGTGTTGCAGGTCGATGAGGAAAAGTTCACGGTCATACTTCAGACCTTCCACTTTCTGCAAACAGGTGTTTGTGAGAGGTCGCCAAGGAACACACTCACTGTACAGTAGGCGCTTGATCGTGGAAATCGGGAATGCCATTATCCGACTTGGGATATGCATAAGATTTTGACCACCCGCATTTCGGGGTCTGCAGACCACGTCTGGGCCCAGCCAATGGTGGCCACCCCAGAAAAAAATCAGTCAGAACCCTCTGAATGCCTGTGATCAAGTATCTCGGAGGTTCAAGTGGGATAACTATGCCAAATAAATGGAACCACCAGGTTGTTTATGATTGATACCCGTGTATTAAGCGAGAGAAGTTGGTACAATCTTCTCCACCTTGCCAGTTTCAATTTAATTTTTTCCAGGAAGTTCTCCCAATTTTTTTGTTCATACGCTTCAATTCCTAGAAATAAGCCTAAATATTTAAACCCCTCACTACTCCACTGTATTCCTCCTGGTAAAACAGGCAGGGAAGAGGAAGGAGATTTGGGGCCCACCCAGAAAGCTACACTTTTTTTTTCCAATTTACCCTTGCAGTAGAAGCAAGCTCAAACTGGGTAAGGCAACGAGAGACCACAGAAACACCTTTTTGATTTGCAATAGCAACACAAATATCATCAGCATAAGCTGAAACGACGACTTTGGAGTTTTGTGAAAGAAAGACTCCTAACACTGAGTTCCGAAGTAAAACTAATAAAGGTTCAACGGATAGATTGTAGAGCATGCCTGATAGCGCACAGCCCTGACGGATGCCTCGCTGAAAGGGGAAGGGGTAACAAAGACTATTATTAACCTTCAGCAGGCAAGATGCATTTTTGTACAATAACTTAACATAAGCAATACATTTTTCCCCAAACCCTGTTCTCCTTAATACATCAAACAAAAAAGAATGGTTAACACTGTCAAAAGCTTTTCCTTGATCTAAAAGTAATAAACCAAAAGCAGATGTTGTTCGACCGAGACTGATCAAGTCTCTCACCAAAAAAATATTATCGTATATGGAACGTTCTGGAACACAGTATGATTGATCAGTGCCAATCAAGAAAGAGATGACTTCCTTTAGACGGGTTGCAAGTGCTTTTGACAATATTTTATAGTCCGTGTTGAGGAGTGACACAGGCCGCCAATTTGCGGTCTCATGTAGATTTCCTTTCTTCGGAAGGAGACACAAAACTACCCTCCGGCAGCTCAATGGCAATTCACCTTGTTCAACACTCTCCTGAAAGACCTCAATAAGAGTACAGCTTAGAATGTCCCAGAAAGCCTTATAAAATTCAGCTGGAAGGCCGTCAAGTCCAGGGGCTTTCCCATCCTTGCTATCCTTGAGCGCAGCAGTAAGTTCTCCAAGAGAAATGCCAGGCTCAAGCAATTGTTGTTGGTCTTCAGACAGAGAAGGGAGCTGTTCAAGAATCAGCTTCCTGTTCTCCTCATTCACAGCTCTTATTGCGAAGAGTTTAGAAAAATAGTCTTGTAGTTCATGCTTGATATCACTCTGTGAGGTCAACAAATCACCACCAGAAGAGCGCAAAGTATGGATTTGTTGAGAGGTCTTGACCGTTTTTTCCAAATTGAAGAACCCTTTGTTTGGCGTGTCAAGTTGGATTTTTTCGTTCCGCAGTCGGACGAAAGCACCGGCCGCCCGCTCTTTCACCATTTCAGCCAGAAGGGTCCTTTTCTCCGACAACTGCTGGACATTCACGCTAGACAATCCAGCTTTCTGTTCACAGATAAGTATATCGTTTTTTAAAGCAGATATCACACCAAAAGCGTTGTATGTGCTGTAAGATCAGTATTGTTGGCAAAAACATTTGATTTGGGACTTTGTGCAGTCCCACCATTGTCTTAAGTTCAAATATGAACCCTTTTGTGACTCGCATTTTTCCCAAACCATTTTAAAAGCTTCTATAAAATGTGCACTTTGTAAAAGTTTCAAATTAAAAGTCCAATATGCACTTCCACAGACATGATGAGGAAAGCCACACACCATAACAATCATGTGATGATCGGAAAAACCAGACGGCCTTATACAAGAGTTCTTAACAATGTTTACCATTTCATGATTAACATAAAATCTGTCGAGGCGAGCCATCGTCAAAACATTTCTTGATGCACAAACCCATGTATACTGATGGATATTACAGTTTTGTACCCGCCACACATCCACCAGTTTAAACTTTTTGATGAGCTGTGCCAAAGGCCTTGCACTGGGTGGATGAGGCTCACAAGTGTTCCGATCAAGTTGTGGGTCGAGGGTGTAGTTGTAGTCACCCCCCCCCCAGACACAACAACATGGTTAAGTCAATGGTGCTTACAAACTCTGCCAACTTGTACAGAAAGGCAACTCTTTCAGTTAGCACTCGGACAGTAAACATTTGTCATGCAAATCTTTAGGTTACTACTGACAAATTGCACAGACAGTAAGTAACCTTTGCAAATTTCCTTACAAGTTATCTCCGAAGGCTGGAGTCGAGGATGCAACACTATTGCCATACCAGCCTTGGCCTCAACAAGCGCACTCGAGAAAAAAGACAACCTTGAAAGATTTTACACCACTCATCCTCAGAAGACTGATTTGCATGCGTCTCCTGTAGCATTAGCACATCAATTTTTTTCATTTTGGAAGAGCTGAAATACCTGGAGGTGACGCACACAACTGTGGGTTCAGAGATGCTACTTTTATCTCCATTCAGTTAGTTATTCTTGAAGCTCTTTACCAGCCCGAGTAATACATTTCCTTAACCTTTGGAATTGAGGATCTGACATGTTAACCTGATAAGGATCACGAATCATACTCCTTGCAGTTTTAATGAAATCGTGTAAATTCGAGAAGTAATCTTTTATTTTTACGTATCTTTTCCTGAATGTCTCATCCAGGAATTTAATCACATTTTCTTGAGACACTAAGGTTGTATTGTTTCCCCCTTCATCCTCTTGAGAGCTGAAAGCATTAAAATGTGGGGTCGAAGAGGTTTCATCTGAATCAAGTGCTTCATTTATAACCTCTCCAATGACTTGTGGAACATTTACTTTTGGCTCAACAGAAAGTTCTGCTCTGTTTATGGACCCCTCCGAATTTGCCTTGTCCATGTCCTTCCCCTCCACAACACTTACATCATCATCTGTGAGGGAGGGTTGACATTTAACTCACAGGGATTTTCCTCTTTATCTATTTCTCCATCACTGTCAGACATAGCTGTTGATGTGGATTTTTTAAACCCACCTTGTTGTGATCGTTGTCCTCCTGAAGGATTCTAACCGGCCGATTGTGGAATCCTATTTGACTTCAAACAGAGTTTAACGCCTGTCCGATTTGATTATAAAATCCTACAAAAAAAACCCTATCGACACTGATAAAACTGATGTCCACACAAGTCCTTCCTTGTGAAACAATTTATTTCCTAATTATACACCATACACTTCTCACCCTTGTACAATGAACTTAAAAATCCCCATTTGTTTGCAATATTATTCTTACTTCAGTTAACAGTTAGACCAACCCGATTCAATTCACTTCTACATTACATCAGAGAGTTTTATTCTAACTTGGAACTTGGTCAGTTCCAAGGAGTACGAGCCACTGAGAAACTATACTTCCTCACGTGCTCGTACTAAGAAAATGTGTCTTTCAAAACATTTTATACTTCCATGAGAGAGAGGTTGGGGGATATTCACCCAGACTGTAGACGTGTCCTTTAGACAAAAAGTCACTTCGTACATTTTCTAAGCAAAGGTTCATTTATCAGCTCGGTCACTCTGCTCCAGAACAACACATTTCTTATCATTTAGGGCAAAAGTCTTTTGGCCAGAAATGACAGCCAATTCAATTTGCAGCATAAAAGTTACATTTCTGAAACTCCATTTGTTACAATTTAAAATACATTAATATAAATTTTTCCCCCACACTCCTCTGTTTTTTTTTTTAAAGGAAAATTTGAATAATTTTTCTTACACATGATTACCATGTCCCATTCCTGAAGGAGAAAAGATTTCCATTATTCAAGTTTAATCAACAATGGCAGCGAGTGCTCATATCAGAAAATGAGTGTGTTTCCATTTAATTTATGGCCTGTTCATCAGCATGTGTCACACATTGGAAACATGCTACCTGAAGTCAGAAGATAAACAGGTCAGGGTGTGGATAGAGTGGCACCCAACGGGAAACACAATCTAAGCACTCCTTGAGCTGAGGAGAAGGTAGATGTGGGCAAGTACAAGTTTGGGCCGGACACTGGGTTGAAGGAGCGCAGTGTCGAACTCCAGGCCTGTCGTACATTGAAGTGACCACAGCAAGTTCATGATGTATTTGCAGAGCGGCAATCGAGAGTGTGGCTGAGAACATTCCTCCATGCAGGCACCACACAACGCCGATGTTAAGACTTTGCTCAACCTTCTCCTCAGTGGGTTTTTTCTTTCTTTTCCCACATTGCTCCACCTTATCTCCTCAGGAAGGGGAGGGATAATCATGTGTTGAACGCTCAATCACCCAAATCTGGGTTCTACCATCGTCCAATCTTTGTGTGGAAGCTTCATTTAGATGAAATCGTACATTGCTTCAAAGACTGCTTTCAACACTCCGAAACAAACAAAGCATCAATTAAACACCAATCAATAAACGTCATGGGCACATGTAGTTCTACAAGACTAACAAAGATTGTTATGGAAGCATTTAACTTGCATTATATGTCATATCAATATTTTAATCCCTTTCCTTGTTATTTCCCAAAACAACATGCTAAAATATACAGAAATCCCAGTTGTACGTATACTCAAAACATCCATCTCATTTGCTATTTCCATCGACATTTTAAATCTCTGACATTTCTCCATCTGTCCACTTCTCTCTCACCAAAACAGCAAACATGCTGCCATTTTTCCAACTCACATTCACAAACCATCTATCACTTCCTCAAACCTTCTCAATTAGGAATCCATTTTCTTTTATCAAAACAAATAAATCATTTTAAACAGTTTTACAAAAATTGTCAAATCACTTGTCAAATATCATTTAAATTGCAGCTCAAACACTCTGTCTACACATGCAGCTTCACCCTCCACAATCTTTATCCCAGTCTTAGAAAAGCATCTTAAACTTCAGACTAATAAACATCCAAACTCTCTTAAACAACTTTTTGGTCAAAACAATAAAATATTTCCTTTTAAAATCCATAAATGAAAAATTAAATCTTCAGCATCTATCCAATTAAATCATGAATTTACCTTGACTGAATCGATCAAAGGGTTACACTGGGTTGTTTGCCATTGCCTTCCCAGCACAAGTTCAGGTAACCTCAACATTCGCAGACGAATAAAACAATATTTCAACGTCCATCCGAGGGAATCATCTATTATCTGTGAATTGCCCCACGTGCTAAACATCATCAAATCATTAAAATCATTCCAAATCATGTTTCTACATTTAAATCACATACAGTATATCCACATTCACAATTGTTATTTCACAATTTATTCAAAATCCCGATGGTTGTAAAATAAAACTTCAACACTTTTTCCTAAATGGACTTCACTTTAAACAGATTCAGTCCAGAGGGTGCGCCACAAACACCAAGGAACGAGGAACAGGAAGTTCTCTCCACATCCAGTGGGAAGAAAAAGGAAAAAAACTCTGACAGGCAAAACCCACAGTTTAGCATTACTCTGTCATGGCTTCAACACATACACTAAACAGCATTGCATCTCATAGACTCGCGTGTGATCACATGACAAATACCAATCACATTTCTATCTCATCCTCTTGAATCTGCATATGAATCAAATTTCACACCTAAAGCAAAGGCTCGAACAAAGACTCAGTGTAAAGATATATGCCACCCCCCACAGATCGAGTGGAGGGGGTCTCACACAGTGTAGTGTGCGACCTTCGCGTGGAAATACAACGCAAAGAATGTATAACATGCCATTTCAAACAGACCCACAGCTCAACTCAGCACGAGTTAAAATATCGTCAAAATCCCAACAGAACACGTTTCATTGCAGTGAATATTGGACTCGCACAAGTTTCATTTTTACTCTCAGTAACACGTGCAAATCACCAACCACGTTCCCAGCTGGTTAATCGTCTCCTGCACTCTACAAAACGTTTCGTGCAAATCATTGCATTTACAAATCCGTAAAACCTCCACACAATATAATATAACAACCTCACTGCCAACAAACTTCCAGTGAGTTCAATGAACAAAAAGTAACTCTTATAACTCTTACAAACAGGTAACTTACAATGTTTATCTATTTTAACCCTATCTCGGCGTCTCAGCCGTGTCCTCGGCATCTCTCTCACAGCCGGTCCATATCAATGCAAACATGTGGCATGTCGCTTCATCATGCCCATTTGATTACGCATTTGGCTCCTCAACGAGCCTCTTCTTGTCATCTGACTCCTCTTCTTCTCCAGCACTTTTCTAAAACAACTACAGTACTTATTTACTTTAAAACGGACTCCCCCCGCCGGATCCTCTTCTTTCTCTCAATAAAATTATCTGACAATGAACTTTTCTTTGTTTGAAATGCGTTACCTGCTGAGAGCGCTCTCCCTTACCTTCGCTCAAGCACTTGTCGTTCCTCCAGGCACTGCCTCCGGCAGATTAAGCACCTCCGGTCACGAGCACCGCAGCAACCTCGGTTCGAATCCGAGTCACGGCACCAACTGATGTGGATTTTTTAAACCCACCTTGTTGTGATCGTTGTCCTCCTGAAGGATTCTAACCGGCCGATTGTGGAATCCTATTTGACTTCAAACAGAGTTTAACACCTGTCCGATTTGATTATAAAATCCTACAAAAAACCCTATCGACACTGATAAAACTGATGTCCACACAAGTCCTTCCTTGTGAAACAATTTATTTCCTAATTATACACCATACACTTCTCACCCTTGTACAATGAACTTAAAAATCCCCATTTGTTTGCAATATTATTCTTACTTTAGTTAACAGTTAGACCAACCCGATTCAATTCACTTCTACATTACATCAGAGAGTTTTATTCTAACTTGGTACTTGGTCAGTTCCAAGGAGTACGAGCCACTGAGAAACTATACTTCCTCACGTGCTCGTACTAAGAAAATGTGTCTTTCAAAACATTTTATACTTCCATGAGAGAGAGGTTGGGGGATATTCACCCAGACTGTAGACGTGTCCTTTAGACAAAAAGTCACTTCGTACATTTTCTAAGCAAAGGTTCATTTATCAGCTCGGTCACTCTGCTCCAGAACAACACATTTCTTATCATTTAGGGCAAAAGTCTTTTGGCCAGAAATGACAGCCAATTCAATTTGCAGCATAAAAGTTACATTTCTGAAACTCCATTTGTTACAATTTAAAATACATTAATATAAATTTTTCCCCCACACTGTTAACTAGTCTGAACAAGTTTGGCTGACAGGACAAACACTTAAAACATCCTGAGATACCTCACTGTTCTATGTGTCCCACTCGGAGTCGGCCAGTGGAGCAAGCGAAGTTTCCACATCCACACACGGCTCCGGGACCACCAAGGGGATTCCAATGTGAGACGTCCCTTGGAGGTCCACCGAGCCTGACACGATCTGAACCTTATTCTGCTCCTTAGCATCAAAGGCATCAACATTTGACCGTTTTTGGCATTTTTCCTGGTATCCGTAACAGATACCTCCATATCGTCCACACATCACACATCACACATCACACATCACACATCACACATCACACATCACACATCGTACATCGTACATCGTACATCCTCCATATCGTACAGTGGATGGTAAAGGAGAGGAAGCAACCACTTTCACTTCCCCGTTTGGTGGGGGTGGATTAATTACGTCAAGATTACACACCCTCTCTCCAACGCCGGTCGGGGTGGACGAGTCCAACTCGTCAAACACAGCCGGTGGGGGGGGGGGCGGGGCTAGGCTCCCGATTCACCTTCTCCCCATTAGTTTGTGGTGAGGAACAATCGCTCCTCACCGCATCTTCACTTTTTTGCGGTGTAACCGCGTTGGGACAAACACTCTTCACGTGCCCGTAAGCTCCACACCCAAAACACGTCATAACCTCTGAGGAGGCGAACATTTTATATTCAAACCCGTCGATTTTTACACTGAGTGCAACATTCAGTGTTTTTCCATTTCCAGGTAGTATCATATAAACCACTCTTTTAACGGACATGACGTGGTTAAATTTATCACTAACATGACGCATCGGCACCATCGAGATCCTCGACACAACCTTACCGAACTTGTTTAACTGGTTACACTAGTCCTGGTTCCTTATAAATGTTAACTTTAACTGTTGGGGCCTGTAAAGCGAACACAGAGAGGGAAGTGTTCGGTTCGATGAACAGGCCATGCTCAACCACAGTGACGACCACGTGTTCCTTGGACACAAACACCATAAACTTGTTATTCATGCGACAATCAGCACGAATATTATGTAAACAGACGATGTTACCGATGGCGGAAAGCACATCGTCAGTTCCAACTTAATGGGAGGGAAGAAAAAAAAAACAGCGTTTTTACGAGTTAGTGACTCGAACATCTCGACACGGAAACGTTTACCCGCCATTCGAACTCGACAATTCAGTAAACTTTGTCGAGAGAAAAAAAGCCGTTTTCACAAACACCAAGAAATCAACGATTAAAGTTGACAATTAACAAAGAACACGGACACAGTGAACGAGAAAAAACCTCCCCAGGCAGCCATGACAGGCCTTCGGCCTACGATTCTCATTCTCACTCTCTCACTCTCTCACTCTCTCACTCTCTCACTCTCTCACTCTCTCACTCTCTCACTCTCTCACTCTCTCACCCTCTCACCCTCTCACCCTCTCACTCTCTCACCCTCTCACTCTCTCACCCTCTCACCCTCTCACTCTCTCACTCTCTCTCTCTCCCTCTCTCTCTCTAACTCTCTCTCTCTCTCTCCATCTCTCTCTCTCTCTCTCTCACTCTCTCTCCCTCTCTCTCTCTCTCTCTCTCTCACTCTCGCCCTCTCTCTCACTCTCTCACTCTCTCACTCTCTCTAACTCTAACTCTCTAACTCTCTCTCTCTCTTCCAGACAGGAAGGAAAAATAACACGGGAAAAGTCCACAAGTAGAAAACGAACACATGGGAAAGGAAAAATTGGGAAAGTGGAAACGCCAAACAGCACAGCAGAGGAGGGGTACTCACGACACGAAGCAAGGAGCGGCCATGACAGTATACAACGAACAAACAGCCAGCAGAGGGCGAGAGAAGAGAGGGCGAGAGAGAGAGGGCGAGAGAGAGAGGGCGAGAGAGAGGGCGAGAGAGAGGGCGAGAGAGAGGGCGAGAGAGAGAGAGAGAGAGAGAGAGAGAGAGAGAGAGAGAGAGAGAGAGAGAGAGAGAGAGAGAGGGCGAGAGAGAGGGCGAGAGAGAGAGAGGGCGAGAGAGAGAGGGCGAGAGAGAGAGGGCGAGAGAGAGAGGGCGAGAGAGAGAGAGGGCGAGAGAGAGAGAGAGAGAGAGAGAGAGAGAGGGCGAGAGAGAGAGAGAGAGAGAGAGAGAGAGAGAGAGAGAGAGAGAGAGAGAGAGAGAGAGAGAGAGAGAGAGAGAGAGAGAGAGAGAGAGAGAGAGAGAGAGAGAGAGAGGGCGGGAGAGGGCGAGAGAGAGAGGGCGAGAGAGAGAGAGAGAGGGCGAGAGAGAGAGAGGGCGAGAGAGAGAGGGTGAGAGAGAGAGGGCGAGAGAGGGCGGGAGAGGGAGAGGGAGAGGGAGAGGGAGAGGGAGAGGGAGAGGGAGAGGGAGAGGGAGAGGTAGAGGGAGAGGGAGAGGGAGAGAGACTTGACTTTTATGTCCTTTTATTATAAAATGTACAAAAAGAAACAAGTGATGCAACATTGTGCAGATTCAATCAAAACATGAATCAGGAACAGGAATCACTTAGGATGTTAAATTAATACAAAAGGAATAAATTTTCTCCTTCCACTCTGCACAATCCTTCAATTTTACACCATTTGTCAATGAAGCCATTAATTCGCGAACTCTCTCTCGATAAAACAGGAATTCCATTTTGAGAGGTCAGGTTCGATCTGTGACCTGCTACAGGTACCATGTAAACCTGTACTAACCTGTTCCATGGTCGGGTTGTCGGCGACTAAACCGTCTCCCCCACCAGGTTTTCTGGTGAGGAGGGTGTTTGGATATGGACACCCAGCAGGATTAAAAACAAAACCTGTCAAAGGGCGGAGGAGCTCCTTGTGAGCCAACGGCCATCCATATCTAGTGCCCAACTGTGTCTGCGGACGTCCTCCTGCAGTTGGGTTACTTCTTATTTGGAGGTTGGTGGCAGGATTTGCACTCCAGCCACCGTAAAACGCTTCATTCCGCAAAACGCAAAAACGCAAAAAAATCTGAAAACCCACTCCGTGGGAGTACCTCCTGTGCAGCTTCTCGCAGGGCAGCTCACCGGATGATGGGATTGGGGCAAAGCTCTCGGGGACCCCAATCTTTGATAGGAGGGAAACCACGGGGAAACATCCCTGGGTCAGATTGCGGGAGAGTGTGTCGGAGTGGTGCTGAGGTGTCGTCCACCAGACGGCGGTCTCCTTGGGTTAACCTGAGGCGGTCCCTTCGGGTGGGTGCCTGGAATGTCCTATCCCTAAGAGAGGATGATCACCTGTCTCTGTTATCATCTGAGCTCAAGCGTTTGGACATCGGGATTGCAGCTCTCTGAGGTTCGGAGACCGGATTGCGGCGAGATAATGGTGGGTGGTTACACCTACTATTGGTCTGGTCGCTCTTGATGGTTACCATACCCAAGGAGTTGCTGTAGCTGTGTCAATAAGCTGACCCCAATGATAATTGAGGTAACACCGGTCAACGAGCGTATTATGAGATTAAGGGATTCGTCACTCCTTAGGTGTCATTTCCCTGGTCTCTATTTATGCTCCGACTGAGGCGAGTGATCTTACCGTGAAGGATGCATTCTACGCCACACTCGAGTCTGTGGTTGATCAGTGCCCCAGACGAGATACACTTCTAGTCTTGGGGGATTTCAATGCATCGACTGGAACTGATAGGGATGGTTATGAGGTGTGTGTTGGTCCCCATGGGTCAGGAACTATGAACCAGAATAGCACTAAGTTCCTTGACTTTGCAAGAAGTCATGGACTTAGGGTGGCTGGTTCATGGTTTCAGCGCCCGCAAGCTCATCGCTGGACTTGGTATTCCAACGCTGGCGGTGTGGCAAAGGAGATTGACCATGTCCTCATTGACGGTCGTTGGAGGATGATCCAGAACTGCAGGGTCTACCGGAGTGCTCAGTTCCTCAATACTGACCACAGGCTTGTTGTAGCAACTCTAAAGCTGCACCTTAAATCCTGGAGAATGGTACCATCCCAGCCTAGGCTGGATGTTGCCAAGCTCAGGGATGAGAGAGTAGCGGAGGAGTTTGCGAACAGGCTGAGTGGACACTTGGGGGGTCTGGGTGCTTTGGGGGGTCCTGAAGAGTTGTGGAGCACCTTCAAGACCACCGTCCTTGATGTTGCCGGTGGATGCCTTGGAGTTCACCGCAGGGCAAAGAAGAATTTTGTCTCTCAAGGGACACTGGATACCATTGACCAGAGTCGCAGGGCCAGGCTGAATGGCAGAGCTGAGCTGTTCAGGGAGCTGAGGCGTAAAACTGTACGTGCACTGAGGGTGGACAAGGAGGCCTATGTGCGAGGAATCTGTGAGGAGGTAGAGCATCACCTGTGGACAGGTGATTCTCGTCCCGCTTACAGGGGAATTCGCGCATTACGTTCATCCAAGCCCATCCCTCGGAGCACTGCAGTTCGAGCAGAGAGTGGTAGGCTCTTGACGGAGGAGTCTGAAGTGAAGGCTCGCTGGGCCGGTTACTTTGAGCGGTTGTACCAGGCTGATCCCCCAGCTGTCGAGTTGGACGTCATAGGGTGTTACATAATCCCTGTTGCTGACCCTCGAATCCAACTGTGGTCCACCATCGCTTGTGGAAACACGGGCTGCGGTGAACCAGTTGAAACGGGGGCAAAGCTCCAGGGATCTGTGGCATCCATGCTGAACTTGTCAAGGCTGGTGGAAATGCTGCACTCGTGTCGTTGCATGCAGTTTTGTGCTCTGCCTGGAACACAGGCATCATCCCAACTGACTGGAAGAGGGGCCTTGTTGTCCCTCTCTGGAAAGGGAAGGGTGATCGCTAAGACTGCAACAACTACCGAGGGGTGACGCTGCTCTCAGTGCCGGGCAAGGTCTTTGCTCGGATAATTCTTGATAGGGTTCGCCACCATCTGCTGGAGCACCAGCATCCAGAGCACTCAGGGTTTACACCAAAGAGGTCAACGATTGACCGTATCCTTGCTCTTTCGTGTCCTCACTGTACGCAGACGAGAGTTTCGGCAGGGGCTGCTTGCAGCCTATGTTGATCTCTGTAAAGCGTTCGATTCAGTGAATAGGGATGTCCTCTGGAGGATTCTTGGTCTTCGTGGGGTGCCACCGAAACTGATCGATCTGATGTCTGAACTCTACTCTGGTACTGAGAGTGCTGTGAAGTGTGGTGGTACCGCCTCTGACTTATTTCCAGTTGTTACTGGAGTTCGTCAGGGATGTGTACTTGCTCCCACACTTTCCAGCACTTGTATGGACTGGATTTTGGGAGGATGTCGGAGAGATCAAGTTGCGGTGCATCGTTTGGCAATGTCAAGATCTCGGACCTTGATTTTGCAGATGATGCAGTCATCTTTGCGGAGACTTTAGACATCCTCTTGGGGCCCTCGAGGTGCTGAATGAGGAGTCGGAGCCGTTGGGATTACGGATTTCTTGGGTCAAAACAAAGATCCAGGCTTTCGGTGACATCTTGGATGCTGCTGTCCTGTCTGTGTCTGTTTGTGGTGAGGATGTTGAGGTCGTGGATAGATTCACTTACCTTGGCAGTGATATTCATGTCTCCGCAGGTTGTGAGCCGGAGGTCAATAGACGTCTGGGTCGGGCCTGGGGAGTCATGGATTCACTGGATCATGGGGTGTGGCGCTGCCGGTACCTGTGCGGGAGGACGAAAGTCCGAGTCTTCAGGTCCTTGGTACTTCCAGTCTTGCTCTATGGGTGCGAGAGACTTGGACTTTGACCAAGGATCTGAGACGGAGACTTAATTCCTTTGGTACCAGGTCTCTTCGGAGAATCCTTGGCTATCGCTGGTCGGATTTTGTGTCCAACGAGCGGTTGCTGAGAGAGACTCGGATGAGATTTGTTACCTGCATAGTCCGTGAGCGTCAGCTGCGGCTGTATGGACATGTGGCTCGCTTTCCTGACGCTGATCCTGCTCACCAGATTCTCTCAGCGAGGGAGTCTCATGAGTGGAGGAGGCCAGTGGGCCGACCACGTGCCTCATGGTTGCAGCAGGTTGACCATCATCTCAAAGAGATGGGGATGGGCCTGGCATCTGCCTGGGGGATGGCCAGACGGAGGCCCCTGGAGTACCGGCGGAAAGTGGACGCAGCGACGCGCTGTTCTGGCACATGCTCCCATACCTGACCTGACATTTTGAGACGGGCACACACAGAGCCTTCCTTTAAAGGCAATCAGAGCACTGCATTCTTGTGAATTAACACCAGAAATCATCCTCTTGTGAGTGATGTATATTGCGAGTTTCGCTTCAGCGAGCAGGAAATTAGCAACTTCAATTCCGACATTCTTGTAAGATACCGGAATGCAGAAAATAAAATCGTGGAATGAAAAGCAAAAGCCTAATCTTTGGAAAAAAAAAGTTTCAAGAGTTTAAACAGTGGGATCAACCTTTGACAACCAACATAAGCATGGGAAACAGCCTCGGATTGATGGCAAAAATGACATTCATCGGACGAAACAAGGTTCAATCTTTTGAGGAATACGTTTTGAAGTCAAGGAATAGTGTGCGAGTCTCCACTGTATGTCTCCGGCACGTTTAGATACAGGTGATGTGTACATGGAAGACCAGGTGGGAGATGATGGAACCCCTGCGGGCAGAAGCTCATTCCAGTGGGTAGTCAGTGCATTATTGGGGTTGGCAGATGTAATAACATTGAGACATTGCACATACCATGGCAGTCTTTGTACATATTTGTAGAGGCTTGATGGAAGGAGCGTTAGAAAAAACGAAATCAGGGAAGTCAGGTTGTGTTGTACTTGCACTTTGAACATCATGTGATGGAGGCCACGATAAATTAAAAAGATTGAAAACTTTAACAATTGAACGTAGAATTAGTCCAATTATTCATGTTGATTTAACATTGCAAGCTTCCAATATCTGGGTCAGAGTCTGCCATTCAGAATATGTGTGATTGACAAAGTCTTCCACAAGGAAGAAGCCAGATTCAATGAAGGATTGAATGAGGGACCTGCTTTGAAAGTCATGGTGAAAGAGGCTGTTGTAAAAAACAGGTTCACGCATGAAATTACTAAATTTATACGAATCCTTGTTTCGTACCAGAAGGAGGCATTGACTGGCATTTAGGAGAATTTGATTGAAGGAGGGCAGTAAGGAGGTGTCAACTCGCTGCAGATCAAGTAGAACAAGTTCAAGTCCACACTTGAGCTTGCCAGCTTGCAGGAGCAAACAGGAAGCCAGCGGCCGCCAGGACAGGACCTCCTTGTATAGAAGTTGACGCAAGGTAGTCAGTCGAAAGGACAGTATTTTGCTGGTAATGTCCACGAGTCCTTGACCGCCTTTTTCTAGCGGGACACTCAGAAGATCTGCTCGGAGCCGGTGCATACCATTCCATAAAAAGTTAACAAGGATTCGTTGCAAATTCAGGATTAGCGATTTGGGGGGTTGCAAGGCAATCATCCAATGCCAGAGTTTGGAAGCAACTAAATTATTGATTATTAGCACTCTGCCTCTGTAAGATAGTAAGCTGGATAAACTTTTCCAGCAATTAAAGGTGTGAAAGATTTGATCCACCATCTGGTCCCAAGTTTTTAAAGAGAAGGTCACATTCCCGAGAAAAACACCCAGATGTTTAACACCATTCTGCCTCCACTGCAAGGCATTAGGCAGCAGAGGTGGGATAAATAACTCTGAAGGACCAAGGCACAACGCTCTACTCTTTCTCCAGTTAACAGTAGCAGAAGATGCAAGATTAAAATTTTGTAGAGCATTTGTAAGAGCAGCAATGTCAGATTGAGTATTGACAATTACACACAGATCGTCAGCATATGCAAGAACCTTAACTGAAGGTACCACTGAAAAACCAGAGAGCTTGTGGCGTAAATGAATGAGCAAGGGTTCAATGAAAAGGGAGTACAGGTACCCAGAAAGAGGGCAACCTTGTCTAATGCCTCGCTGAACTGGAAAAGGTGAACACAAACTGTTATTAATGTTTAGTAGACTGGAATTATTGTGATACAGCAACTTAATGCAGGAAATAAAGAAAGATCCAAACCCAAACCCTTTTAAAACTTCAAATAAATATGAATGGTCAACGTTATCGAAAGCTTTTTCTTGATCGAGAAAAATCAGCCCAGCATTGACGTTCTGACAATGGCAAATCGAAATCAAATCATGAACAGAAAGTATATTGTTAAATATTGATCGACCAGGAATGCAATAGGACTGGTCAGGAGTTACAATGAGTCCTATTATAACTTTTAAACGATTGGCAAGTAATTTGGTCAGGATTTTATAATCAGCAGAAAGTAGAGAGATTGGGCGCCAGTTCTCAACAAGTTGAAGGTCACCTTTTTGGGGGATTAGTGAGAGGATAGCACGTCTGCAGCTCAAAGGAAGTTCACCAGCTTGTATGCTTTCTTGAAAGACTGTTAATAGACAAGGTCCCAGCAGATCCCAGAAAGCGCTGTAGAATTCTACTGGCAACCCGTCGAACCCAGGTGCTTTGCTGGTGGGCAAGGTTTTTAAAACACTTGTAAGTTCATCTCAGGTTATTTCACCTTCAACAGTCAATTTCTGTGTTTCAGTAAGTGCAGGTAAGGAAGTAGTAAAATGATGCGTGTGGTTTAACGAAGCGTGCTTGGCAGAATAGAGGTTTGAAAAATAATTTTTAACAGTGAGTTTAATATCACTCAGATCAGTCAGAGTCTTTCCATCAGCAGAAAGCAAGGATAATATTTGTTTCTGATTTTTGGAAGTCGTTTCCAACTTGAAGAAGAAACTGCTGGGAGTGTTTAGTTGCTGTAGGTGAATCATTCTCATTCGAAGGAGTGCACCTTTTGCCTTCTCGACCAATAACTCGTTCAGAAGAGCTTTCTTTTCATGCAACATTTGCTGCTGTCTATTGTCATTAGAGGAGGACACTGTATTTTGCAAGTTTAGAATTTGTGTCTTCACTAATTCTATGTCAATGTCACGATTCAGAGTACTGTGCCGTGAGAAGTTTTGACAGAAAACTCCAATTTGAACTTTGGTATTGTCCCACCACTGACGTTGACAAGAGAACTTCTGATCGTTCGTGATGTAATGTGCCCAAAAGGTTTTAAAGGAAGTAACAAATAAATCATTTTGAAGAAGTGCTGTGTTAAACTTCCAATAAGGGCTCCCCCTCTTAACTAGTGGCAATTGAAACCGCATAACAACAACATGGTGATCAGAGAACCCAGATGGGAGAATTGAGGTGTTTAAGACAAGGTTAAGAAAATAATTGGAAACGTAGAATTTATCAAGTCGAGCTGAAGACACTCCATTGTTAGAACAGCGACACCAAGTAAATTGTTGTTGCGTCGGATGTTGCAGTCGCCAAATGTCAGTCAACTTGAATTTTGAAATGGAGCGAGCAAGAGCTCTCGGACTGGCTGCATGTGGCTCAGCACCATTCCTATTGAGGGGGGTTTAGTGTACAATTAAAATCACCCCCGAGACATAGAAAGTGGTCTGGGGGATATTAGCAAGAAATGATTTAAGACAATCAAAAAAAGAAGATCTTTCAGGATTTGTGCTCAGAGCATATAGATTGACAATGGTGAAAAGCTGCTGACGAATGGAAAAGGTCAGGGAAGCTAAATGTCCTTTTACAATTTATTGGAAGGAGACTAAAGTTAAAGGAAGAGTTTGCTGAAAGTAGATGGCTATCCCGGCAATCGGAC
>NC_140972.1:18735760-18928260 GCF_056783735.1 Eptatretus burgeri
AAAGGATAGAGCATGGACAAACAACAATAGCTTGGCAATCATTGCATCGGACTTGATGGGCTCAACAGCCTTCTCCTCCAGGGAAGTTTATTGGAAGGAGAGGAGCTGAACGCATTCACTCTGGGGAGGAGCTTCTGATCCACGCTGGTGAGGGCTATAACAAGTTCAAAACACGTGTCTGGGGTGAACTGGTCTCTAAAAGTAATAATTTAATTCTGTTCCCGGGATTGGCTGCAGTGCAATCCTCGAATTTAATTCTCTTCCAGAGATTTGGGGATTTAGTTCTGCTATGTATAAGCACAATGCCACACTTTAGCAGTCCAGCAAAATGCCATTCAATTCCTACCTTCCAACTCAACCAAGCTATCTATCTAGCTGTACCTATCTATACCAACACACAACCTTGGATTATTTATTTATATACACTTTTCCATCATCATCAAGTAAATACCAAATTGAAGTCTATATCTATCTAAGTATACTGTTACGGGTTTGGCAGCTGGGTCACGAGGGGTTTCTCGGACCCACTTTTCAACTATTGACCCTGAAGCTGACGAGCTGCAGATAACTCTGTGGCATAATGGAACGACAGATGATGTCTGACATGATTAATTTAGGTGGGATCCTCATGTCCAATTCACATGTTATCTTCCTGGCAAATTAGTCCCCCCAGATAGGGAACCATGCTCTCGACACCCCACTACTGTAAATCAGGAATAGTCGAGCGATACCATAAGTGGGATGTTGGCTAGTTACTAACTGTAGCGAAACAGCGAGGCAGAACTCCCATTCGTCAATTTACACAGAATTGTCTAACCAATGGAGAAAAGGATGATTGGGCAGTTTGAAAAGTTTAAGTAAGATTTAGCAAAGGCACGCATATACAGGGCAAAACAAATACTTACAGAGCAGAACAGTGTCACAAAGAAACACCTTACCCTTAAATATACAAGCCCCTTCGTCAGTCGACTTCACAGGAATCTATAGACATTGGCACCTCCAGTCACTCCGGGGAAACTAGACAAGCAAGAGGGATAGCCAGAGTGAGATAAAGAAGGCGGGCTTGTTGGTGACCCCTCACTCACCCAATGTAAGCCTGTCGGCTTACGTGGATCCCAACATGAAAGCGAGGAGGGAGAGAAAGAAGAGGGGTGATGATGTGATGCGCAATGTGGGGCGAGATGCATGTGAATGCTTCGTCATGCATCAGAGGAAATCGCCAATGCGAGTCAGCAACCCAGCCCCGAATGGGTTAAGGATGAAATTGTTTTTTGCTCTTGTGCTTTCCAAGTAAACGATTAGAAATAGGGATAGAGAAAGATCGTGGTGAGTCAGTGTGTCGCCGGCGCGTCGAGGGAAAAACTACGGCTTGTCAGCTCTCGCTCCACCCTCCCAGTCTGTTCGGTTCCACCGCGGCTTGCTCTCGCAACTCCTCACTCCCTGCAGATTCAGCTGGACTCTTTGATGTTCCCTGGACGCAAAAACCAGCCTTGGTCCATGGACGCTTGGATTTATAAAGGCTTTGAGAGAGGCGTGGATGAAGGACTGACTGGCACCTAGTGAAGCTTGGTGCTCACGGGAGCTGCCTTCCCAACGGTGCGTGCCTGTTGCCATGCAGCCCCCATTGGTCGAGCTCCCGGCTCAGCGACGTTGTCGACTGGCAACCCTGCCCGTGTGCAGTCCTTGGTTTGGCTGCTCCGTCATGCGGTTGATCTTATCCCACGCTATCTGGGAATGTTCCTCTGGTTTTGATTTGTGTGGTGGTTTTGAATATTGTGAACAATGTTGAGTGTGATGTTTGAGTGCGCTGGGGCGTGCATGGATGTGCTGCAGAGGTGCAGAGAGATTAAGAGAGATAAGGACATGGAGATGAGAAGAGAAGGTATTGAGATCTTGCTTGAGGCTTCAGATCTTGCTACACAAACACAACGCATTTCCCTGTCCACTGAAACGAGGAGAGAGGTAATGTAACCAAACAAATACCACGGATATATCTCAACTCCAGGGTTCCTTGATGTGCTGGATATGATTCCCCAGGGTCTTCCAAAACCGTACCACTACTTTACTATGTTGACTCCCGACATTTGTTTTCAGGAATTTAATTGTGAAATGTACACGTCCAATTTCTGAGGTGCAGTTGGGGCTGCATTCCCCATGAGGAGTTGCACCCTTGTTATTACTAATATCTGCATTATGTCATCCTATTGATGAACCCTCTCAAACATTTGTGTGTCTATTTTGTGTATCCCATTTCCTAACATGAAAATACTATCATATGCCTATGTAACCTTCTCATCTCTGATGAAAAAAGCACTGTTTTTCTTCTATAATCTCTCGTCATAAATATACCCTGCCATTTCTGGAAAAATACTCATCACCCTGGTTATACATTCAACCTCCTCACATACCATCATCTTTTTTCTTGTCAGGAGACCAGGACATGAACACGGTATTCACAAAGCTTCCAACACAGGCATTGTGTGTGTGTGTGTGTGTGTGTGTGTGTGTGTGTGTGTGTGTGTGTGTGTGTGTGTGTGTGTGTGTGTGTGTGTGACATGTGCATTTAAAGTTGAGTACATGTTCACACACTTCAGACATCATTACACACACATTCAATTATTCTCTATTTAAGATTTAAGTGTTTAAATTGAATTCAAATTAAATAATATTACAATTTTACTACATGGTGGTGTTGCTAGATGTCCAGTCGATTGCCTCAAATGCAATGAGCATTTTCATTTGGCTCTATTACTCGGCCAATTAAGCGCAAGCTAAGAAAATGAGGCAAATTTTATTTATGTGATAAAATAGTAATTACAGCTCTCTTTGTAGGTTCTGTTTTTACTTTATATCTTGATATATGGATGATGTGTCAGTTATTAATATTACACGGTTTTTGCAATGAGGTGCATATTTCTACCTTACAAAACACAAGATACCTTTAGTGGTACCTTTAATTCATTCAAGATAATACCTTTAATTCAAGAAAAATAACAGTTAATTAAAGAAAATGAGGCAAATTTTATTTACGTGATAAAATCGTAATTACAACTCTCTTTGTAAGTTCTGTTTTTGCTTTATATCTTGATATATGGATGATGTGTCAGTTATTTATATTACTCAGTTTTTGCAACGAGGTGCATCTTTCTACCTTACAAAACACAAGATACCTTTAGTGGTACCTTTAATTCATTCAAGATAATACCTTTAATTCAAGAAAAATAACAGTTAATTGAAGAAAATGAGGCAAATTTTATTTACGTGATAAAATAGTAATTACAGCTCTCTTTGTAAGTTCTGTTTTTACTTTATATCTTGATAAATGGATGATGTGTCAGTTATTTATATTACTCAGTTTTTGCAACGAGGTGCATATTTCTACCTTACAAAACACAAGATACCTTTAGTGGTACCTTTAATTTATTCAAGATAATACCTTTAATTCAAGAAAAATAACAGTTAATTGAAGAAAATGAGGCAAATTTTATTTACGTGATAAAATAGTAATTTCAGCTCTCTTTGTAAGTTCTGTTTTTACTTTATATCCTGATAAATGGATGATGTGTCAGTTATTTATATTACTCAGTTTTTGCAACGAGGTGCATATTTCTACCTTACAAAACACAAGATACCTTTAGTGGAGCAGGGTTTCACACCTTGGACGCACGCCGGGTCTCTGCTCCTGGACGCTGCTGTGGCCAACAGACACAAGAGAAAAGATTAGTTTCTTCTAAGTTCTTCTCACAAAGAAGAAATGTGATGTACAGAAATTGTCAAAACGAGAATTAATTGAACATTAAACGAAAAAGCACAAAAAAGGTTTATAATTTTTGTTTTGAAGGTTGATATATATGAACTTTCACCTGGAGCAAAGATATCTGGAACAAGAAATATTATGCTTTAGATATCATTGGGCAACTTGCACGAATATAAGATAAGAGTTTAAAAAAACCAATCCAATCTGCCAAACTTTTGTGTTGTTGCTTCGTAATGAGATTCCGGTAAGTGCATCAATTTCTCGTCGGCGTGGCCAGAATTTAAACAGGTAAAAGTGCATTGATGTTGAACGCAGCGAAGGGATGCAGCCCCGCAGCCTTTCCTCTGAAATGAAACATCAAAGTGTAAGCTCTGATAACTCACCACCAGTTGCATCTCTTCATCATTTCCGATGTTCCGTAATCGGTTCGCTGTGCAAAAAAAGGAAAAACTTTTTTTTCTGTTTGAGCCGTAGAGAGTTCAGTTATCTCGTGCGAGCACGTTTTCATCCAGAGTGCTTTCCGCGTGCTGTTTATCACCGCCTCGGTTATCAGCTGGGAGGCACGCGGTTCATGTGCATTGCCACATGGCCGTGACAAAATGTAATTCTTGAGATGTGAGCTGGACCCGTACAAGTACGTGTAAATACAGTACCAGTGGGGGCAGACGATAAAGGGAGGGCATGGGTACAAGTTTGGGGGAAGAGGTGTCACTGGTGTGCATATAATGAGTGGGTTCACCATGATGTATTCACGTAAATAAATCAACCATAATGGCAGGTTATCACATAGATATATCGCCTTGCTCGGGCATCTGTGCTGTACACGTCATTTCGAGTCTGTGACATCACCTTCAAGTTTGCTCAATAATAGCATCCCTTTGCTACCCACCACCCCCCCCCCTTTAAATTGTTTATTTCTGGGCTTCGGTTCTTGGATTAATGAGATGTGAGTTTGAATTGTCATTTCTGGTGTTCTCTGGTCGAGACGTTGTACTGTTTGCCTTTGTTCACTTTGAGAGTATTAAACAGCCTTTGGTATTCAAGTTGAACAATGTTGTCTGATGTGAATATGAGGGAATCTGGAGAGGTTTTGCCATCATGGGGAGTTTCGTTTAGCTATGGTGACGGGTGGGCATAGCTGGTGGAGCATTAGATATACACTGGGAAGTTGTGCAATGTTTCAGGCAACGTTGTGGCACATCTTAACCATTTTTCAAAAGGCTGGTTTACTTTCTGAATGACGTGACTTCTTCCTCATTACCCTTGTTGAAGGAGAGGGCATTGCTTTTGGGTCTGTTTGTTTGTCCGTACAGGACCTTAGTGTTTTTCTCCGCAACCGCTTGGCGCATTGAGGATAAATTTTCACCATTGGAGCTCATGAAAAATAAATTTTCACTCATGTAGCATGTTTTAATTAATATTCTGACGTCATAGGTCACATGGTGTGGCAGCCATGTTGGAAAAACCCCCCAAAAAATGGACCTCTTGTATCTCTGAAACTGCACCAAGGAAAAAATTGAAACTTGGCACATGGCAAGTACTTCTCATGGGGAATGAGTGAGATATTTTTTATGATGTCATAATTGCATATGTAGAATGCTACATGTGATCAGTATGAAAATTTTTGAGTCAGCTGGGGATAAAATGGTCCTCAAATTTTTTTCATGACGTCTTCAGTCACTTGATTCGGTAGCCATATTGTTTGTTTTTTAAAAACCTTCAAAAAATCTTCTTCTCTAAAATGGCTGAACAGATCGAGGTGAAACTTTACACATATGACTAATTATGCACGAGGAACAAAAGGTTCACACATATGACATCATAGGTCATATGGTTTGGCAGCCATATTGGATATACCCTAAAACCTATAAAAAGAAACATCTTCTCCAGAACGGCTGGACAGATCAAGGGAAAACTTCACACAAATGTTCCCAAGGCATGGGTGTACAAGCTTGTTAAGGAATAATCGATATAATAGGTCATATGGTTTGGCAGGCATATTGGAATTAAGAAAAATATTAAGTGATACTTGTTTTCTGGAAGCACTTAATCAATTGATGTGAAACTTCAAAATTATAATCAAGTAGTGATGTGGAATACATGTTTTAAATTTCAACTTGATTGGACACATGGTCTGGCAGCCAGATTAATTGCATTTTTTGATCTGGGTGCTTTTTTATTTTATTTTAATAAGGCTCACTTGGCTGTGCCTGGATTGGTTTTAAGGTAGAGAGGCAGCAGCTGAAATGCGAATCCTATCCAGTTTCCTTTTGATGACTTTATCTTTGCTTTTTCTTGTTTGAGTTCCTACTGATTACTCCAATGCAGGACTCTACTTATTTGGTCTTCCATTTGATTTTAATTGACTTTATATTTAGATAAATTAGTGTGGTGTTCGCGCAGGCATGATGGGCTGAATGGCCTCCACCTGTATTTTTTTATTTATTTATTTTATAATAAAAATTGTCATGGGTCAGGGTCAGGCCAGAACATATATTTTAAGTATTATTGGATTTTTCAAGTCTTTGAAAGCTTGTTTGACCTACTTTAAAATGATGAGGCCTACCCCAAAAAATCTGCCTTCAGTTATGTCCTTGTTTGGAATATGGATATTTAAAGCTAAATGAGCATTTGAAAAATCGTGTTTTTTTAAAGTTTTTGAACTACACATCTTCACATTAGACATTGTGACAAATATATCCACGAAGGTGAAAACTCTCTTTCCCACTTTACGTCCCCTCTGTGCTTTGACCCAAATCCAACAGCTAACCCCCTCCTTGCATATATTTTCCAAATACAGGACAGTACATTTCCCCATGTCTGATCCACAATTAGTTATGATTCAGATCCCTCAACAAATCATTTATTTTCCAAAGAATTAAAGTGAAGTGGATCGCTGGGACATCCGGGGGGGGGGGGGGGGCATGTCTTCTTCTCATCAGAACCCGCCATCCACTTCCCCTGTAACATTTTGGAAACCTAAGCGTAGGTGATTAAATAGTATCAACATACAATTCCCTTATTCTTGTGAAAATAATGCCCTGGGATTAACATTTGATTAGGGTCACAATTAACACAGTGTTGTTACCGGTTTAACACACAAATCATACTATGATAGCAGTTTTGCTGTGCTGTCTCGATTACAATCTGATATTGTTGATGTATTATGTCTACCTCAGTGTTTTTGGTTGTCTGTCTTTTGTCTGGTCAACCATTTGAGTGTGGAGAAGTATTGGATGCAGTGGAAATAAATTGTGGACGGATTGTCCTGTGAGCTGAATTGATTATTTGATTGAAGAATTTCTGGCACTGAACCAGCATAATGAATCCTGGCACGAGCAGGGCATTTGAAAGTTTTGACCCCTCTTTGAGGCATTATGGAGTATTTTAGAGATGGAGGTGACTCATGATGACAGATATGCCAAATGGTTGGAAGTTTCTGGTTTTGCTTTGGAGACTAAAGCACCATTAGTTAAGAAAGGATTCGGAGACAGAGCAACATGGAATGAATGAGCATCAACGGGGGTGTTTGCTACTGTCCTGGTGCCACGTAAATGCTGGAGAATGAGGTTTGAGAGCACAAGCCAACTGGTAGTGGTATACAAGAGGCCGGTGAGTCCAGTGGCATCCTGCAAACGAGCTCAACACTCATTATCCTCCTGTTCTCCCTGCTGTCTGCTCCTGGGGCCTCAAATTCTTTGTGAAATTTTTGGGCCTGCCAGATTAGTAAGATAATCATCATTTTGTGTTCCTGGATACTGCAGTTGCCAGCAATCAACATAGCTGTTGGCACCTGTGGTTGTGAGGGATACATGCACAATGTTCGATTCACCTCAAGGAAACCTACAGTGCCCCCAACCCAATTTAACAAGGACTTTCTTTTAATTCGAATCAGGGAATTATATCACCTCCCTACCTTTCAAAGTCTCAATTTATGATGAACTCTAAACTTTCAGGCAATTGTAATACTTGATTAATGGACAAATTAATATTTATTCCTTCACCTCCCCACATCATTCCCTTTTCCCCCTTCCCATTTTTACCCTCTACTCCATTTCTCCTTATACCTCTCCCCACCCCCTCAACCACCACTGTGTTACCTTGTTTATAATGAGTTTCAAGGGTGTAGATATGGTACACGCATGATAGCCTGAGTGGACTGTTCTTGTGTGTATAATAACGAAGTTAATGGCAACACCAGGAAAACAAATAAATAAAGAAGCAGATAAAGTTTTTTTTAAAGCAGCAGGAAAGTTCACCGACATTGGATTTGCTGGTTTATAGGATGCTCATGCAGATTAGGATGTAAAGCGGAAAAGAAAAATCTATAACGATCGTAATGTAGTAAACGAAGCTTTTGAAACTTAACCAGTGTTTCCCTTTAAGCTTGCCAGAATCATTGTTAAATCCTTATTTGAGCTCAATACACAGTCAAATTGGTATATCGAGTGCATTTTTACGATAACTCCTCAAGCCTCAGATGTTTAATCGTGATCATTGTGGTGTCTGTATTTCGGTCTATCATTGATACTCCAGGTGAGGTTTAAAATAATTTGTATCCATAGATCTGAAGGCATTTATGTTGATACGGTCTCAGTCTCTTCTGATCCAGTGGTAGTGTATAAATCTCTCATGGTGTTTTGACACTCGGATTGATGGCTTCAAGTGGAAGAACCACTGACAAATTTCTTTCCCTTTGATCTATGGACTACAACCTCTCTTTTATGTCCAACTCACCCTAGTTTTAAAAGAGTTATTAACGTCAGTAGAAAATGCACTGGGATTTATATTTAGTAGCATATTTAATGTTCAGGCTCATACTAGGTGCTGCGCCGTGAGCTACTCTCTGCTGTGCTGCTGATCGGGAGCCAGTGCTGGGTTTGACAATGACGTGGGGAAAAGGCAAGATATCTCTCAACTAGAAAGGCACAACCTCACAAACACAACAAATATTGACGTCACAATACTATTATACCACTTATAGTGAGCGCTACCTCAAACCGGCGTAGTGGCGTGCGCCTGTAATCTGGATACTCGGAGGCTTGGGTTGGAGGTTTGCTTGAGGACGGGTGCTCTGTGCTGGGCCACGCTATGAGAGGGTGTAGGGCAGGCCGAAATCATGGCGAAATCCAATCCTTATCCCTGTGTCATAAGACGCGACCAGGATTGTGTCAGGAAGGGCATCTGGCGTAAAACCTGTGCCAAATCAGTATGAGGATCATAATGGATGATCTGCTGTGGCGACCCCTAACGGGAGCAGCCAAAAGGAGAACAACAACAACAACAGTGAGCGCTACCTCATAAAACACTGTTTCACATTTCACTGGAAGAGAAAAAACATATTCATTTAAAATTTTTTTTTTTTTTTAAAGGAAAAAAAATCTATCAAACGGTCTCCAAGTACTGGTGGGGTTGGGTAAATATGATTGAAATTTTGTGCATAGCATTTTCGATAGCCGTTTTCCATGCTGAATTCGAATCCGGTCGAATTTTTTTTAACCTCCGATGACCTTTGACCCCCCCGGAACCTTAATTTATTAAAAATGGCGGCCAAAAATGTACCTTTTTCATGTTTTCCTTCTCTAATGTGACTAATAAGGCTTGTAATATATCATTTCATATGTTTTTTTCAGGTCAAGGAATACGCTAATCACATCTTCAAATTGATCGGATGTTGCATTGGACCGAAATCAAGTAATTTAGGAAAAAGGAAGACCTGAAGAAAAAGAAAAATACAAGGCTATTGAATACTATACAAACTTTCAAAAAGTACAAAGGACCTTTGACCCCAGACAGTCTATATTTACTGAATACACTATCGGAGAAAGAACTTCTAGCGGAAGTGACATATTTACGCTTAACTGCAGCCCCAGACATACTTCCGACAACTACGTGTGAAGGATGGAGCAGGGAAATTCCGCACTCAAAAATTCAGTTTGACCGAGCGACACAACTCCATAAAGAATGCTATCAAACCCGATGAGTCCGTGCAGGATAACATTGATGAACTTTTGTTGGCGGCACCGGTGTGATCTCGGTCTTATGTTGATCTGAGAATGACAAAAACAGTTCAATGCGAGCAAAATATTGTGCGGTTTTCAAAAATTGTGTTTTAAAAACATAAAATCGTTGCATAAGTGTCATTTTCGTATTTCCTGATCGGAAAAACCTATAAATTGATATATTACAAGACTTATTTTCTTTCAGTTGGTCAGAAATTCATAAAAATATCATTTTTTTGTCGCCATTTTGAATAAATTTAAGTTCCGGGGGTCAAAAGTCATCGGAGGTCAAAAAAATTCCAACGTTTTCAGATTCAGCATCGAAAATGGCCATAGAAAATGCTATGCGAAGACACTTAACTGAAAAAAAACTTCACTATTTACCCAACCCGAGTACTGGACAGTATGTACCAAGGAGCCACAACTGAAGCTACGTCCCCAGAATTTGGTTTTGGTGGAAATTAGCAATGATAACAAAAAGGAAGTGGAACTTCTGCTGTCTGTTGCGTACACATTCAATCAAAACCACACAAAGTAAGTTATTATATTATATATTCCAGCTTAGCTGTGATTCCTCTTAAACAGATGTATAAAACAATACCGACATGAATTATAATAAAGCAAAAATTAATAAAATAAACGATTAAACATTTAGGATGGTTAGAATTCTCACTTTGTCTCACAGAAAGGACGTTATTGGAAATCTATCTTTATACAATTCTTTGATCAATCAAAAGAAATTCAATCCCCCAAACTGCAGGGCCTCACCATCAGCCAAGACCTCTTGTGGGCATACTATATATAAAAAATGGCTTCCAAAACGAGCCAAAGACTCATTATACTCCATCTTACCATGTCTCAAGTCCCAATTAAACTTCCTCCCCCTCACATCCTTATACTCTAATGTACAACAAATATTACAGTGTGTATTTACAAAGGATAGTCACAGTCTGCATTTGGTCAGCTCTTCGACTTAGTCGGTTCTTCATGGCACAGTAGTCATTTACTCCTTTTGTAGGAGCCCTGATCAAAACAATTACTGCTTTCTTTTGACAGCTCTTTCATCAGGTCCGCTTTAATGCCCAGCTCAGCTCTCAGCTCTATTGTCCAACTCAGCTCTCAGCTCTATTGTCCAACTTAGCTCTCAGCTCTACTGCCCAGCTCAGCTCTATTGTCCATCTCAGCTCTCAGCTCTACTGCCCAGCTCAGCTCTCAGCTCTACTGCCCAGCTCAGCTCTCAGCTCTACTGCCCCACTCAGCTCGACTGTCCAGCTCAGCTCTCAGCTCTACTGTCCAGATCAGCTCTCAGCTCTATTGTCCAACTCAGCACTCAGCTCTACTGCCCAGCTCAGCTCTATTGTCCAGCTCAGCTCTCAGCTCTCAGCTCTACTGCCCAGATCAGCTCGACTGTTCAGATCAGCTCTCAGCTCCACTGTCCAGATCAGCTCTCAGCTCTACTGCACAGCTCAGCTCGACTGTGCAGATCAGCTCTCAGCTCCACTGTCCAGATCAGCTCTCAGCTCTACTGCCCAGCTCAGCTCGACTGTCCAGCTCAGCTCTCAGCTCTACTGCCCAGCTCAGCTCTCAGCTCCACTGTCCAAATCAGCTCTCAGCTCTACTGTCCAGCTCAGCTCTCAGCTCTATTGTCCAGCTCAGCTCTCAGCTCTACTGTCCAGCTCAGCTCTCAGCTCTACTGTCCAGCTCAGTTCTCAGCTCTATTGTCGAGCTCAGCTCTCAGCTCTATTGTCGAGCTCAGCTCTCAGCTCTACTGCCAAACTCAGCTTTACTGTCCAGCTCAGCTCTCAGCTCTATTGCCCAGCTCAGCTCTCAGCTTTACTGTCCAGCTCAGCTCTTAGCTCCATTGTCCAGCTCAGCTCTCAGCTCTACTGCCAAGCTCAGCTCTCAGCTCTACTGCCAAGCTCAGCTCTTAGCTCCATTGTCCAGCTCAGCTCTCAGCTCTACTGCCCAGCTCAGCTCTCAGCTCTACTGCCAAACTCAGCTTTACTGTCCAGCTCAGCTCTCAGCTCTACTACTAAGGTCAGATTTACTGTCCAGTTCAGCTCTCCGCTCTATTGCCCAGCTCAGCTCTCAGCTTTACTGTCCAGCTCAGCTCTCAGCTCTACTGCAAAGCTCAGCTTAACTATCCAGCTCAGCTCTTAGCTCGACTGCCAAGCTCAACTTTACTGTCCAGCTCAGCTCTCAGCTCTATTGTCTAGCTCAGCTCTCAGCTCTATTGCCCAGCTCAGCTTTACTGTCCAGCTCAGCCCTCAGCTCTATTGTCCAGCTAAGTTCTCAGCTCTATTGTCTAGCTCAGCTCTCAGCTCTATTGCCCAGCTCAGCTTTACTGTCCAGCTCAGCTCTCAGCTCTATTGTCTAGCTCAGCTCTCAGCTCTATTTCCCAGCTCAGCTTTACTGTCCAGCTCAGCCCTCAGCTCTATTGTCCAGCTAAGCTCTCAGCTCTATTGTCTAGCTCAGCTCTCAGCTCTATTGCCCAGCTCAGCTTTACTGTCCAGCTCAGCCCTCAGCTCTATTGTCCAGCTCAGCTCTCAGCTCGACTGTCCAGCTCAGCTCTCAGCTCTACTGCCAGCTCAGCTCTCAGCTCTACTGCCCAGCTCAGCTCGACTGTCCAGCTCAGCTCTCAGCTCTACTGTCCAGATCTGCTCTCAGCTCTACTGCTCAGCTTAGCTCTAAAACACAATCGTCAACACTTTTATAACTGCTGTGCACAAGGCAAGGTGCCACTGGCACGCATCAGGCACAGCACAATATCATTGGGTTATTATTCATAAAAGCAATGCTCCAGGCACAGCTAAAACAGCCGCACGCAATCCCTCAGATGGCGCCCTGCTTTGCCATCCTTGTTCCTTGCTTCTTGCTCCATCACTCTGGACTGTGGTTCTCATCAAACGGCTCAAGTTTGTCCAACTCTTAAATGTGCATCTCACGGCTCTATATCTACACTGCCACCCACAACCCCTCATTGGTGATCATCCTTGTGGAAAGGAGATCATCCAAGTGGTGGATGTCCATGTTGATTTACACCAATCGTACTTGCACCTTCAGCCCTCACACACACAAGGCACTACCCACTGTTCTCAGCAGCCTCCACTCACAGTGGATCATCCTTGTTGAAAGGGAATCATTGTTGGGGAATGTCCTGTGCCAATTTCCACCAATGGCCAGCGTTGTCAGCCACGCTTATCGAGTCGCCACCTACAATGGCTCTTTTGCCTTCAGCAGTGCAGTTTCAAAAAAGCATTTATTTTTCAGTGTGAAAGTATAATTACAGATAGGTTTGTATTTTCTCCGGCCAATTTTACGTGTGAAAACCCATGTGCAAGGGATTTATGGCAATTTTCCATTTGGATAGATAGGATAGATGGATAAACCAGTCTTTGTCGTTCTCATGTGTTACACTGTGGGAGAATATGTAGTCACACATCTGGGGCTATTTCAGAATGCATTTCAAGCCAGCCTCATATAACTGCTACGACTGGTAAGTTGCTGTAGGCGAAAGATCCCTGAGTGTTGCAATGGCTGATGCAGCGTGCGGAAAGCACCGCAGCAGTGCCCTGAATACGTCAACAGCATGCAAGCAGTGATCGGACTGACGAGCCACGAAGGTGGCGACAACACGTGTCCCTGGACTGTTTCCGGCACAGTAAAAAAACTTGACTGTTTGTTCCTCCATCGCAGTCTCTCTCTTTGCCTCTCCTCAATCCAATCCACTAAGCTCTTGCCAACCAGCTTCATGTCTTCCCCTTACAGAGTAAACAACTCTCACCAAAATGTCACTAGTTATGCTGAGCCCCAGACCACAGAATATTTCCAAATTATTTTGGTTTCTGTATCTTGGAGTACCAAGTGACACCCTTGGCAGGGCATGTGATCTTACTACAGACAGGTTGTTGGCTTCTGTTTTCTCCAGCCTTTCTTCTCATCTTGCTTCCTTTATTCTTTCAGCGATCGACCCTTTCCCCAGCCCCTTCCAAGATGGACATTTTATTCCAGCAACTCTCTTCCTTTTAAGCATTAAAAATCCAGGCTTACTGCTCACGCCCATTTCCTTTCTTTCTTGCTTGCCTGTGGAAACACCTCTTCAAATTGGTACAATCTAAATCTTCCTTCCAGGGCATCGAGATGGTGGTCCACCATCATCTTCTGTCACGTCATGTCACGTCATATTCTATGACTGTAACCCATAATTTCCAACCCCATTTAACCTTCACCCATACCCACCTTCCGACGTGCAGGTTACTATCTTTCTTTCTTTATCTTTCCTCTTTTCCCCATTGGATCAAACAACTCCGGGTTGAGATTCGAGCCCAGGCTAGACAGCTCAGAGTTGAGTGTGCATACCTTGAAGCTATCCTTGCAGCCAGTTTTTTGAGTTATAAACCAAAAGCTAATTCAGGAAAGCTCAACGAGGAGTGCCTCTGAACCTCACTTTCAATGTCGTGCGATGCTGTGTCTTTAAACTGGCTGCATCATTGATGCCAGCATATAAAATGTCTTCGTAAAAATATTTATGCTGATCCCATATAAAGACTGTTTTAGTGGATTTGGTTTTGCAGTATTCAAATTTTGGCATCCATATCTGACACAGCAATAGCTGGAATGGCACTCGGTACAACGGATAACTCTGCCAGGCTGAAGTTCAGGTTTTGTATCCCAATGAAAGGTTGGATCTGCATCCAGACCTGAAACAAAATCGAATCGGCTTGTTCTTGTCACCTTACCAACTTATCCACCTAGTTTTGTCAGAACTCCTCCACGTTTTGAAATACCGTGGTATACTGTATATTGTTTTTGGCCCCATCTCTCAATGGTGAAGAATGAGTGAAAACATTTCTTTTTTAAACCTCGTATCTGGATCTTCACCAAAAATCGAACCAATTCGTCCTTATCACACACCAAACCATACCCCCGCAGGTTACCCCGAATGGTTACTACCCTGAATGGTTATTAACCAAGTAAGCTGGTACTCATTTTGCTGACTTGGAAAGGATGACAGGTTGAGTCAACCCTACCTGGTGTAACTTCAACAGCCTGACAGGGGCTTGAACTCAAGACTCAGGTCAGGTCAGGTATGGGAGCATGTGCCAGAACAGCGCGTCGCTGCGTCCACTTTCTGCCGGTACTCCAGGGGCCTCCGTCTGGCCATCCCCCAGGCAGATGCCAGGCCCATCCCCATCTCCTTGAGATGATGGTCAACCTGCTGCAACCATGAGGCACGTGGTCGGCCCACTGGCCTCCTCCACTCATGAGACTCCCTCGCTGAGAGAATCTGGTAAGCAGGATCAGCGTCAGGAAAACGAGCCACATGTCCATACAGCCGCAACTGACGCTCACGGAGTATGCAGGTAACAAATCTCATCCGAGTCTCTCTCAGCAACCGCTCGTTGGACACAAAATCCGACCAGCGATAGCCAAGGATTCTCCGAAGAGACCTGGTACCAAAGGAATTAAGTCTCCGTTTCAGATCCTTGGTCAGAGTCCAAGTCTCGCACCCATAGAGCAAGACTGGAAGTACCAAGGACCTGAAGACTCGGATTTTCGTCCTCCCGCACAGGTACCGGCAGCGCCACACCCCATGATCCAGTGAATTCATGACTCCCCAGGCCCGACCCAGACGTCTATTGACCTCTGACTCGCAGCCAGCAGAGACATGAATATCACTGCCAAGGTAAGTGAATCTCTCCACGACCTCAACATCCTCACCACAAACAGACACAGACAGGACAGCAGCATCCAAGATGTCACCGAAAGCCTGGATCTTAGTTTTAACCCAAGAAACCCGTAATCCCAGCGGCTCCGACTCCTCATTCAGTACCTCGAGGGCCCCCAAAAGGATGTCTAAAGTCTCCGCAAAGATGACTGCATCGTCTGCAAAATCAAGGTCCGAGATCTTGACATTCCCAAACGATGCACCGCAACTTGATCTCTCCGACATCCTCCCTAAAATCCAGTCCATACAAGTGCTGAAAAGTGTGGGGGCAAGTACACATCCCTGACGAACTCCAATAACAACTGGAAATAAGTCAGAGATGGTACCACCACACTTCACAGCACTCTCAGTACCAGAGTAGAGTTCAGACATCAGATCGATCAGCTTTGGTGGCACCCCACGAAGACCAAGAATCCTCCAGAGGACATCCCGATTCACTGAATCGAACACTTTACAGAGATCAACATAGGCTGCAAGCAGCCCCTGCCGAAATTCTCGTCTGCGTTCGGTGAGGACACGAAGTGCAAGGATACGGTCAATCGTTGACCTCTTTGGTGTAAAGCCTGACTGCTCTGGACGCTGGTGCTCAAGCAGATGGTGGCGAACCCTATCAAGAATTATCCGAGCAAAGACCTTGCCCGGCACTGAGAGCAGCGTCACCCCTCGGTAGTTGTTGCAGTCTTGGCGATCACCCTTCCCTTTCCAGAGAGGGACAACAAGGCCCCTCTTCCAGTCAGTTGGGATGATGCCTGTATTCCAGGCAGAGCACAAAACCGCATGCAACGACACGAGTGCAGCATTTCCACCAGCCTTGAGAAGTTCGGCATGGATGCCACAGATCCCTGGAGCTTTGCCCTGTTTCAACTGGTTCACCGCAGCCCGTGTTTCCACAAGCGAAGGTGGACCACAGTTGATTCGAGGGTCAGCAACAGGGATTGTAACACCCTTGACGTCCAACTCGACAGCTGGGGGATCAGCCTGGTACAACCGCTCAAAGTAACCGGCCCAGCGGGACTTCACTTCAGACTCCTCTGTCAAGAGTCGACCACTCTACGCTCGAACTGCAGTGCTCCGAGGGATGGGCTTGGATGAACGTAATGCGCGAATTCCCCTGTAAGCGGGACGAGAATCACCTGTCCACAGGTGATGCTCTACCCCCTCACAGATTCCTCGCACATAGGCCTCCTTGTCCACCCTCAGTGCACATACAGTTTTACGCCTCAGCTCCCTGAACAGCTCAGCTCTGCCATTCAGCCTGGCCCTGCGACTCTGATCAATGGTATCCAGTGTCCCTCGAGAGACAAAATTCTTCTTTGCCCTGCGGTGAGTTCCAAGACATCCACCGGCAACATCAAGGACGGTGGTCTTGAAGGCGCTCCACAACTCTTCAGGACCCCCAAAAGCACCCAGACCCCCCAAGTGTCCACTCAGCCTGTTCGCAAACTCCTGAGCTACTCTCTCATCCCTGAGCTTGGCAACATCCAGCCTAGGCTGGGATGGTACCATTCTCCAGGATTTAAGGTGCAGCTTTAGAGTTGCTACAACAAGCCTGTGGTCAGTATTGAGGAACTGAGCACTCCGGTAGACCCTGCAGTTCTGGATCAGCCTCCAACGACCGTCAATGAGGACATGGTCAATCTCCTTTGCCACACCGCCAGCGTTGGAATACCAAGTCCAGCGATGAGCTTGTGGGCGCTGAAACCATGAACCAGCCACCCTAAGTCCATGACTTCTTGCAAAGTCAAGGAACTTAGTGCTATTCTGGTTCATAGTTCCTGACCCATGGGGACCAACACACACCTCATAACCATCCCTATCAGTTCCAGTCGATGCATTGAAATCCCCCAAGACTAGAAGTGTATCTCGTCTGGGGCACTGATCAACCACAGACTCGAGTGTGGCGTAGAATGCATCCTTCACGATGAGATCACTCGCCTCAGTCGGAGCATAAACAGAGACCAGGGAAATGACACCTAAGGAGTGACGAATCCTTAATCTCATAATACGCTCGTTGACCGGTGTTACCTCAATTATCATTGGGGTCAGCTTATTGGACACAGCTACAGCAACTCCTTGGGTATGGTAACCATCAGAGCGACCAGACCAATAGTAGGTGTAACCACCCACCATTATCTCGCCGCAATCCGGTCTCCGAACCTCAGAGAGAGCTGCAATCCCGATGTCCAAATGCTTGAGCTCAGATGATAACAGAGACAGGTGATCATCCTCTCTTAGGGATAGGACATTCCAGGCACCCACCCGAAGGGACTGCTTCAGGTTAACCCAAGGAGACCGCCGTCTGGTGGACGACACCTCAGCACCACTCTGACACACTCTCCCGCAATCTGACCCAGGGATGTTACCCCGTGGTTTCCCTCCTATCAAAGATTGGGGGTCCCGAAGGCTTTGCCCCAATCCCGTCATCCGGTGAGCTGCCCTGCGAAGGGAAGCTGCACAGGAGGTACTCCCACGGAGTGGGTTTTCAGATTTTTTTGCGTTTTTACGTTTTGCGGAATGAAGGGTTTTACGGTGGCTAGAGTGCAAATCCTGCCACCAACCTCCTAATAAGAAGTGACCCAACTGCAGGAGGACGTCCGCAGACACAGTTGGGCACTAGATATGGATGGCCGTTGGCTCACAAGGAGCTCCACCGCCCTTTGACAGGTTTTGTTTTTAATCCTGCTGGGTGTCCATATCCAAACACCCCCCTCACCACAAAACCTGGTGGGGGAGACGGTTTAGTCGCCGACAACCCGACCATGGAACAGGTTAGTACAGGTTTACATGGTACCTGTAGCAGGTCACAGATCTAACCTGACCTGACAGTATCTTAAGACCTGACAGTATCTTCAAGACTCGAGGATCGATAAACCAGCCACTTTAACCGTTAAGCCAACACCAGGCCTTCACACACCCAACATGTCCACCAAATTTCATCCAAATCCGTCCATAACTTTTTGAGATAACCTGCTCACAGACAGACAGAGAGACAGGGGTGAAAACATTACCTCCGTCCACATTTGGTGGTGGATATAAAAATTGGACTTTTTTCAATTTCCTTTTATATTTTGGATACTTATGTAATCACGTTGAAATCATGTTCGTCAAATGCCATTGTTATTGAGAAATCCAGCCCGTTTTAAGAAAAGTAGCAAACTTTTTTTTGTGAATCATGAGCTTGTGAATTTTTTCAGCAAAAAAAAAAAAAAAAAAAACCTTGGAAAATTGTTCAAAATTGCTGTTCAAGATACAGCAGCGAACTTTTGCAAGAATAAAATCTTCGAAGCGATTTAAACGTGATGTGAAAGTTTGACCGAAGACCTGCGCACTGTTTCTACGTTGTGCTCTCTGCTCGACCAGTCCGCATGTCTACCTGGCTCGATGGTTGTTCTTACTCATCTCTCTCTACCTAATGAGTAGATAAGTTAGATTTCAGCTTTTTAATTTTTTTTAATACAATAAATCTGTGATTAAGGATTATTATTACTGTGGAATCCATCTGAGTGTCTGGGATATATATGCTGCTGACATCAAATCTCCTACTCTTCTTTAATGACCCCAATTATTCCATCATTCTTGTGCGGTTGGATGCACAGGGAAAGCTTTTGGCTAGAGTCTTTGACGAACCAGCTGGCTAGGCCAGATTGGAGAATCTGGGACAGTGATAACTTGCCTCTTCTTTGGAAAACACACAATGGGATTTTTTTTTTTTAATAATATCCACCAAGTAATACGAGAAGATGAAACACCTGTCTTAACGTCCATCAGTGTAGAAGGGGGCATTTTTGTGATGGAAGGTCATGCTGGCGAAGCAGCATTCCAACAGTTTGTTGCTTGGTCAACATTCAAACACAGGTGAGACAGCTCAAAGGCAAATGGATATAAATCTCAGCTATCCTGCCAGCCCCGTTGCTTTAATATAGTCTATTGTAATTAATCCATCAGACTCCATAAGGATGCATTCTCAGCTGAAGCCGTGATTTTGAATTTGCACGGTGCAGAGATATTGGCCGTACTTTGTCAGTTGGATTCGAATTTGAAATGCTCAATCCACCTTTCATAACTGGCGTAAGAAACTTTTCTGGATTCACATCATCTCTGAACATCCATAACGTGTTCAGATATTGTTCGGGTTTTAACCTCTTTTGATTCTGCACGACTGCCAGCACCGAGCTTGCAGACTTTTTAAGACCCAATCATTTGCTCAGGGTATTTTGTTCCACTTATGTGTGAATCATCCAATGTGTCAGCGTTGCAGCAAGTAACTACTCTGTCATTAACGTATAAATATTTAAAACATTTTAATCTCATGTCATTCAAAATAATTCCTTCCACCTTTGGCAGCATTTTCATCGCATGATACAGTCAGTCGTGGTGGACGCCTGCACTCTGAGATTGTTTTTTCATCCCTCCATTATTCCTGAGAATGTCTTTCACCACATATTTTCAGATTTTAAAGTCAATGGCCTCCCTCGACTGTTGGTTAAGAAGGAGCATCCACAAGGAAAGTATTAACCATACAAAATAAATTTCCTGCACTGTCATACCTTTTTATATGACATTTATTGATATGACATTTAAAATTGTCTACTTTTGAAACTTAATCCTACCACTTCTTTTAATGCACATCTAAGATGAAAAATATGTACGCAAGTTAGTCATTTGAAAAGTGAGAATTATACGTATGGTGATGAGGAATAGATAGATATCTGCAATATAAGCCTGCTGTCTGCTTAAACGTTAAGGTGGCTGTCTTAAGATCTCAGGCTCTTGAGTTCAAGCCCCTGTTTACCTCGTTGAATTTACACCAGGTGGGTTGACTCAGCCTGTCATCCTTCTGAGGTTGGCGAAATGAGTAATAGCAGAAATAATTGATGATGATGGCTGCTGAGAATGGGTGCGGGTCATGATCTGAGTTGTGTGAGTTACGTAATACATTCGCTTTGCTTGGTTGTCCTTTTCTTTTTTAACAGGGTCTAAGGCTAGTGGTGCAGTTGCAACACAAATCATGCACAGACAAGCAGACAGATAGATGAGACAACACCGGACTTGCCTTCAGACAATACAGCCGTTGCATTGAGGCAAGTGACATAACTTCCCAAGGAATTCTGGGTATTAGCGATGCCATCTTTATTATGTCACTTTTCTCTCTGCACTCACTATTGGCTGTGGGATGACCTCAATATTCTTTCAATTCTGTTCAGTACTTCGGTGGCATTATATGAATTTGACATAGAAATAAATATTATATTTAAGAATCAGATCCGATTGTTCTATCTGCAAAAGGTTGCACATTTTAGAGAATTTTACAAAAAAAAAAACCCTGAAATTTATTTGAGATGAATCACGACATCACCGCATATTTCATTGGTTGGAAATCTTCATCTGAACATCCTTTAGCCAATCGGGTAGAGCAATACTACTCACAGCATGCACCAATCATGTCAGCAAGCCTTGCACAACATGTGTGCACCCCCTATCATGGAATGTTGTGTGCATGGTTGTGGATCAAGAAAATTAAAGATTTAATCCTTTTCCTGGCCTGAGCCCCTTTTTCCTGAATTTAGACAGTGTGCTGAAAGATGGAAGAGTCTAAGTTGGGATTTTGTGGCTCGAGCAACTGAAACTTGGTCCAAAGTTTATCTATAGACCAACCAAATATTGAGTGACAGATTGAGACTCACGGTCTCATCCTTGTTGGTTACCACCACAAATGCTACCAACATTTCATCGACATCACAAAATTGACAAAAGATATCTGTGATCACAAAGCTTTTACCAAGGGTAAGCGTCCCCCGGCTCCTGCAGTCCAATGATGGCCATATATTTTTCA
This sequence comes from Eptatretus burgeri, assembly GCF_056783735.1. Taxonomy (NCBI): domain Eukaryota; kingdom Metazoa; phylum Chordata; class Myxini; order Myxiniformes; family Myxinidae; genus Eptatretus; species Eptatretus burgeri. The sequence goes on from NC_140972.1 coordinate 18,757,081, forward strand.
GACTGCTATGTGAACTTGACCATCAACATTTTGGGATAGATTTAAATTAAGAAAATATGTCTCCATCTATCATCTTTCCATGAGACTTAACATCATGAAAATCTTAGGAAATTGTTCAAGTTATGATCAAAAAGGTGTTTTTAGTTAATTAGGGCACAATCCGAAAAAAAAAGTCGGTCAAGAACACAAATCAAATATCAGGTGCACAAGTTCAGTGCAGGTACACCATTGTGATGCAAAAATATCTTGGAAGGCCAAGCGGTCTTTGAGATTCCACATCAGCAAAATTGAGCGATGACAAAAAAAAAAATGACATTTTTTTTTCTTTCAGACAGCCATTTGATCTTGACCTTTAACCTGAAGAGGTATGATGTAAATTAAGCGTAAATGCTCTCGGCTATATCGACAGGGCAATTTTGGTCTGATCAGGCAAACGTTCGTCGGCTTATGCTGAAAAATGTTAAAATGTCGAAAATTTGGTCATGACCTTAAACATTAGGTCATGGTCAAAAAAACTTGTCAACCCACAAAGTTTTGTTTCCATTATTGATGCAAAATTTAATTCCGAAATTCCCAGCCAGCTCCGAGAAACATCTCGGAAAATTGGCAAAAAAAAAAGGAAGGGGAAAAAACAAAAACCAAATGGTGTTTTAGCACTCCACGGGGTCGAATAAACTCTGGGGTACCATTAAAAATGGGAGCACTAATTGTAGAAACAAACCATACAACAGGAAAAAGCCTTCCACTATCGTATAGGGGGGAGGCTTAAAGAAGGCAGAACAACCACATGCGGCAAAAGCATCCACCTGGCTCATGGAAGGCTTTTTTTTTATTTCATGTGTTTTTTTCTCTCACTATGACAGCCTTGGCCAACTCCCACCAGCACTTCCAACACAGTGGAACTCTCATGAAATATCCCAAAGCAAATCTCATGCATCATGTAGAATCCCTTCTCACACCAGACCTAGACATCTGCAGTGTCCCAGCAGACAGCATTTGGATCACGGATGGTATGGCCATGATTCACAGCTGAAGGTCAATCACATTTTATCAACACGAGCACATAAGACCCATTGCTTCTCTGACAGTTTAATCAAAGGACAGCATGTTGCACTTCACGAGGACGCAAAATGAAGTGAAACATGTGAAACAAGTTTTGCCATAACCCGTCCCCAACTTTTTGAGGTATCGTGCTCGACTGTATTTTGTTTTTGGCCTGATCTCTCAATGGTGAAGAATCATTTAAATAATTCTTGTATCCGGATCTGGATCTTCACCAAAATCTAATTATTGTACTATATTTAAAAAATACTATTGTAAGGTATTATTATATTTGAAAAGATATGGACGGAATCGGACAAAACGTGTAGGACAGATTGGGTGTGTGACAAGGACAAATTGATTCGATTTTGATGAAGATCACAATCTGGATCCAGATACAAATTTTTATTTTAAATTTTTATGTGATTGAGCTTCACCAATGAGAAATAGGTCCAAGAACGATTAAAAAAAAAACAACATGATATTTCAAAATGTTGTTGACGGATTATGACAAAATGAGGTAGATGACTTCGGTCGGTGACAAGAACAAGGGATTCGATTTTGTTTCAGGTTCAGATCCAGATCCGGCCTATCAGTGGGATACAAAGTGTAAACTGTTCAACCTGGTGGAGGTATGTGCTCGACCAAGTGCTCTTCTGGTTTTATGACATGTTAATCTGCTTAACATAGGCTAGCAGGACAGCCATGAGGTATGCACATTCACCTCGAAGTTGGCTAGCCTGAGTTTGAATCTCCACCCAGTTGAAAACTGTCATCCCGCTGTTTCATTGGCAAGGCGATTCATCAACGTTCACCATCCCTTCGATAGATGTCGTTTCTCGTCTTCTGTCATTAGTTGGTATACGATAATGATCCCACAGCGTCCTTCCCCAAATGAAGGCGAGCCATCGCCGCCACTATGAATGAATTACAAATTCTTGTGCCAACTACTTAGTCGAACATCAGGCCTTCCCAGCCAGTTTGTCAAAGACTTGGAGCAAGCTGCCCCCAACCAAGCCTTACAAGTGGGAACAATAGTGACTGTTAAAGTAGAATAAGTTATTCTGCTTCACGTGCATCATTACTGTGCAGTTTTTGCAATGCCATGATGATGCACTTCAAAAAGCATTGCCCCCCAAACTCTCGACGTATGGATACGACTACCAAGAAAATAATTTGGAGGAGCTAAGTTTGATACAAATCGTGCCACAATCGAGTGAGAGTAATTGTCCCAGACGTGAAGATTCACAAATAAATGTGCTTACTTGAACAACCTCGGCACACCTGCGTGAGCCAACTGCGGCAAAGGGGCTGCCGAAAAAATAGGTCACTTAGTGGGGCAGATAACAGCAATTTTTCAGAGGAATCGTGCAAATGATGATACAAGCATCAAATTTGGCACATTTGTTCTCCAAGGGATTCTAATTAAATCTGCCCGATTGGCCATTTGGATTTTCAAACGGCCAATCGGGCAGATTTGATCAGATAGCCCTGCAGAACAGAAATGCCAAATTTGATGCTTGTATCATAATTTGCACGATTTTTCTACTATCTACTACACTAAATGGAGCATCATAAACATGGGATGCAGATAACTCGGCGTACAGCTTACCTTCAAAAAAAAAAAAAAAAAAAACCTTACCTTTCCATAAAAAAATTTATTGTTTTCACCTATAGAACATCAACTTGTGTCGTGATTAAGGAAAAACAACATGTGCTTTCCTTATGCTTGCTGAATGTGTAAGACTCATGGCCTGAATACATCTAGCAATTGTTCTCGCAGTTGCTTGCAGGATATGGTGAGCCTGTGAAGCCTAAGCAACCTGAAATTCGCCTGAATGCATTTCCACTTCATCATATGGCTTACTCATCGATCTACTATTCCATCACCCAGAAGCAAACAAGTGCACCTTCAATGAACTGCTGTTTAAACAAAGCCTTTTAGCCGTGAAACTGTGCGCCAGCAACTGGCACACATCCGAAGTTAGCTCGAGCATCGGGCTTTGTGTCTTTACACATCGTACTGCAAATGATTCATTGCATGAATTAATGGAAATAGTTAGTGCATTGCGGAAAAAAAAAAACAACAGTTTGGGAAATTGTGAAGCCCATCTCAAAATAATATATTGGCTCAAGGATTTCTGTGTGCGGTACAATTATATCAGGCACCATTTTTATGTGTCAAGGAAGATTTTTAATATCCCAGGTTTTCATATATATATATATATATATATATATATATATATATATATATATATATATATATATATATATATATATATATATATATATATATATATATATGCATGCCCCAGATAACACCGTTTTGTTGCTCTATGAATCTGAGAAGAGTGGTTTATTCAGAGTGGTCCAAAAAGACCCGGACAACTTTGGTTGTTAATAAGTTGTGAACCACAAATGATACAATAATACCCTTTGCTTTATGTGATGCAGATACTCATTAAGTTTTGTGGGCACCATCAATACACTTCAATGTGAGCTCCGTTTATTGAGAGCACGACATCGGATACGAGTTCTTCCTGTGTCGTTGTGGTCCATGAATGAAGATCCTGCAAGTTTGCCACCTTGGTGTTATAGACAACATCTTTGACAAATCCCAGCAGAAAGCAAGCTTCGTCTGTGAACATGACCTTTTTCAGGTAATCTTCATCATCGTCGATGTGACTGAGCATTTCCAAGGCAAATGCCTTGCGTTTGAGTCCATCATTTGGTTTGACTTTCTGCAAAATCTGCTCCTTATAGGAAAAAAAAAGCTTCAGTCATTTATGCAAAATCCTGTGAACAATGGTGGTTGGTCGTCCCAGTTCTCTGGATGCTCATCCGATTGATTTTCTGGGACTTTGTTGGAATGATTCACGCACTCGTTCAACGTCTGCTGCACTTGTGCTTCGTTGCGCGGTGCTTTTCTGTTTGTGACAACTTCCAGTCTCCTTAAACCTCTTGTTCCACTCTCTGATACTAGTTCACGATGGTGGATTCCTTCCATTCCTTGGACGGAAATTTTGCTGAATTTGCATGTGGGATCTCATCGCAGTGAACCATTTGACGCACTGAGCTTCCTCCTGTGGAGTCGCCATTTTCTTTTGACATTAAACGACCAGACCTGAAAATAAAGAAAGCTTTACGAGTTTCTGCATCATATAAACCCAAGGGCATCATTGCATCATTTACGGTACTAAATATATTAACAACCAAAGTTGTCAAGGTCTTTTTGGAACAACCTGTATAACAGTCTCCAACTCTAATAACTCTTTCACTGCATTTTTCATGTTGACATCGGGACAGGTGTATTTTATTCTCCAACCTTTAATGGGAACAACTTCTCCAGAAAGATCAGAAATTTTTGCTTCCGTCATTCTTTGACTATTTTGGTAAAGCAGGAGTTTAGAAAAGGTAGGGGATGACAGAGGGGGTATTCACCCTGAGACAACTGGTGGAGAAGAGATTGGAGGTGCAAGGTGAGATGGCACTGGGATTTGTTGACCTGGAGAAGGCTTACGACGCTGTCGCGAGAGAGATGGTGGTGGTGACACTGAGATGGATGGGAGTACCAGAAGCCGAAGTTTGGTTGGTGGAAGGGATGTACAAGGGAGCAAAGGGAAGAGTTTTTGTTGGTCCTGAGATGTCTGAGAATTTTTGCGTGAACATCGGTTTGAGGCAGGGAAGTGCTCTCAGCCCACTCATGTAGAGTATGGTGATGGAGATGGTAAGCAGGAAAATGAGTTTGAGGTGCTCTATGTGGACGAACTGACTGTTGTGGTGGAGAGTAGAGAGATGCAGGAGGTACTGGGGAGGGGAAGGAGGAATTTGGGAAACATTGGCCGAAGAAGAGAATGGAGAAGACCGAGGCGATGCGAGTCGGGCAGCAGAGAAAATAAATTAATGTCAGATTAGAGGGGAAGGAGATCAGGCAGGGAAATAGGTTTGAGTATCTGGGAGGAACAGTGACCGGGGATGGTAAGTCTGAGGCAGAGGTGTGGATGAGGATTCAGGTGGGTGCGAATGCATGGAGGAGGGTGGAGGGAGTAACGGCAGATAGAAAAAAATAAAGTAAATTGAAAGAGAAGGTTCTGATGCCATGTGTAATGCCAGCCTACCTTTATGGCCTGAAGATGGTGGCACTGACAGAGAGACCGAAAACAGAGGCTGCAGGTTTGCGAGAACAACTGTGTCAGGAGGATTGCTGGAGTGAAGAGCGTGGATAGAAGGAGGATTGATCAACTGAGGGAGGAGATTGGTGTGCAGATGAGCCTCACAGGGAGATTGGTGAAATGCCGGCTGAGATGGGCTGGACACTTGTAGCGGATGGGGGAAGAGAAAGGATAGGTTGAGGGAGCAAGGTAGGAGGAAAATAGGTAGACCACCGATGAGATGGGAGGATTGTGAGGAGGGATATCCATAAGGTTGGGGTGGTTGAAGAGTGGTGAGAGTTGGCTTAGGACAGAGGGGGTGGGAGAGTATCATGGTCAAGGCAGGGCAGAAGTTTGGTACCATCGTACCCCACTCCTTATAAAAGGAAGAGGAGGAGAAAAACGAAACATTTGACCTTGGTGAATTTACAAACAATTCAAATTCTTGATAATATGAGAAAATGACGTTGCCATTATTGCATTTTGGCAAAAAGCTATACCCTGTATGTACCATACTCTTTACAAAGCATTGGTGCTGCCAAAGCAGTTTCTTGGCAAGGGTTATACTGGGTATATAGGATTATACTGCACTAGTCATGTATGTGTGGTGGCCCCATACGTTACTGTTTATGTAAAGTATGGGGCCGCCACACATATGTGACCAGTGCGTGAAATATGCAAATATCTTCCCAGCAGTCATCTCGTCATGTGGAAATAAGCGGGCTGTGGCTCGAGTCCGCAAAGAGCCAGCATGACCGCAAGAGGAGATCTCAGTGACTTTGAACGGGGTGTAATTGTTGGTGCCCATTTGTAAAACATTTCAGTGACAAAGGCTGCAGTAATTGCTAACGTGTCACTAGTAAACGTCTCAAATGCGATGTCAGCCTGGAAAAAAAAGGAAGGAAAGACATCATCATTGATGGGTAACAGTGGGAGGCTCGACAAGCATGATGCATCTGCATTGGTCTGAATCGCAAGGCAAAACAGGAGAGCAATGGGGGGGGGGGACAAACTTCATCTTGAGGACAACATTGGTTTTGAGCATCCTGTATCATCGAAAACGGTGAGAAGGTGAACTTCACAGGGTGGGATACCAGAGCCGGGTTGCAATTCACAAAAAATTCAACATCCGGCAACACCCATTTGTGGGTCCATTGATAAACGCAGAAATGGCAATGGTCTGCTGAACATGTGTGGCGATAGCCCAGGGAGCTCTACAGCCCAGTGTGCCTGGTTGTAATTGTAAAAGGTTCTGGTGGTTCCATAATGGTGTGGGTACCTTTTCCTGACATGGCCTGGTTCCACTGATTGCATTAGAAGGTAGGGTTGCAACAGCAGGCTAAGTTACGGTCTCGAGCGATCGTCTGCATCCCACGATACAGCATTTCTTCCATGAGGGGTGTCTTTCAGGATGACAATGCTGCAGGACACAAGTTGTCACCGGGTGGTTTGAGGAGCACGAGGACGAAGTTATCCATCTACCATGACCCAATCGTCGGCCTCAATCCCATAAAGCATTTGTGGGACTGTCTGGGAGGCACAGAAGACTGCAGTTTCCTCCTCTATCAAACTGACATGAAATGGAGGACTTCCATTTTGGAGGAATGGTGCCATTTTCCTGCAGAACAGTTTCCAGACCCTTGCTGACTCCATATTATGTTGTAACCATGCCGTCCTGAATGCTTATGGTGGCCCAACACCCTACTTCGTGTCATGCTGTTAGCGTTTCCATTTTTTGTCCACTACCCATACAATATACAATGCCTACAGTAAGTCTACACCCCCTTTCAAAATTTTCACCTTTTGTTGCCTTATAGCCTGGAATTACATTGCAAAAAATAAGACTTTTCACATTTATTTACACATCATAACCGACAACTTCCAAGTGAAATATATTTTTTTAAACAAAATTTCAGAAAAATTAATTGAAAATACAAAACTAGAATATCTTGGTGGGTTAAGTGTCCACCTCCTTGAGTTAATACTTGGTGGAAGCACCTTTGTCAGTAATTACAGCTGTGAGTCTGTTGTAATAGCTCTCCACCAATGTTGCACAACTTGATTTGGCAATATTTGCCCATTCTTCTGTACAAAACTGTTCAAGCTCAGTCAAGTTGTGTGGAGCGCATTGATATACAGCAATGTTCAAGTCATGCCACAGATTTTCAATTGGATTTACGTTGAGACTCTGACTGACCACTCAAGGACATTTATCTTTTTGTTCCTTAGCAACTCCAGTGTGGCTTTGGCTGTGTGCTCCAGGTCATTGTCCTGATGAAAGGTGAACTTCCGTCCCAATTTCAGCTTTCTTGCAGAGGGCAGCAGGTATTCCTCCAGGATTTGTCTGTATTTTGCTCCATCCATTTTCCCTTCTATCCTTACAAGTTCCCCAAGTCCGGGAGCCCACTGAGGTTTAATCATAATTTTTGGTGCAAAAGGTTTGGGGTGCGGGATGTGCCCATGGGACCCGTGGGAGTCTGAAAAGGCGATTCTTAAGTGTCGCGTACGGTGCGTTTGGTTGTCAGCACCACCTGGATGAGCAGAAAAATCGCTTTTAATCATAATTTTGAGTGCAAGCGCAATTCAAGCATGGATCGACAGATAATTACGCACTGATTATAAATCAGCCACTTAAGAACAAAATCCATGGTGCAAATCCAATTAAGAACACCATTAATTAGTGTCACTTAGCACTTTTAATCATAATTTTCAGTGCAAGGTTAAAACAAGTGCCAAAGTGTAGAGTACAGTGCCGCTAAACACAATCAAGTGCTTAAGAACTATTCTTATGGTGCGTTGCATGTTTAAGAACGGGTCAAAGGTCACTGTGGGGTCACCACGGGGTCACCACATGACGTATGAGAGAGTTTAATCATAATTGGGAGTGCAAGCGCAATTCAAGCATGGATGGACAGATAATTATGTACTGATTATAAATCGGCTACTTAAGAACAAAATCCATGGTGCATATCCAAGTAAGAACACCATTAATTAGTGTAAATTAGCACTTTTAATCATAATTTTCAGTGCAAGGTTAAAACAAGTGCCAAAGTGTGGAGCACAGTGCCGCTAAACACAATTAAGTGCTTAAGAACTATTCTTATGGTGCGTTGCATGTTTAAGAACGGGTCAAAGGTCACCGTGGGGTCACCACGGGGTCACCACATGACGTATGAGAGAGTTTAATCATAATTGGGAGTGCAAGCGCAATTCAAGCATGGATCGACAGATAATTATGTACTGATTATAAATCGGCTACTTAAGAACAAAATCCATGGTGCATATCCAAGTAAGAACACCATTAATTAGTGTAAATTAGCACTTTTAATCATAATTTTCAGTGCAAGGTTAAAACAAGTGCCAAAGTGTGGAGCACAGTGCCGCTAAACACAATTAAGTGCTTAAGAACTATTCTTATGGTGCGTTGCATGTTTAAGAACGGGTCAAAGGTCACCGTGGGGTCACCACGGGGTCACCACATGACGTATGAGAGAGTTTAATCATAATTGGGAGTGCAAGCGCAATTCAAGCATGGATGGACAGATAATTATGTACTGATTATAAATCGGCTACTTAAGAACAAAATCCATGGTGCATATCCAAGTAAGAACACCATTAATTAGTGTAAATTAGCACTTTTAATCATAATTTTCAGTGCAAGGTTAAAACAAGTGCCAAAGTGTGCAGCACAGTGTCGCTAAACACAATCAAGTGCTCAATAACGATTCTTATGGTGCGTTCCGTGCTTAAGAACGGGTCAAAGGTCACCGTGGGGTCACCACATGACGTATGAGAGAGTTTAATCATAATTGGGAGTGCAAGGTTAAAACAAGTGCCAAAGTGTAGAGCACAGGGCCGCTAATCACAATCAAGTACTTAAGAACAATTCTTATGGTGCGTTCCGTGCTTAAGAACGGGTCAAAGAGCTCGTGTGAGAGTTACAAACATTGACGTTCTAGTGTTTGAAATCGTTGCTTGTCAGTTACCTAAGGGGTTTTTTTTTCCTCCAGGGGTCTTTGTGGTCAATCGGTCGGCGAATTTCTGAGAGCGGGGATTCTACAGCAGGCGAGACATTAACAAAACACATGGCATATCAGATTATATTTTTATTAACTGAGCAACAATTTAAACTCGACAAATTCGTTTCCTCCTTGCTCCTAACCGCAGCAATCTACAAGGTCATCTAACTAAACCTAAGGTGTGGCCCAAATTACGTCATATCGTATTCATCATGTTTTAGTACGTCATGTCGTGTTCGTCATGTTTATTAAGTCATGTCGTGTTCGTCATGTTTATGACGTCATGTCGTGTTCGTCCTGTTTATTACGTCATGTTATGTTCGTCATCGAACATCATCTCGTCGTTTGACGATTGCACCAGATCATCCGTCTCGTCGTCGCTCTCGACGTCCACATCGGTCACCAATGCGTCCGGCATCTGTGGCCCTTCAAACCACATGACATCGTAGGATTGGCCGTCGTCTGCCACTGCCCAACCGTCCTCGGCTCTCGGGTGAATCTGGATTCGAGCATTTGTGGCTCCGCCTCACATTCTTGCTAGGAATGCCGCTCTGTGTGTATGCATTTTGATCTCAGATTTGCATGGGGGAAGGCTGCTCCCGTCTATGCCAGCCAGCTTGTGGAGCGGATTCGCGGAGTTCGCCTTTGGTCCGAAGGCCTTCTCCAACTTTTGGTCGTGGAAGTCGTTGAGGGCCACCCTCTTCCTGGCACCATAGAGCTCGCATGTGAAGTCTTGCAGCGTTTTCCATGTAGATGTGCTCACACATGGACATTCGGCGAGTTGACGAAACGCCCCCTGGTACTCCTGATTCTTCTCAAGTATTTCCAGTGGCCTCACTTTACCTTTCCTCACGAATGCGGATGTAAAGTCGTTACCCGTGAAGGCATGCAGGCCAGGGAGTGCAGCACACATGTCCCGTCCCACAGAGGCGGCTATGGCAGTGATCGCTACAGACCGACGTTTGTTCCCGGTTCCTGTGTCCATCCAGATCCTTACTCCGAACTTTGCGCTGTGGAAGAGGAGAATGATGGCAACGTCGGTATCTGATTCCCAGATGACAATGTGATTGGCTCCATCGGTGTCCATTGATTTGACATGCAGGGCAATACGCGTGTCCGCCTCGTCGTGGTTGGCGGCCAATTCATTGACCAGTTCCCTGTTGACTTCTCCGTCTCTCACAAGGAAGTGGAAACATTCCTGCTGATGGCCAAGGTAGATATCGCGGTTGCCGATGATACGTGCGTACTGGGGGTTTCCCCATTCAGTGGCTCGGAACGACGGAAGCTGCTGCTTGAAGGATATCGACTGAAGCGCTTCATTCATGTTTGGACGCCGTTGATCCGCTCCTGTAATGATGTATTCTCTGTTTGTCGCGCCTCTGCGACACCGTTCATGGCACTTGATGGAAGGTGTTGTGTACGCGTCAAAGACGAGGTCGACGCGTTGTGGGGAGAGTGAAACTGCTTGAGTGAGGATCGAAGCAGCGAGTTCACCGTAGGTGGCTGAGAAGTTCGGTGGGAGCGTGTGAAGTAGATAGTTCCCATCTACTACAGCTGCACTTACACTTTCAGATGAGGACTTGTCAACTCTCGATTCCAGTCTCTGCAACAGCGTACGTTTGGATGTTTTCACCATTGTACCATCGCCTTCGCAAACTGATAGTGGGACAGGTGTTAGCGGGTAGGAGAAGACATGTTTGAGGTCCATTTTCTTTCTCGATGCGACCACAGCCAGACGACCAGTGAGGTTTCGTGTGCATTTCAGGGCAGCGATCTTCTTGTCGGAAGCCCGCTTGTTCTTCGCGCATCCCTCTTTGAATGAGCTGAATTTCACCCTCTTGATTGGTTGTTCAAATCGCTTGGGGTCATTCTGGCATGCCTCGACAAACTCCGTGTGTAGTTGTTGGCCTCGGCGAGGAACACTGAGTCAGCACTCTCGCACGGCGTCGTCAGCAGCTTTCCCAGTGTTAATGTTGTCCAGTGTTGGGGAGGTACTGGCGGTGGACGGTTCGAACGGATTGCACGTATCTGTGATCTGTTGCATGACCTTACGTAGGTCGCCACAATCTCGTTTCATACATGCAGGTTTCAACTCGGCTGTTGCGTCTTCATGAACTGTAATTCCAACCATTTCCCGAACTGTGGCGATGCATGCAGCCCGGGCCGACTTCGTTATCATCCACCGCAACCTGACACTGAAGTTGTTGGTGGCGGATGATAACCCCGTCATCCGCGACGCAGCGTCGGCGTTAACAGTCTGTTCGAGGGTTAGGTCCACCGGACATCGACTGAATGGATGGTCAGTCCTTCTCACAGTGAAGGCGCCTGCCTTCAAGATGTCACGAAGCCCGGGATGCGTCTCATCAATGTTGAGCAGGTCCAGTTGGAATTTGGAGAGCCAACGGGAGTAATTGACATGATTTGTCACGAAGAATAATGCTATGACTTCCATGAGTGTGTAAGTGAACAGATCGATGTCGTTACTCCTGATTGCGCGTTCGCGGTCATGGTAAACCTGTATGTATGCGACATACATCAGCCAGAACTGCGCGGTGGCACCATGCGCTCCCAGTCGCGTCTGTTCAGTGAAGCGGCCATATGACTCCACACAGTCTTTGAACAGATTAGACAATTCAATTTCCTGGGATATATTCGTTCCTGGGGTGAACTCAAATTCTTGCAACATGTCCCTGATCTCATCTTTGGACTCGTATGTGGCCAGGAATGCGTTGAAGTGTTGCATTTCGAACGCGAGGGCGAGGATCGGATGTAGGCACTTGCACCTATTGAAGTGTTTTCCGTCTCAGAATCCTCTCAACGATCCTGGTGCGAGTACATCACATTCTGTCAGCATCTTCGGTCCACCGGATTCTGCAATGAGCTTGCCAATTGCCTTGAAAAATACCATCTCAGTGTGGAAAGCACCCGTCATAATAAATATGTCGTCGTACTGGGGACTTTCCGTTACCTGTACCTGGAGAGCCAGTTTGGCTGCATTCAGGTCGTACGTGCGGACGGCGTATTCCTGATTGCATTGGTGGTCGCATTTCTGAGCTCTTTTCATGGTCTCCCCTACAACTGCCAGGGCAGTGATCGGCTCCTGGATGTTCCCCATGTACCATCTGTTTTGGAAGGTTGTTGACATAGAATTGGAGTTGAAACCAACCCATATTGGAATATTCTCAATTTGCAGCGCGTGATGCATGAGCCAAAGAAAATCCAACTTCCGTCCTTTCCTGCTTACGTCTTGCTGATTCCATGTATCCGCAACTTTGTAGCTGAAGACCGACATCTTCGGTATCTTCCGGTATGGCTCAAGTGACACCTGATTGATGTCTAGTTTTCTCTTTCCTGATTTGCGCTGTCGTGACGACGGTTGTGAAGATGGCTGTGTTGCGCACTGCAGATTATCAGGTGTTGCATTACATGATGCGCTGCCTTCAACCTGGTGCAATATTCCCATCGTGTCATGTAAGCTGTCTGCCCCGGACAACATGTTTGACAGTTCATCGAAGTTATCAAACGCTACTCCCATCGGCAGGTTCGGGACGGTGCCGTCGGGACATGTCTGTTGTTTTTCATGGATGGCCTATCCCACAGCTGTTTCTAGTCCTTCCAAAGCTGAGTAGTTCAGACAGTGCCCAAATCTATTGAGCATGGTAACGAGCTGTTTGCTCCCTGTCATTGACTTGACAGCGATACCAAGAGCGACGTGCTTTTTCGGCTTCACGTTTCCTCTTCCCACCACAAACAGGGCATCTTGACTTTTTTACTCGGAGCATCGTCTTACCCTCTCTGTGTGATGATCTGGATTTGGTCCACCATATAGTACGCTGAAGAATGTTGACAGTAATTCGGGTGGAATTGCTGCACATGAGTGTAGATCATTCAACATTGGAGAATCAGGAAACTGTGTTTGGCACATTCTTGATGAGCTGCCGAAGGATTAATGCTGCTTTTGTCACCGTACCTTCTGGTGTGGCCACGAAGTCGTACACGACACGGACAGCATCATCGGCCATGTCGGCGCTGTACAAAATTACGCCGGACTTCTTACCTACTGAGCACTGCGCCTTTAAACGTTCGCCGAATTTCTTCATGATCACCTTCATCAGGTATTGCGCGGTCTGTAGTGGCTTCTCATCGACGTCAACACACATATCCACGTACCGAGCATATATAGACGTCAGCAATTCTGGTCGTTTGTTTTGGATTACGGACTGCTCAATGTAGGAACTAATCGTATCAGTACCCATGCTATTACGTTCATTACGTTCACTCTTCAAAGCTGCCTTGGACGCCGCAGCCAAGAAATCCTTCCTGCAGCTATGATGGTAACGAACCTCCTTTGCTATGAAGTCTACATCGGAGAATTTCACTACCAGCTGTTCATCTCCTAAGATCTGTGCGGCTTCCTTGATTTGAGATCCGGCGTGTTTGGTGAGACACGCACCGGTTACCTCAATTTGACCCTTTCTATTCCTACGCTCTTTGTTGCACAATCCACACTCTTTCGGAAATATTCCTGATGTCGACGCCATTGGCGAAGGAGGTTCTACAGCAGACCGCAAAAGAGGTTTGGGGGCCAGATTGGCGGGCAGCACCACCACAGTCCTCTGAGGAACTGCAGTGAAGTTCTTGTATCATCGACTGCGGTAACCATGAGTTTCTGTGGGTTCACTTGGTAGTGATTTGATTAGATTACAATACCGAGATGTGGAAAAGTTCTTCTTTTCTCCACGGATAATGGATGTTCTCTGTACTACGGTCCACTGATCATCGTTGAACGACAGTATGCCCTCACTTGATGCCTTGCCTTTCTGGTCGATGTGCAGGACGCAGCGTTTGGCAGCATTCGTGTCTGATGTGTCTGCAACAAAAAGCGTGACTTCTCATTAATCTGAGCTCAACAATTACAGTAACAGTGACAAAAGGTAGCGTGAGAAACGGATGAACGTTAACAGTTGAAGGCCGCATCATAATGGGTAGTCGAAGGAATTGTGTGGAAGTTATAGACGAAGTATACACGAGTTCACATGAGTCGATTTTCATCTATGTCACTGAGATTGTGTAAAAAGTGTCATCTGCTTACCAGGTGGCGTCTCATTCTGGATGTCGGGCGTAACGGCCGACTCGTGTGACGTATCGGCCATATGGTAGGGCGTAAGGGCCGACTCATTGCCAGTATCCTGGATGCCGTGGCATCCTAAAATGAAAATCAATGAAACATGGATAATTCATCAATAGAAGTTCACAGAGACAAGGATTGAGATCAGGTCCGTGACATGGCTGTATGGGGATAAAAGAGATGTGCCGTTCATAAAAGCGCCTGCTCTATTTCGGGGTTATTTTGACCCCAACCCCCTCGCCTGCTCTATTTCTGGGTTATTTTGACCCCAACCCCCTCCAGACCCCCTGTCCAGATTTGACGAGGACCAACATAGCAGATATCTCGAGCTATCGCCCAAAAATGATTTTTGACGAGAAATACAGAAAACCCAACGAGAAATACAGAAAACTTACCATCCTTTTTGTTGGACATGATGATGCATACCCGGCCGGCACGACGTGTGGTCCCATTCTGGCCTGCGCTAGCAATAGCGTTATACGTCATCGAAAGGCAGCACAGCAACGGCAGCCTAGGTACCTACGTAGAACACAGCGTGCTGAAAGACACGCGTTCATTGTTATGCATGACTTCCAAGAAAACACCAAAACCCATTCATGCGTGTGCTGAAATTTCCCGAAGCATCGTTCACACAGGGAGGCGCACATTGACACGGTGACCTTTGACCCGTTCTTAAGCACGGAACGCACCATAAGAATCGTTCTTAAGCACTTGATTGTGTTTAGCGACACTGTGCTCTACACTTTGGCACTTGTTTTCACCTTGCACTGAAAATTGTGATTAAAAGTGCTAATTGACGCTAATTAATGGTGTTCTTAATTGGATATGCACCATGGATTTTGTTCTTAAGCAGCTGATTTATAATCAGTACATCATTATCTGTCGATCCATGCCTGAATTGCACTTGCACTCCCAATTATCATTAAACTCTCTCATACATCATGTGGTGACCCCACGGTGACCTTTGACCCGTTCTTAAGCACGGAACGCACCATAAGAATCGTTCTTAAGCACTTGATTGTGTTTAGCGGCACTGTGCTCTACATTTTGGCATTTGTTTTAACCTTGCACTGAAAATTATGATTAAAATGGCTAATTGACGCCAATTAATTTTGTTCTTAATTGGATATGCACCATGGATTTTGTGCTTTAGTAGCTGATTTATAATCAGTACATAATTATCTGTCGATCCATGCTTGAATTGCGCTTGCACTCGAAATTATGATTAAAGGTGATTTTTCTGCTCATCCAGGTGGTGCTGACAACCAAACGCACCATACGCGACACTTAAGAATCGCCTTCCCAGACTCCCACGGGTCCCATGGGCACATCCCGCACCCCAAACCTTTTGCACCAAAAATTATGATTCAACCTCAGTGGGCTCCCGGACTACCCAGTCCCTGCTGATGAGAAACATCCCCATACCATGATGGTACCACCACCATACTTCACAGTAGTGATGGTGCTCTTTGATGATGTTGTGTGTTGGGTTTGCACCAAACGTAACGTTTTGCATTTAGGCCAAAATGTTCCATCTTGGTTTCGTCAGACCACAAAACTTTTTGTCACACGGTTTCAGATTCTCCGGAGTAGTTTTTTTTGCATACCTCAAAAGGGACTCAAGGTAGGTTTTTTGAGTGATGGCTTCCTTCTTGCCACCCTACCGTGCAGGCCAGACTTGTGGAGTGCTTGGGATATTGATGTCACATGCATACAGGAAGCAGTCTTTACCATAAAGGCATGTAGCTCTTTCAAAGTTGCCATTGGCCGATTAGTGGCTTCTCTGATCAGTCTCTTCCTTGCTTGGTCACCAGTTTGGAGAGACAGCCTGATCGAGGCAGGGTCTTGATGGTATCATACGCCTTCCACTTCTTAATGATTGGCTTGACTGTGCACCAAGGGATATTCAAGGCCTTTGTAATATTTCATACCCATCCCCTGATCTGTGCCTTTCCACAACTTTATACCAGAGGTCTTTTGAAAGCTCTTTGGGTCTCATGGTTGAGTCTTTGCTATAGAATGCACTTCACAGCAGAGGAAACCGACAGGAACAGCTAATTTTATTCTGAAGCTGGAAGGGCACTCGGTAGAGCGCATACCTCCACCACATAACGACTGATCCACCAGAACATATCAGGCCCAATACATTTTTTAAATATCATGCTATACAGTGCTATATCATTTTGGCCCTATCTCTCAATGGTGAAGAATCACTTTAAAAATTAAATAATTCGAGTATCCAGATCCAGATTCGTACATGCCACACATCCAACCTGTCCACCAAGTTTCGTCCGAATCCGTCCACAACTTTTTGAGATATCTGCACACAGACAAACAGTCAAACAGAGAGAAAGGGGTGAAAACATAACCTTCTTCACCTTCGGTGGTGGAGGTAATAATCAGAATCACAGGACAATTAACTTGGTATGTGATTTGTGAAGGTGATTGGTTGCACCTAAGTTAATTTACAATTGATGTTTTCAGGGGCGGGGGGTGGGTGGACACTTTATCCAACCAAGATATTCTAGTTTTGTACTTTTAATCAATTTTTTGATATTTGTTGAGTTTGTTTTTCACTTGGAAGGTGTGGGTTACGATGTGTAAATAAAGGTGGAAAAAGTCTGGTTTAATGCAATTTCTTTCCAGGCTATAAGGCAACAAAAGGTGAAAATTTTGAAAGGGGGATGCAGACTCTCTATAGGTACTGAACACATATATATATATATATATATATATATATATATATATATATATATATATATATATATATATATATGCTTTCTATAGGCACTGCTTCTCTAAGCACAGCTTTTCTTGGCCTACACACAGCCGTCAGTTGTCTATATACTGCCCAAATAAAGGTATGTGTCAGAAGAACGTCTTACGTGCTTGGAGCAAGATCGCCCGCAGGGCAGGTACTCTGCTAGTTTACACTAATAAAGGAGAATGGGGTGGTGTAGACCCTTGAGGAATATGAAACCCAGTTAATTCCGAGCCATATTAAAATTATCTCATCGCATAACGATGAGGATTTTCACATTTCATTTTGGATTTAATGGATCATAAGCGTGACTAAAGTATCCAAAGGCAGGTTGTCATTGAGAAGGTTCCAAACAGAGATTGATGTAATTGCATTCTCCCCCAACAAGATGTGTAACTGTGCATCCAGCAGGCAGGTTTCATTGGAGCATGCTCAGAAAGCATCTATATATCTCTAGTTCAGCTGGGAGATGAAGCCTGAACAAAACAGATCATGGCTGGTTAAGTGGTACTATCAACACTGCTCTCGGAACCTATATTGGTGTTGCACTGCCATCCACATTTCGAAGGTCAATGGTGGAATTTTATGTCTTTTATACAATCATCTTTTTGTAATTTGTTCAGGGTGCTGGGGAAAGAGCTCGCCTACTCTTCGAGAAGGACACCGTGGGATCTTCAATGTCCACCGAAAAATGCTGACAGACAGGACTCCCAGTTTAACATCCACCCGAGGGACGACACACACGTTGATGCCTCGCCCAGCTTGCGAGACACCAGGATAATGGTATCCATCTTTTTGGACATATCTCATTCATTTTGCATGGTCTGACATCAGACCAAGCAAATTGGTCTACATTTTTTTGTTGTTGCTGTTGGATACATTGTCGAGGCTCATATGAGAGCTAAAACACAGAACGTGCAACAAGGGGAGCAGGAGATAAGAGGGGCAGGAGAGGGAAGGGCAAAATAGTTGGGAACAGAGACATGAGGAGATCTGTGGAAGGGAGAGGGATGGGGTGGGGTACACTGGGTAAACAAGATGAACAGGGACTTTCAGGTCCTTACACGACAAGGAGTTTCAGGCAGGAAAGCAGGGAATTTTAAAGGAGGTGGCTTTGGGGTGGATTAACGGGGGTAGAAAAGATGATGGTTTTGGATGGGGGAAGATAAGAGTTGGTAGTGGTGAGCAGCTGTTTTGAAGAAATGGAGAGAAGAATGGGATTGAAGAGAATGTAGGAGTTTCTTCCAAAAGACGGGAAAAAAGAGGAATGAAAGAGTGAAGGTGAGCAGTGATTCGTGATTTTACCAGAAGGGGGTTGCTGGCAGACCTTGAGTACCCTGTGGAAATATAGGGGGGGGAACATATTGCAGACAGAGCAGGGGGGACGAGACCGGAGAGGAGACAGTAGAAGAAAGAAAGACCACTGACCTGCCTGCAGTGAGATCGTGAAAGACCCGAAGACTCGGCCTCACTGCGGGAGATACCAATGATCCTAAATGTCTTGGCTTCCACATCGAGAAGCCGAGAAAGGTGAGAGGCAGGATCACCAGCCCAGAGGGGAGGGCAGTACTCCATCAAGTTGTGGATGAAAGCTTTGTATGTGGTTAAGAGGTCAGGTGTTCCAAGGAAGGCCTTTGCACGACGGAAGATGCTGAGTCGGTGACTGGCTTTGGAGGCCAGCTTGGAAATGTGGCTTTTCCAGGAGAGATCATGGCAGATAGTGAGACCCAGAAGCTTGAATGAAAGGACTTCGACAAGAGGATTGTTGAGAAAGTGGATTGGGGGGGAGGGGGTCCAGAAGGTCCTTTCAGAAAGACAAAGTGCGAGTATGAGATTTGTCAGGGCTGAGAGACATGTTCCATGTGTTGGACCAGTTTGTGATTTTATCCAGATCTGCAGAGAGTGAAGGGGCTGCTGCTTGCCGAAATGAGGGATGACAAATGGTATGGCAGAGGGTGAAGTCATCAGCAGAGTGACAAAGCATCAGCAGAGAGATATAACCCAGTGTTGGCTTCACGGTTCGGGTGGTGGCTTGGGATCCTACAGTCCTGAGTTCAAGCCCCGTTGGCTGCTGAAGTAACACCAGGGGGTTGACTCAGCCTGTCATCCTCTGAGGTCGGCAAAATGAGTACCAGTGTAGTAGCCAAAAGGGTGCACACGAAGGGAAGGGGTATTGACGGATTTATTAAATCTGGTATTGGTGTGGCGCAGGCATGATGGGCCGAATGGCCTCCTCCTGCGCATAGTTTCCTTATAATCCTTGTAAGGGGGATTTTCCAGAGAGCCAGAGAGATCATTGATGACAACCAGAAAAAGAACAGGGCCCAGAGCAGTGCCTTGAGGAACTCCAGCCTGGAGAGGAAGAGGGGATGAGAGAACTCCATGAAGGGCCTCACATTAGCTGTGACAGGGGAGGAAGTCTGTGAGCCATGAGTGGAGATGGCCTTGGATACCGTAGGAAGAGAGTCTGTTGAGCAGGGCAGGGTGCCACACCGTATCGAAAGCAGGCAACATGTATAGTGAGATGGCTCTGATTTCATGTCTGGCATTTGGCATTAAGAACCTCCATCCATTGTTGGGAGAGCAGAAGCAGCATATCCGGGGTAGATTGACCTGGTTTGAATCCAAATTGATGATTGGAAATCAAGTCATTGGAGAAGAGGAAGGATTTAATGTCTGAAGCGATGATGGATTCCACAACCTTGGTGATGATTGGGAGAAGGCTGATTGGTCTGTAGTTGCAGGGATCTGTTTTTGCACCTTTTTTTGTGCAGAGCGGTAATGTTTGCTGATTTTCAAGCAGATGGCAGATGACCTTGAGCAAATGAGAGGGTGAATAGCGAGCAAGAGCAGAGGAGCAGGTTTTTAGGACACGTGGGCTGATGCTGCCTGGACCGGTTGCAGAATCTGAGTCAAGGTTTGACAGCAAGCTCTCCACCTTGTCAGGAGGAAAGGAGACAGAGCCCAGGAACAGGTGGATGTGACTGGGTAAGGTGGGTACAGAAAGCGATGGGTTTGGGACACAAGATTTAGAAGCAACCACGGAGTTTAGGCATTCAGCCTTTTCATGTACAGTGTCAGCTGTTCAGCCATTTGAGGTACAGGAGGGGATGGAGGGGCAACATTCACCAGAAATAGATTTGATTAGACGCCATCAGGATTTGGAGGAGGGAGAGAGGTTTGAGAGTTCAGACTTGAGATTAGAAAGAGGTTGTTTCTGGCTCTCATGAGGGAAGACAAACACTTGTTCTGAGCTATGTGGAAGGAACTGAGATTACCTCCAGTTGGATTAGTCTTCCATGAGGCAAAGGCAAGTTGTGTAAGGACAACTGCCTCACCACAAGCTTCAGTGTACCATAGGCGAGAGGAAGGGTAGGACAACTGAAGATGAGAGGGGATAAATCTGTGCATGAGGGAGAGAGAGCAAATTTCTTTTAAAGACTTCCCAGGATGAGTTGACGTCGGAGAAAGTAGAGATGGGAGACCAGTCAAGAAGTTTGATGGGAGACTAGGCTGGTTGAATACCCTGACAGTCGGCCTGAGTGAAATGCCAGATTTGACAGCGCTGAGGTGGTTCTCTAATAACAGCCAGAGAGATGTTCACTTTCACAAGCATGTGGTTGGATAGACTGATTGTAGGGGAGGAAGAACAGCAGATATTTTCAGGGAAATTTGTCAAAATCAGATCCAGAAGAGATGGAGCACCGTTGGTTGAGATTCGGGTTCGGAAGTTCACCGATTGAGTCAGTCCCAATGAGTCACAGAAGTCTTTTGCTGAAGTGTCACGACAGGTGAGACAGGTACCCACACCCAGCCAACTGGAATGATGACAATTGAAGTCGCCACATAAGAGGGAGAGAGAGTTCGGATGAGAAGATAGAAGTTGGTCCATGTTTTTAGAGAGTGAGATGTAAATGGAGTCATCACTGTTTGGTGGACGGCACAACACACATATACACATGAGGTGGGAGTGGAGGGGAAGCCGGAGCCAGAGGTATTCCTGGAGGTGTGTGGGGAGTGAGGAATAGAGTCTTTGATGAAGAAAGCAATTTTGCCACCAAAACGAGGCTCAGGTCTGTCATACCGGAGGAGGGAGTAACCAAGGAGAGATACGAGGGAGTCAGAGACGTCTTGAAGGAGGAAAGTTTCTGTTAAGCAGATTATGTCAGGTTTGTCAGTGGCAACCTGTTTGGAGAGATCTGTCAGGTTTGAGCGAAGGTCCCGGATGTTTGAGGTCTACACTGTTGAGGAAGAGGGAGGGGAGGAGGATTTGGGTGCAGGGGAGGGGACGGTAGGACGAGGGAGGATGGGATAGGAAGGCGAGTTGTTGTAAGAATGTGGGGGATTGCAGAACATCTCAGGGAGAGGGCCGGATGAGGAGGAAAAAGGCTCTGTGGTGCTGGGTTGAGGTACAGTGGGGAGTAATAAGAGAGGGGGCAGAGGGTAGTTGATGATTGGAGTTAGTGGAGGGATGAGATGGAAAAGAGAGAGAGAGAGGGAAGGAAGCAGCTTTGTGGATGTGAGGGGGGGGGCAACTTTGAGAATGGGGAGTGAGGGAGGAGATTGCACGGAGAAGGGTGAATGGGGATAGTTGAGGGAGAATGGTGGGGGGGGGAGAGTTTTTTGAGAAAGGTGAGAGGGAAGCTTGGAGTGGGAAGAGTGAAAAGGTTGCTTTGAGAGGGAGGGGAGACTATAAGAGCAGGCACAGAAGTTACATAAATGCACAAGATTTACATAAATAGCTTAAACAGTTATAAGCTTCTCCAAATTGTTGGAACCAAACCTTGTGATTCCGAGAAAGTATTTCAGAAAATATCACAGTCTGCAGTTGCAGAATCCAATGCTCACATGATCAATTTTCATCGCATCATTCGCTTTCTTCCATTTATTGTGTGTCCTGGGCATCTTTCCAACATCATGGATGTTCTTATGACCTATAAAAAAAAGAAAGGCAATTTACACTTTACATCAATATACACTCCTCTTTGAACAACTTTCCTCTCTGCTGGACATGGTTTGTTTGGTTTTATTGAGTTTTCTTCATCACCCTGCTCATTTGTCACCAATGGAGTTCATTGCTGGAGTTGGACCTGAGAATGCGGGAGAATGTTGTCTCTTTATTTCACTTTCGCCTTGTTTCAGGTCGATCTGACTCACAAATAATAGTATTGTGTGTCCTTACTCTGCGTCATATCAACAAGTGTCGTACATTAGAAACCTCTTCCAAAGAAGAATGTCTGTTGCGTTTTTTTTTCCTATCTTATAAACTCACCTCCTATCATCATCATCATCATTATCTTCATCATAATTATTGATTATCTGCCTCTCAGCTGTTTCATCAATTATCTGCAATCAACCAGACATACCAAAAAGATGGTGGGGGGGGGGAGGATTAATTTGTGCCAGGATAAAACGAAAGACAGACATGGGATGGGAGAGGGGTTATGGAATAGATGTAATCAAGATGCAGCCAAATCTGGGTCATTATGTTCCTTTTGGTGTCCTTTTCCCATTGGCACACCCCTTATGCGTTGATGCATCGGTGGTCCATAAGCCGGAGGCAAGTCAACCGTTTCCTCTGTGAGAGATTTTTTGTATACAGAGTCAAGGCTTGGGGAAGGGCGAGAGCACTGAACATATCAGGATGCAAGAGAACAAAAGGGACGGCAGAGAGGGCGAGGGGGACACCAACAGCAGGGTTGAAAGAGAAAATAGAGAGACCTGGACAAATAATGGGTGTGGGAAGGAATGAGGGTTCGGGGAAGACAAGATGGATGCAGAAGCAAACTCTCAGGAAGGAAAACTGGAAACTTGGAAAGAATTCCACATGATCCAACGTCATACTGCCGCACCACTCGGTAGATTTTCAAAACCAGGTAGGGGTTTCAACAAGTTCCATGTGGATCTTGTTGGTCTGCTACCACCTTAAAACGGACACTGCTATTTACTGACTTGGGTTGACAGTTTCACCCATTAGCCAGAGCTGACATTGATAGCTGACATCACTTCATCTACCATGGCCAGGGCTTTTGTCTACACCTGGATCTCACATTTTTGCATTCCATCGACAATCACTAGAGATCATGGCAGCCAGTTCGAATTGGCTCTATTTCATGAGCACACTCAACCCCTGGGTACCAACCATATGCGAACCACCACTTCCTATTCAGCAGCAAATGGTGTGGTGGAACGTTTCCACCGCCAAAATAAGACTTCCCTGAAAGAACATGACTCTTTGCACTGGACGGACCTCATATCTATGGCACTGCTTGGTACGTGAGCTTCTCAAAAAGATGACCTTGGATACTCCACTGCAGAGGTAGTGTATGGTGCACTGCATCATCTCTCAGGATAATTCTACTCAGTATCTGATGATACCTTTCCAGATTCCACCAACTATACCTACCAACCTAATTCGGTCCTGCAGGGACTCCAGGTGACACCAACACATACGCCTTCGGCATGCCTGGTTTTATTCCCCAGGAATTTTCAAGGGAAGTTGTCTTTCTTCCCTTGAAAATTTTCCCTCAGGAAAGGGAAGGGTGATCGCCAAGACTGCAACAACTACCGAGGGGTGACACTGCTCTCAGTGCCAGGTAAGGTCTTTGCTCGGATAATTCTTGTTAGGGTTCGACACTATCTGCTTGAGCACCAGTGTCCAGAGAAGTCAGGCTTTACACCATAGAGGTCAACGATTGACCGTATCCTTGCTCTTCGGGTCCTCACCGAACGCAGTCGAGAGTTTCGGCAGGGGCTGCTTGCAGCCTATGTTAATCTCTGTAAAGTGTTTGATTCAGTGAATCGGGATGCCCTCTGGAGGATTCTTGGTCTTTGTGGGGTGCCACCAAGACTGATCTGATGTCTGAACTATACTCTGGTACTGAGAGTGCTGTGAAGTGTGGAGGTACCATTTCTGACTTATTTCCAGTTGTTACTGGAGTTTGTCAGGGGTGTGTGTCAGGGGTGCCCCCCCCCCACACTTTTTACAACTTGTATGGACTGGATTTTAGGGAGGATGTCGGAGAGATCAAGCTGCAGTGCATCGTTTGGGAATGTCAAGATCTCTGACCTTGAGTTTGCAGATGATGCAGTCATCTTTGCGGAGACTTTAGATATCCTTTTGGGGGCCCTCAAGATGCTGAATGAGGAGTTGGAGCCGCTGGGATTACGGGTTTCTTGGGTCAAAACTAAGATCCAGGCTTTCAATGACATCTTGGTTGCTGCTATCCTGTCTGTGCCTGTTTGTGGTGAGGATATTGAGGTCACGGAGAGATTCATTTACCTTGGCAGTGATATTCATATCTCTGCTGGCTGTGAGCCAGAGGTCAACAGACGTCTGGGTCGGGCCTGGGGAGTCATGGATTCACTGGATCATGGGGTGTGGCGCTTCCGGTACCTGTGCAGCAGGACGAAAGTCCGAGTCTTCAGGTCCTTGGTGCTTCCAGTCTTCCTCTATTTGTGTGAGACTTTGACTCTGACCAGGGATCTGAGATGGTGACTTAATTCCTTTGGTACCAGGTCTCTTCGGAGAATCCTTGGGTATCGCTGGTCGGACTTTGTGTCCAACTAGCGGTTGCTGAGATAGACTCAAATGAGATTTGTTACCTGCATAGTCCGTGAGCGTCAGCTGCGGCTGTATGGACATGTGGCTCATTTTCCTGACACTGATCCTGCTTACCAGGTTCTCTCAGCAAGGGAGCCTTGTGAGTGGAGGAGGCCAATGGGCTGAAAACATGCCTTGTGGTTGCAGCAGGTTGATCGGCATCTCAAGGAGATGGGGATGGGCCAGGCATCTGCCTGGGGGGTGGCCAGACGGAGGCCCCTGGAGTATCGGTGGAAAGTGGACGCAGTGACGCGCTGCTCTGGCGCATCCTCCCATACCTGACCTGACCTGAATTTTCAACATGCACCCCTGCATTCAGACAGTGTGACACTGTCCGGAAACCATTTAACACAAAGAAAACTCCAAGGAAGTGGAAGACTGAAAATTAGGTGTTTGGGATAATTAAAACTCCCTTTTTGAAGACAATTAAAGGCCTTATATAATTATACCCTTTATCAGGAACATCCTCAAGTCACAACTCTCAATGAGGTCTTCAGGCGTATTCTGGGTAACATCACTGGGGTCTGAAGCTGCCATTTCTTTCGCCTGCCCAATTATGCCACGACTTGGAACAGGCCGCAACGATTTCGTAATAAAGTTTTTTCACTTTCCTCACTCATGTTATCAAATTCCTGGTTACGAATTGCTGGGTACATCACTTTTGTAAGTGCTATAGTTTTCAAATTCGGAGCTTGGAGTGATTTCATGCATAAAATGATGCAATTTTCCATGATCTACTCTCACGGCCAAATTAAAGTACATCATCGAAATATGATTTCGGTTTTGAGGATCTGATATCATCCGGACTAAATCAAGTGTCAAAACCTGGAATAAAATGTGATAATTTAAAGAAATAATGAGTCTTATAACAAAGCCTATATACCAATTTACTTTAAGCAAGCAAGGCTCTGGCCACTCCTCCATATATACACAAGGAAATTTTTTAATTTCCAAAGCATTAAACTTATCTTTTTCTTCTGTTTGGAGAATTATGTTGAGTGAACAAAAAATTGATGAACGTGCAAAAATTAACCTGCTTCATTGAGCTATATGATTTAATACATTCACTGCTAGACCTCATGCCCTATCCCCCCAGAGAATCTCTTCTCTATTTCATGTGGACTGCTTATATGGACTCTCTATATGGACTGCTTATCCATAGCATCTCCCAGATCGGTGTATATATTTGGAGGTTCAGTGAGGTGCTCTACAGGGAATCAACACAAATCTGGTAAAAAACGGATGTTTTAAAATAAAGTTAGAATGTTAGCGCGGACTTATGTTCCACATGGCACATGCACAGATGAGAAGGCAATGTGGCAGATTATCTGCAATGTTTATTTCACAGCCGATGTCTCCAGTGTTGTTCTACGCTAAACAGCAACTCATTTGTGGATAAAATCAATATTTGAAGAAATTTATTAAATTTCTTTCACTGCTGCAGGTGCGGTGAAGACCGGCTTTAAAGTTAAAGGGATCCAAACGGTATGCAGCCACAACCTGACCAGCTGTTCCTTATCAACCACTTAATTGGAGTGCTTGCTTAAGTGCTTAAGCCACTTGCCGAGCACCCTACAGTCGATAGCTGTACCACGCGATGTCATTCTGAGTGAATCGTTCACTCACTGTAGACGCTTTTGCTGCGCCACATAATCTTGTGCAAGTGGTTCGTGCTCTGTCATCCAAATTTTTTTCCCACCCGTCACATGAAGCTGTATATAAAGATTAATGCTTATGAACATATCCCTGAAACGTCTCTATAATTGCAACATTGTTTTTCGGTGAAAGCTATTCAAGGTTTTTGGGCTGTGTACAGTATGTGCTGCAGTTGGTAATTACACTGACTCCAACCTGCCGATTCCCCAAAAATAGCCGATATCGGCCAAGCATGTGTGTGTCTGTGTGTTTCTTGTTCATAAAAGCATAATGTATTCTCTCTGTGAACTCCCCTACCCCCACCCCTCCCTCTCTTTGTCCCATCCTTGCTTTACCCCATCCCAATTCAGTGCAGCACCCTCCTTCCACACCTCCCTCACTCTCTCTGTTTCTGTCTATGGACATATCCGGATGGTGTTTGTGTCCATACAGCTTGGCTCCGGACGCGTCTGAGCGATGTTTGTCTCTAAATGTGTCCTGGTGGTATTTATGTCTGGACGGGAATTTGTCTCTGGGCGTAAGCGGGCGGCATTTTTCTTCAGATGGCTTGGCTCCTGATGCGTCCAGTGATGTTTGTCTCTGGATGTGCCCAGGCAGTGTTTGTCTCTGGGTGGTATTTATAGTATGACCGGTAGAAAATGGATTTCAGATATTATTTTATTTCCATCTTCACTGTTAATTGAGACAGTATGAATATGAATTAACGCTCCACTGCACGTCTACCTTCTCTTCCTCTCACCTATCGCTGCCTTCCCTTTCCCCATCCCCCACCCACACCCTCACCCGCACTTTCCTCAACCCCCCGCCCCCCCAATCCGCACTTTCCTCAACCCCCCGCCCCCCCAATCCTCACTTTCCTCTCTCACTCTCTCTCCACCTCCCCTCTCTCTTCTGTCCTTTCACCTACTACCTCCTTAGTGTCTCCCTTTTTTCTCTCCACCACTATTCTCCCTCTCCCCCGTTTTTCTTCCCCCCTTTCAGGATTCCCATCAGTGAAGCGACAGGTAGTATTTGCTGGTCTCTCAATAAATAGTGAAGAATCATTTAATAATTAAAAAGTCTTCCTATGGTATTTACGGCCATCTCCACTCATGGCTCACAGACTTCCTCTCCTGTCGCAACCAAAGTGTGGCCCTAAATGGAGTTCCCTCCTCCCCTCTTCCTGTCCAGGCTGGAGTTCCTCAAGGTAGCGTTCTGAGCCCTGTTCTTTTTCTGGTTTTCATCAATAATCTCTCTAACTCTCTGCAAAATCCTCTTTATCTCTTTGCTGATGACTCCACCCTCTGCCGTACCATCTGTCATCTCTCAGACCGGCAAACCGCAGCTTCTTCGCTCTTTGCAGATCTGGATAAAAATCACAAACTGGTCCAACACGTGGAACATGTCTTTCAATCCTGACAAATCTCACACTCTCACTATGTCTCTCTGGTTAGAACCCCCCAATCTACTTTCTCAACAATGCTCTGGAAGAAGTCCTTTCATTCAAGCTTCTGGGTCTCACTACCTGCCATGATCTTTCCTAGGAAAACCACATTTCCAACCTGGCCTCCAAAGCCAGTCGCCAACTAGGAATCCTCCGTCGTGCAAAGTCCTTCCTCGGCCCACCTGAGCTCTTATCCACATACAAAGCTTTCGTCCACAGCCTGATGGAGTACTGCTCTCCCCTCTGGGCTGGTGCTCCTCCCTCTCAACTTTCTCGGCTTCATGCTGTGGAAACCAAGGCATTTAAGATCATTGGTATCTCACACGATGAGGCTGTCTTTGGGCCTCTCACTCAATCACCACAGGTAGGTCGGTGGTCTTTCTGTCTTCTGCCGTCTCCTCTTTGATCTCGCCCCCCTGCTCTGTCTGCAATTTGTCCCCAGCATATTTCTGCAGGGGGCTCAAGGTCCGCTAACAACCTCTTTCTGGTAAAACTACCAAAATCGTGAATCACTGCTCACCTTCACTCTTTCATTCTTCTTTTTTCCTACTTTTGGAATAAACTCCCACACTCTATTCATTCCCATTCTTCCCTCCAGGCCTTCAAAACAGCCGTTCACTACCACCTCATCATCCCCCATCCAAATCCTCGATCTTTTCTACCCCAGTTTTGCCACCCCAAACTCACCTCCTTCAAATTTCCTGCTTTCCTTCCTGAAAGTCCCTGTAGTATCCATCTTGTATACTCCGTGTTCCCTGCCCCATCCCTCTCCCTTCCAAAGATCTCCAAATGTCTCTGTTCCCCACTGTTTTGTCCTTCCCTCTCCCGCCCCTGTTGTCTCATGCCCCCCTTGCTGTGCGTTGTGTGTTCACTCTCATATGAGCCTCGACAATGTTTACAAAAAAAAAATCGTCATATCCAAATCCGTATTCGGATCTTCACCAAAATCTAATCATTTGATCCTCGTCACACACACTCAACCTCACCCCAAGTTTCTTCCGAATCCATGGAAACTTTTTGAGATATCCCACTGACAGACAAATAAACAGACAAACAGGGATGAAAACATAACCTCCGTCCACCTTCGGTTGTGGAGGTAATGATAACGCAATATTCCTTCCAATTAATACAAGACGAGTGCATTCACTCAGATATGTCCATCGGTTATTGTTCGTTTTTGCTTCACGTATTGTGTCTTAATATAGTGTAGTAGATAGTAGAAAAATTGCGCAAATCATGATACAAGCATCAAATTTGGCATTTCCGTTCTGCAGGGCTTTCTGATCAAATCTGCCTGATTGGCCATTTGAAAATCCAAATTTTGAAAAATTTGGATTTTCAAATGGCCAATCAGGCAGATTTGATTAGAATCCCTTGGAGAACAAATGTGCCAAATTTGATGTTTGTATCATCATTTGCACGATTCCTCTGAAAAATTGCCATTATCTGCCCCACTAATAGAAGTCGTGTTTATCATTACAAATTGCAAGCAAATGGCTCATCTTGTGGTGTTCTAAACTTTACAGTCTTGTTTTGCTTTCAAGTGATGCCAATTATATACCATTTCGAAACCGAATCAAAAACATAGTTTTGTTTTTATGAATATCTTTGTTTTACTTTCGAAATAACTGGGATTTTTAAAAATTTCCCTTGCATTGAGACCTTGAACTTTGTACATCAAGTGAAAAAGTGATGATAAACTCATTGCCTGTGGAATTTAGGGAATCTCCACTTGATAGCAGGTGCCGAGGCAGAGGGTTACTCTTTGGTTCGCATAAACATTTATTTTGTAGAATAAAGTGAAACAAAAATCAGAGAAACTTATTTTGGATGAATGAGAGCTAATGGACTTGGACTGAGCCTGGAGGGAATCTTCTTTTTATTTCACTTGCGCGTTGCCAAGAAAGTGCACATGCTGTACCATCTGCATCTGTTAACATTCAATACTCTGTTGTAATGTTGCTGCTTCGTGTTGTTAGCCCGGTCACATGCGCAGTGGGAGATGGGGTTTTGCAATCACTTCAGTGTGTGTGTGTGTGTGTGTGTGTGTGTGTGTGTGTGTGTGTGTGTGTGTGTGTGTGTGTGTGTGTGTGTGTGTGTGTGTGTGTGTGTGTGTGTGTGTGTGTGTGTACAGAGGTCATAACATTTTACCAGTTGAGCTTTTGTCATCAAATCTTCAACAAACCTGTATTTTGAGGATATGGAGAACAAAAATTAATAAAATGTACGATGTTTTAAGCTGTCATTTAGTTCGAGTGCAAAGAGGACCGAGACGGGCTTTACATTTTAAGATGCTTTCCAATTTTCATTAACCACTTCTCCAAAATAAGTTCGATTCAGACAGAGCAATGACTGGTGTCAGGTGTGCAACAAGATGATTCGAAGTGAATCAGGCACATGAATAGCAGACATGTATAATGAGTCTGACGAGTTTCTGTCCATCTATTGGGGATGCAAAACCTGGGTTCTGCGTCAAATACATTTCGTGCTGTTCAGGAAAGATAACGCATTATTTATAGACCTTAATGAATGTTTAGGCACAATATTTTACCCCAAATTTATTTACTGTACTGCATAAGTATACAGTGAAATGTATGCGCAGCATCAAACTCCTGCAAAGACAATGACTTAGCTTGATATTTAAGGTCAATGCAGAATCTGATGTAGTTCACAATAGGAGGTAGACACACAAAAGGCCAAATACAGCTTGGCACGGCCACACAGAAAGGGAGATAAGAGGAGTTGTGGGTAATCTACAGAGTAACAGGCTGGAACAAGGCCCCTGGGGCTCTTGCTTCGTTAGCTGATTGTCTCTCTGTGCAGCTCTTTTTATCAGGCAGTAAAAGAAATAAATCTTTAGTTTCGTGTCGTTCTGTGTAGGGCAGCAATCTGTGCATGCTTTGACAACATGTTGATCAATAAATCGTTATTAATTTTTTTTTCCCCTTGATGAACGATGTCCTAAAATGTTGGTCAGTATCATCATTAGTGATTGAACTTGATAACTGAATGATACAAACACGAATAACTTGGATTTCCACAAAAAAAAAGAACAGAGATCTTTTATTTATGAATTTGTTTATTTTGGCTCCAATGACTATTGTTTCAGAGAAAATATTTCTTCCAGGATGTTTTGTTCATCGTTTTGTGATTTGCACTATAAAACTAACATGCAAAGCACAGAAAGCTTCAATTGTAAATGACATGCTTACATTCAACTAAATTTACCTTCGAGAGAGGTTTGAGAAAATGAAACCCTGGAGGATTGCTTCTCGAAAAGATTGATTTGATGAAAATGAATTATGTCAACTGAAAAAAAAATCTGTAGTGGATTTAGTTACATACAGATTAATCGGAATATTATTAGAATCCGATAAGAGTACATGTTGAAACACAGTGCATCCATGGTGCTGTGTGCCGAAATATGATTACCTGTTTCATCATCACAGAGAGATTTACAGTGTCACACCATCTTACACGACTGTTTCTTGCAGCGCACAAGTGTAATGGGGTACATCCTTTCAAGTTCAAGAACTTTTGACAGAAATTGGTCAAGGGGATCAGCAAATTGGCTCCGAATTGGAATAAATCTGCTGGATTCTGCCCCCTCCGATGCTCCCTTTTGTTATGCACTCTTGTAGCTGTCAGAAACATGGGATTAAGGATGGCATACAATCAATGGAAGAACCTGCAGGCACGTATGCTTCTTCTGTTGCTGCACGTTTGAACCTGAGATGATGCCCCTTTTATCATTGTGCCTGGACTATAATGTCCAACTGTAAATAGATTGGTTCACAAATCTGGAAGAACATTTTCTGAAATAATCACCTAATTATTTCTAAATCAATCAATGCCATTATCATAAAATGAAAGGTTATGGTTTTTTTTTTTTGTAAAATGAACAGCATTATTTGTTTTTCTTCACTTTCAATTTGTTATTGGTTCGAGCTTTGGCCAATTATGTCATCCTCACAAAAGAGGTAGCTCATGTGTTTTTGTTTCAGTTTGTTTCATTCTCTGTATTTAGATACCACAAATGATTCTGAGCAAGATATGCTGAAACAATTAAATATTCCATTAACATGTCAAGATGATTGAATGGAGTAGAGTTGTGAAAGAAAGAAAGAAAGAAAGAAAGGAAGAAAGAAAGAAAAAATGAAACATTTTTCAAAATTCATAATTCCAATTAATGTTTTTGTAAAATCCAAATCTAGCAAGTGTCTTCAAAAAACAATTGCACACTATTTTTTTCTTCATGTGCTGGCATATTATGAGCAGAAAGGAGGGTGATTTTACCCATTATTCACATACCAGAAAGGATTTGCATGAGAACACTTCATGTAGCAAATGAGGAACGAGCATTGAGCAGTAAAGAAGTATTCTGATGGAAAATAAGCAGATCGATGTGTGAAAGTCTATTTTTATTGAAGGTGTCGAAGGTGTTATGAGCAAATAAAGCTGTGTGCAACTTGAACGGCACTCTTGAGCACGCACCTTTACCAGGCTGAACAGTTTGCATTTTGTGGCCCACTGATAGGCACGACATGCATGCGGATCTTCATCAAAATCTAATCAATTCGTCCTTGTCATATAGCCAACATGTCCACCAAGTTTCATCTGGATCCATCCTTAATTTTTTGAGATATCATGCAATACATAGTTTTTCACCCTATCTTTTAATCGTGAAGAATCACTTTAAAAAGTCTAATATCCGGATTCGGATCTTTATCAAAATCGAAACAATTTGTCCTTGTCACACACCGAACCTCTCTATGAAGTTTCGTCCGAATCCATCCATAACTTCTTGAGATATTGGGCTATATATAGTATTGAGCCCCATCTTTCATTGATGAAGAATCACTCAAAAAATTTCAATATCCGGATCCGGATCTTCACCAAAATATAATCAATTCGTCCTTGTCACCACCCCAACCTGCCCACCAAGTGTCGTCTGAATTCGTCCACAACTTTTTGAGATGTCATGCTCACAGACAGACAAACAGACAAACAGGAGTGAAAACATACCATCCGTCCACCTGTCGTGGAGTACTGAA
Source organism: Eptatretus burgeri (assembly GCF_056783735.1). NCBI lineage: Eukaryota > Metazoa > Chordata > Myxini > Myxiniformes > Myxinidae > Eptatretus > Eptatretus burgeri. The sequence continues at coordinate 18,789,917 of NC_140972.1, forward strand.
TAAGACTGAAATAACCGAGATAACACAGATTTATTTTTGTCATGCAGATATATACATTATGCATGTGTATATATATATATATATATATATATATATATATATATATATATATATATATATATATATATATATGCACATATATACATACACATACACACACAGGGTGGTGCAGAGCTGACTGACACAATTCAAGCTGAAATTGCTGTAATCAATCAAGATCAAAAGTGAGTTTTTGATAATTTTTGGAGTATCTAAGACATTGGAGTATCTAATCAACAAATACATTGCACTGCAACTGGTGGGGGCCACCTTCCTGATGTTATTTACCATAAATTAGTGCATGCCCGTACGTGCAGCAAAAATAAAAAAAATATACCATCAGAGATGGGGAATCCCCCGCCATTAAAAAATAATTGAAATCATAGAAGCGTTTTTCCATTTATTACAAAAAACATTTTTTTCAAGATGGCCGCCCCAGTCGGCCATCTTGGATCCGGCTATGCCCAAAATCAATAGGGTTCTTCCTTTTCAGGTGGTACATGTGTGACCGAAATTTCAAATCGATATGGTGAACAGTTTATGAGTTATCGCACTCACCGCTATAAATGTTGACGCCAGAAATGTTGGCGCCCAGCCAGCCAGCCGGACGACCGCCCCAGTCGGCCATCTTGGATCCGGCCATGCCCAAAATCAATAGGGTTCTTCCTTTTCAGGTGGTACATGTGTGACCCAAATTTCAAATCGATATGGCGAACAGTTTATGAGTTATCGCACTCACAGCTAGAAATGTTGACGCCGCCCCAGTCGGCCATCTTGGATCCGGCCATGCCCAAAATCAATAGGGTTCTTCCTTTTCAGGTGGTACATGTGTGACCCAAATTTCAAATCGATATGGCGAACAGTTTATGAGTTATCGCACTCACAGCTAGAAATGTTGACGCCGCCCCAGTCGGCCATCTTGGATCCGGCCATGCCCAAAATCAATAGAGTTCTTCCTTTTCACATGGTGTATGTGCGACCCAAATTTCAAATCGATATGGCGAGCAGTTTATGAGTTATCGCACTCAGAGCTATAAATGTTGACGCCCAGCCAGCCAGCCAGCCGGACGGACGACCTGGGTGATAACAATATCCCCCTTCCGCCACGTAGCGGGGGATAAAAAAAAAAAAAATTCAAACCACGAGCAAGAATCAACAAATACACAGGCCGTTCCTTCGCTCTTGCGTGCCCGTACGTGCATAGCCTGGAAGTTCGCAAATCACAGTTACGATTATTCGCAATTTAGTTTTAATGGCCATTTATTCAATTAGCGCCAATGTATTTTGCCTTTTCGCAATGTCATTGCAAGGAAAAACACAAAGAGAAGAGGAAAAAAAAAAACGTACGTGCAAAAAATAAATAAATCCCCCCCCCCAAAAAAAAAAAAAAAAAAAAAAAAAAAAAAACGCTTTCAAACAACCACACAGGCCGTTCCTTCGCTTTCGTAAACGACGACTGGATTGGGGCATTGTGTTTATCAAGTAATGCGCATAATAAATCAAGAAATTATTAGAATACACGAAGTCATCACTTTCCGGAAGTCCATACGTTGTAACCCATAATGGGGAACGTGGCTGAGGTTCTCTTCCCCATCGGCCATGCCTTCGCAGCAACGTGTCCTGTCATTGGTTGGTAAATAAATTGCCGTAACTTGGGAAGCACTTGTCCGATTAATATCAAACCTTGAAAAGGCACATCCACAGGGCCCCAGCAATATACCTGGCAAGTTTCAATTAGATCGGACCAGTGATTGTCGAGAAACAGCGGTCACTCACTCACACACACACACACACACACACACACACACACACAGCTGGAATTATAGAGATAGAAAATAAAATTGCAAACTTTGAACATAAACCTCATGTTTTTATTTAACCCCTCCCTTGCTGTTGAAAAAATTGATCGCATATCCAAACATGACAGTTGGCTCTGCAACACCCTGTATATGTGTATATATGTATGTATGTATATATATATATATATATATATATATATATATATATATATATATATATATATATATATATATATATATATATATATATATATGTTACGAATTCGCGCCCGCCGACGTGCGATCGGCCGCGTGCCTCTAATCGCAACCGCGTGGCCCACCGGACGGACAATTCAGTCGTGACCCTCCTGGAACTATCGCCAGAAACCAGTCACGGGTGAGGGTTTAGCCTCACCACAGCCCAGTCCGCATTCTACCCGTGCGAAGTAGGGTCACTCGCCGAATATCGAAATACCTAAGTACTCGCGCGGGTAACCTACCGGGGGGCCGTACCTCGCCGCAGGTCGGCTTGGGACACGAACCGCTTTAGCGGTCCGTTCCGTTCTACAGTGATAACCGAGAGGGTATTATCGCCGACCTCGACAGATCCGATTCTCCTTACCGGGTGTTAAAAACCCAACTAATTATTCCGCGATGCAAGATGGCATTTACAATGGGGAATAGAGGATGCAACGAACGGGATACATTTCACAAGAAAGGACATTTATTCACTATCTACACGTATACAGGCAAGGCAGTCATGCACGTATGTACAAGCAGATAGAAGCAATATCACCGACTACAATGAGAATGTACATGCACAATCACTTCACAGTTTTACTTAACAGATGGCGCCATGACAACATTCATTCAAAAACCCAAAAGAAACACAAGAAATGACCCCCTCACAGACAAGTGGGTCAGGCTGGACCACTTGGGTTTTATGGCACGGGACCTGGGAGACCGAACGGATCCCGCGAGACCGTAGCAGGTTACCTGCACCCTCGAGGTGCCTCGATGGTCGGCGAGCTCTCTCAGGCACTCTCCTCCACGGACGCGCAGGTTCGCGCCCCACAGCCGGCAGAGCTGCGCCTCCCGTCCGCGTCTCTGGTACGTCACCCGGACTCTCCACCGACCCACGCCTCTGGTGTACGGGTCGCTCCACAGACCCAGAGACCAAGAGATCAAGACAAGACCAGACCAAGAGAAGGGCGCAAAACTAAGAGAGGAGACCAGACCAGGAGAAGAGCGCCAACGAAGAGGAGGAGACCAGACCAGGAGAAGAGCGCCAACGAAGAGGAAGAGGAGACCAGACCAGGAGAAGAGCGCCAAAGAAGAGGAGGAGACCAAGGCTCGCGGCTGTCCGCCTTATATAGCCTAGGGCTCCGCCCTTCGCCCCTCCCCGTTTTCGGCTCCGCCTCTCTTCGAGAAGTTTCTCGAAAAGGGGCGTTTCTCAACTCCGACAGCCTCACTCCTCGTATCCACCAATCGCGAGCGAGCCGCCTTGCCCTTCTCGTCACACCAGCCTTGGAGAAAAAAGGCGGTAAAAAACCCACACTCACCATTGGAGGTTTCTTTTCCTAGTACTTTTACGCCCGCCTTCTCGGACCCCTTTTGAACGCGGAAAGGATCGTAGCATGGTCTGTGGAGGATGGCGTTTGCAAGCTGGCGTAGTGGCGAAGATGGTTAAATGGTGGTGGTGTTGTTGTGGTGATCGTAGCGTGGTTGAAATTGTGGCGTAGTTGGTGGTGGTTATGTTGTTGGTGTTGTGGTTTGTTGTAATGGTGGGTGAGATATGTTGGTTCAAAATAACGATCGAGAAAGAAAAACCTACCTCAAACGATCACAGCCCTGTGACACGAATAAATCCCATTAAACAACGGTGGGGAAATCTAACTGAACACAAACTTATCGATCTAACTGAACTAAGGAACCTTTATGGTGTTCTGCGAATTTCCACAGCCGTAACAATATATATATATATATATATATATATATATATATATATATATATATATAAATATATATATATATATATATATATATATATATATATATATATATATACATATATATATATATATATATATATACATATATATATATATAAGATGAAAACTGATGATTTTTCAGATTGAAATTGATGATTTTAGAAGTTTGACCTTCAGTTGACCTTTAACCTTTTGTTCTCAAAAATAGTTGCTTTCAGACAATGGGGAAGCAGGGTAATTTTGCATGCCGATAGACAATGAAGCCGATGCACCAAAAAAAAAAAAAATCACAGAACTGTCAGAAAGCATCTGTAAATGAAAATATAAATAAATGAAAAGAAATAAATGAAAAATCAAATGCAGGTGAGCAACCAAAAACAATGGGGAAGCACGGTTCAAATACTCACACGATGTGTATGTGCAAGACACACAGGATGTATATATAAAAACACACAAAATGGGGCTTTTATATCTGACACATTTATTTATACTGTAAAAATTAACGAACATCATAAATGCTGCGTTGAGAACATGGTTGTCAAGAACACATATCACAGTTTATGCTGAGACATAACACACTCACTTGAAATTACATTCGAGAAATGGGCTTCATTGGAATCTTTGCATTCGCAAATCAGCATATTGTTCAATACTGCATGCAATGCGTCCTGAGCAATAGTGGATGGTTGCAGTGATGTTTGCCTTCAATTCTCCAATACATGCAGGTGAATTCTTGTTTGTAGGTCATAGTGTTCAATTATTTAAAACTTTCAGGTTTCATCTGCAACACTGGGGAGGTAAATATAGGGTAGCCACGCAACAACCACACCATTACTGTTTCCAGCCAAAATGATTTCAAATGTGTCAGATATAAAAGTCCCATCGTGTGTGTGTGTGTGTGTGTGTGTGTGTGTGTTTTATATATATATATATATATATATATATATATATATATATATATATATATATATATATATATATATATATATATATATATATATATATATATACAGTATATATCTATATAGCTGCAAAAGTAGGTATAAAGTAATGAAAACAAGTACAGTCCTTACTGTATACCTACTTTTGCAGCCCCCTGCATATATATATATATATATATATATATATATATATATATATATATATATATATATATATTGTGACGTTCACGGGACTTGAACAGTCCCGCCAACATAGAATGAGCCGAAACGATGGAGGCGGTTTTATTATTTATAACCCAAACATGGCGGTTCTAATCGCTCTACCGCAAACGGGACGAGGAAAGTGGCACGAGTCACTTTTCACTGAGTTGATGATGTTTATTTGTTTTTTACTATTAACCAGAAATAACAAGACTCGGCAAGAAGAGGGATCCGGCGTGGGGAAAACACAGACAATTCTAATGAATATACAGATCTCAAACCTCTAAGGCGCCAAGTACACACACACACACACACACACACACACACACACACACACACACACACACACACACACACACACACACACACACACACACACACACACACACACACACACACACACGAAACGTAGCTATTTCTGGTGGTCAGGCTGGACCGTGGTGTGGACGCAACTGTCCCTGGATCGGCGTCGGACGAGCTGGCCTTGCTCTCGTCAGGGGGGGGCAGGAGAAACCGTGGTGCTGTCGACCTCCTGGTCTTGGCCCAAGTCCGCTCACAGCCGCCAGGGAACCAGTTCTGGCGCCAAGTTGCGAGCAGGAGAGGGAGGCAGGTCTGCCCGCCGTTCGACCCCGTACTCCGAGTCAGCAGAACCCCAGAGCCAACCAAGGTGAGGCACGAGGCTCAGCAAGGCTCCAAGACATGATCAAGAACACGATCGAATCAGCACAACAACAAGGACGCTCTCCGCGCAACAGCCTCCACACCCAAAAAACACGATCTTTTTGGTTGTGATCTTCTTCCTCTTCTTTTTCGACCCAGAACAGAACCTTTTTATCCTCCTGTCATCGTCACTTCCAATCGAGCTGTTTATTGGCCCACCGCCGTCGCCTTCTGCCAATCGTGATCACGGGGCGGAGCCATCCGCTGCACTGTCCTGTGACGTCACGGCCAGTCTCCAGAGAATACCAAAGGGGGTTTACGCAGACACACTTACCCTATCCCGTGTCCCTATCTAATTACGTGACAATTATAATTTCCCCCCTTGAAGAAATGAACATTTACTAGACAACTTATCACCACTGAATTGCTACTTATTACATCGAGATCCTGGTAAACTCGAACAGCATGGCATACCTAATTAAACATCCTAATTACCCTTTGAATGCATACCCCCCCTCAAACGTAACAATATATATACATGAGAAGATAACCTGGTTCCACTGAGCTGTTGTAAGGGAAGTATTTTCCAATAGAGTAGAATATTTCACCTCGATGAAACCAGAAGGGGACTAATAAGGACTTGCTGGCATAATGGGTACAGGTGGAGCACCTGCTCTGAGTATGGGAGGTTGGTGGTTTGAATTCCCTATCAATTCATACCAAAGACTTTAAAACTGTCATGTGCTGCTTCCTTGCTTGATGATGAGGGTTGAAAAAGGATAAAGCACAGCCAAACAACCATGGGCTGGCAAACATTGTGTAGGCTTGATGGGCCAAAATGTCCTCCTCCTGTGTTGAAGCTCCTTGCAAGAGAACTCCTATTAACCTCAACCACATTACATTCTTCCAGAAGCCCAACCCATTAGTTGTGACCAATTCACATGTATTCAAGTTCCACCAAAAATATAACCAGAAAGCTCAGATTCTAAGTGTTGTTTGAATGTTCAGAGGGCATGCAGTGCAATTTTCTATGAAGGTGGGGAATTATAGTGCAATGATCTGTTTGCAGCCCGAAATGTTATTGCTGCAGGCTTGGTGGATCATAGAGAAAAAGTGAATCATTACTCCTTTCAGTCCTTTCTCAAAACTGCAGCCTAAGCAGCTGCACCGATGAAAACTTCAGTAAACCCATGCCCTTCGTGACCTTGAAATCAATACAGATGCTGCCAAGTGTTTTCAGTTGATGTGGAATGCGACAACAGGATACCCAGGACGTCAGTGGAAACAAACATAATGGTTTTCATCTCAGGGCCTTCAAAAGCATCAGGTCCCATCTGATTCAAAGTTCGGCTCCAGAACCTCCTGCCTCAATAACGTCACTCTCATGGATCATTATATATGCTGAGTATATTTCACGAGATGTTATTTACTTGTATAAGAAATAATCTATATTCAAGAAAGCACGGCGGTGGGAAAGGATGAACAGAAATGAAATAGCAAAAAGGAGATGAGAGAGGGGGAAAAGTCAGAATAGGAGAATGATAAAATGGAAAGGATTTTGGAAGGAAGAATGCGGAAGTGGAATGATTGAAGGAGGGTGGATATGTGAGATTAGTGTTTCTTACATGGTGTGTGTGTATGTGTGTGTGTGTGTGTGTGTGTGTGTGTGTGTGTGTGTGTGTGTCTCATCTCCATATGTGGGTTTCAGAAGGTGGAACGGAGCCATCCCAGGTTTCAAAGTATCCACCTTCATGTGTGGGTGTATATATTACAATGGCCTGCAAATGTATTCAGTCATTCCCCTTCAAACTTTTCGAATTTTGATGCCACCTGAGCTTATTTCATCATGCTTTCAAATCAAACTTCATATATGGAGTCTTCACAAACAACTCCAGCAATGAAGATTAAAAAATGCAGATAAAATGTGAACAAGTTGGATTAACAGAGAAAAAGAGTCATTCCATCTGAAATCACCAAATTTCAGAAAATGTTCCCAGTTGACCCCCTCAGATTTACTTTAAACTTTCATAAAATAGTTCCCAAGTTTCAAAATGAAGCTACGTAAAATTTTATGTCCATCGATGCGGTCAACTCCGAGATATTGAGGTATTTGAGGTAAACATGTATTTGAATACTACTACCATGCAGCTATTACCTGTAAAAAATTTCAATCTTCTGGGATGGGTCAATAAAAATATATGGGGTCTCAAAGTTGGGTCTTCATACGAACCAACATTTTTTTCTGGATTTCAACTGATCTGGTCATAAATTTTAATGGAGGTATACTCAGTTTTATGTTTGTTTCTTACAGAGCAGTTACAGAAGAATAATCTCTGAAAATTTCAAGGCTCCAGCATTAATATTTAAAAAGTTGTTGGAGTTTAAAAGTAGCCGTTCATGTTGTGATGCTCGCAAAGACCATAAAAATAGGGCCACAACCACATTTTCAACCCTCAATATCTCGGAGTTGACCGCATCTATGAACCTAAAATTTTACACAGCTTCATTTTGATACCTGGGAACTATTGTATGAAAGTTTAAAGTAAATCTGAGGGGGTCAACTGGGAGGCCTCCGGTGATATGAGGTGGAATGACTCAAAAATCAGATGATTCTCAGTTGTATAACTATTCAAACACTTTGCCTAGTTAACCCGAACTCACTTCAGGAGCAAATTATTTGTTTGAAACGTTACAAAAAAGGTGTAATGGGTTTCACCTGTATGTAATCAGTGGTATAAATATAAAAAAAATTAAGCTCCCACACTTATCTAAGGAGTTTTAAAGTGCAGCTCACTTTGTCAACCAACAAGGTAAACATGAAGACGAAGGAGTTTTCTGAAGAAGTCAGACATAAAGTGGTGGAGAACAAAGTCCTATATTAATAAATATCAGTGTGTATCAGTCAGTGAGTGAGTCAGTCAATGAGTGTGTGCGTGTGTGTGTGTGTGTGTGTGTGTGTGTGTGTGTGTGTGTGTGTGTGTGTGTGTGTGTGTGTGTGTGTGTGTGTGTGTGTGTGTGTAACTCCAAAAACCAAGACAAACCGAGCAGTCCCAAACTTACCATGCATACTTACCATGGAACCTCGGTAGTGCATGAATGATAGCTGAGTATTTGGCTAAATTTAAACACCCCTTTTGAAGACAATTAACAGCTTACCTTCATGAAAGGCTTCTCTTTGGTCAGCCCAACTTCATCTCACACTAAAATATCGCGTTCTAATATTGCGGGTTTCGTCCAATCATGGGCAACCTATTGTGTTCCAATTTTGTTACCGTGGTATTTCATTTCGACCAGTTGCGGTTTATGAGCGAAGACGGGTCATCGCTTGTACGATTACCTCCCATGACGAACCTTGTGGAGTTTATCATTGACCGTTTTTAATGAGCCCAAACATAAAGCAATGGACAAAGTTAGTTGTGCCAAAAGGCAAAAAACAGGTTATGACATTGGGTGAAAAAATCGAGTTGTTAGATCAGTTGGCTCGAGGAGAAAATGCAGCATCGGTATGGTCCACCATTATGGGGTTAATGGTTGGAGGTAGAACCTTCCCTATTGTACTCTTCCTCATTCCCAAACATTCATTTTCCAAACTCCGTATTCAAACACCCATTCACGCTCTTAATTTACGACACCCGGACTCGAATCCCCGGTCTGATGCTTCATTCTCAAATGCACATTCTCAACCGTGGCTCATGAAACAAATCAAGGTGCTGAAGTAGGTTTTTCACACCTACGAGATGGGATTATTCTGGGAGCAGATTCCTGTCCAAGCAGGGAAGATCAGGATTCAAGGTAAGGTGCTAAAATATTGTGTTGCTGTTACCCTTCTCCATTGTGGTAATGCTGCAGGTGACTTTGTCACAAAGCTAATGTTGCTTCTCCAATCGCCTTCCCTGCTCCCCCTCCACCCCTCCAGCAGCATCATCACGAGCTATGTCTTGTGGTTTCTTTTTATGGCAGCAGAGTACAGTGCGAGTATGTAATGTTCTTACCCTCACCCACCTCGCGATTTTGTAATAAATTAAGAGGTAAAACTCTTGTGTTTTGTTTAATTACCACTGCCACTGGAGGTGAAGGAGGTTATGTTTTCACCCCTCTCTGTCTGTTTGTCTGTCTGATTGTGTGCAGGATATCTGAAAAGTTGTGCACGGATCCGGATGAAATTTGGTGGACAGGTTGGGTCTGTGACCACGACAAATTTGTTCGATTTTGGTGAAGATCCGAATCCGCATCTGGATACGAGAGTTATTTAATCTTTAAAGTGATTCTTCACCATTGAGAGATAGGGCCAAAAACGATATATGGCATGATATTTAAAAAATGTAATGGGCCCAATTATGTTCTTGTGGATCAGGCATTATGTGGCGGAGTTGTGCGCTCAACCGAGTGCCCTTCCAGTTTACACTGTATTTATTGTCTTTACATGTTTATTTCAATGTTAACATGATGTATATATATATATATATATATATATATATATATATTTTTTTTTTTTTACATGTTTATTTCAATTGTAATATGTTTATTTCTGGTTGCCGTTGATCTTCTTGTATATTCTCTCGAAGTTCAGGAACTGAACCCCCCTCTTCCCATTGGCTCTTGGTTTCCACGATCGCTGATTTAACTATTGCGGCATTCTCCAGGAACCTAACCCCTGCGATATTGGAGGGTTTACTCCATGTAATCGAAATACGATTTTGGATTTGAGGATTGGATCTGGTGGATGAAATAAATGTCGAAATCTGGAGTAAAATCTGAAAATGCCAAGAAATTACCGATTCTTATAACTAAGCATGTAAGTGTATATATATTTAAGGAAAGCTATGCTTACATATTCTCCATATTTACACAAGAACATGTGAAATTGCTATACGGTGAAACTATATGGGCCTCTCTGGAGTTGGAACATCAAACAATTTACATGTCCTGGCACATTAAGGAAAAAACATTCAATATGATCTACCCAAAAGCTTTACAATCACATGTTATATATTTCCAATAACTTTACAATAAACACATGTTCAATTTTACAGAATATTTTTTTTCAATATTTTGCAGCTTGATAAACAGTGTTTGTCTCAAATTGTGTGCTTAATTATGGTAGTTCAATAGATGTACGTTAGATCCTGAGCAGCGCAGGGTACCTTTGTGGGAGGTTGGAGAAAGAGGGAGGGGAAGGGGTCGGGTGGGGGTCCGGAGGAGGGTGGGGTGGGAAGAGGGAGGGAAAGGGTGGAGGAGGGAGGGGAAGCAGTGGGGTGGGAGGCTGGAGGAAGGGGATGGAGTGAGAGGAGGGAGGCAGGGGGAGCGTACATTACATCTGGCAACACCAGGTACCTTGCTGGTAAATAAATAATTCAAGGTGGTACGTTGGTCACGGTGATGGTAAAGTGTAGATAAATAAATAATACAAAGGTGTGTCGGTAGTGGAGATGATAAAGTGTATATAAATAAATAATGGTTCCCAAAGGCAAGTACTGTTCCATCCTGTACTTTCCTTCCCACAATTTTGTTTTCTCTCCCACAAATTCCCAAAATAATGTTTCATGACTTTTAGTTCCCATCCCAAAATCATTTGAGTGCCTCATATGAAAATATTAAAGCATACACAAATCCTCGAGTTGGCTTACCAGTTAAGGTGGCTGGCTTACAATCTTCGGGTCTTGAGTTTGAGCGGCTGTCGTTCTGTTCATGTAACACCATGTGGGTTGACTCAATCTGTCACCCTTCAGATATCAGCAAAACGAGTACTAGGTCACCGGTAACAGGGGCACCATATTAGCAACATAGACGTGCTTCCAGAAAATGATGCAACCAGCAACCACAGGCTGCATCACAAACAACAACATAACATACACCCAGATAGATATCGCATACATAACCAGAAATGCATCATCATTTTGGAGTTGAGGATCCGGCCAGATGCATAGACAGTACCCCAACTTTACTCCAGAAATGGATAATGAGGGCTGATGAGAAAACAAATTCTTGAGATCTAAAAACAAACTCGAAAAACAAAATTAACAAGCAACCCCAGAGGCAACGTCGGCCTACAAAGGCTCTTTACATTGCTCGAAATGGAACAATTAAAAGGAAAATCAAGGCGATATCAAGAAAAATCATGATCAAACCGAAAACACAGATTGATGGTGGAGAAAGAAAAGCAATAACAACAACAACAACAAAAAAAGAGAATGATAAAATAATATATTTATCTTTTCCCCTCCAAAATATATTTGTCCCTCCAATACCGGATGGCTTCGGTGTGCACACTCAGGTCTATTTAAATGGCTGAGAATTCTATGGAGTCACTGACCATGGTTTTGCCCTTTTTTGACATCGCCAGGATGACATACCACATCATCGTTTACTTGTGATCATGCTAACCCGGTTGGTTAAATATTCTCCATATTAAACCACCTACCTTGATGGAGCAGCAAGGCACAGATTGCATCCCATATACAATGTGTAGTAGGGGGCTCGGGGCTTGGGCATGGTGAAGATAGTGTGCAGTTGAGAACATTGAAGTGGCAAGATATTTGAAGGATGGAGCCAATAGCACTGAGTTTCCTATTGCAGACAATGTACATTACGCTTCCATCGTCAGCAAACCTGAGAGTGCAGGCATTGGGGCAGCAGGAGAGCTGTTTTTGGGTGTGCAGGTCAGGGAATGCAGAGTACATGCTCAGTAACATTGGTAGCAAGAAGGTGTCGGTGGCGGCATGATCAAGTGTTGGCGGTGATGGTGAAGGTGGTGCAGTGCGAGGCGATGAGAATGAGTAAGGGAAAGGAGAGGCTCGATAGTAGAGAGGTGCTGCTTGTAAGAAAGGACTAGGTTATTACAGGTGGATGAAAGGAAGCCATTTGGAAAATGCTCGCAATTGGTAGATGGTTGCATATCTAAAGCGGCAGATGGTATTCCTGGAGGAGATCTGCGCAATACGTTTGCAGCCCAACATTGTGGTCAGTTGCAAGAAAGCAGGTCATCATGGGGGAGCTATCAGTGGCTTAAGAGGAGAACATGGAGGAGGTAGAGTAGAGCAAGATAGGAAAGTACAGTGGGCTGGATTCAGAGTGTAGAGAGAAGGGCATGTTTATTGTCAGGCATTTACGGTGGGGCGTAGATTATAATTTGCTCATTCCTTTTATGCATTTCTGGCTCTACTTGGAGTGTGCAGGAGGGTAAGAATAGATGTGTGAGAAAATGGCTCAACTTGCCATGAAAGGGCTTATTCTGTATTTAAAGGAAGTTCCTGGAGGTATGTCGAGCTGCATTGGTTGTAAAGTTGGTTGTTTGATGGTTCCTTCTATCCCAATAACGGAGACGACAACATGACTTGTAGGGTGATTGCATCACACCCTGCAGTGACACACACACACACACCAACACACACACACACACACACACACACACACACACACACACACACACACACACACACACACACACACCAACACACACACACACACACACACACACACACACACACACACACACACACACAGTGGCCATTTTCATTTTTACTATGAATAAACTTACACTTGCAATTCTGACATGGGAACAAATAGTGCCACCACTTATTCATTTTCCCTTCATATTCATCATCGAATGAGGCACGTGCATTGAATGACATGCATTACATATTGCCCCACCCCCTCTCTTTAAAACAAAGATTTTCATACAATTTTCGTCTCGTTTTTTGCAACCAGAGCCAAGTATTAAACCATCTCAGCGACTATGAAAAAAACCAAATCAGATATCGAATTCGAGCTAAGATAAAGCCGTGACAGAGTCAGAAAGCGTGAACCCTCCAGTTCAAAAGAGACCTATGATACCCGAGTAGTATAGATGTACGAGCAGAGCCAACGACCCAATTAGTTGTCCTGTTTGCCAAAAAATTTAGGCGAGAAGGAGAAGGAAAGGAAGATAAATTTACCCGTGGATAAAGTGCTTTAACCCCAACCTCCGACCCCCTGGTGTCTGGTGTTGGCTTCATGGTTAGGGTGGTGGGCTTTGGATCCCAGGGTCATGAGTTCAAATCCTGCTCAGCTGTTGAATTCATACCAGGTGGGGTTAACTCGGCCTGTCATCCTTCCTAGGTCAGCAAAATGAGTACCAGCTTGCTGGTATCCTGTGTCAGAGTGGTGACCCGTCCAGGATTGTGCCCAATCGCCAAGGAGACTGCTTAAGCAGCACCAACGCTCTGCACAGAGGATGGTCCCAATCTTCTTCTCCTCTCCCAACCCCCATCCTCATCCTCAAGGTCTGCTCACACCAGTGCTGGATTAACCATTAGACAGACAAGGCATGTGCCTTCGGGCCAGCCAAAAATTATTTTCACATTAAATATTTGTCTTTTTTGAATTAAATATTTTGTTCTTGAATGAGTTCATCTTTTGACTGGGGTCCATTTCCATGAGCCCGAGATCTAATTTAAAATTTTCAGGCCATTCTCTAAAATTTCAAAATGTGCCTTAGGGCCAGCTAAGGCTTAATCCGGCACTGGCTCACACCCTCCCTTTGCCCCCTCCCCCCGTTCGTCTCGATGTCCCTTCCTACTAGAAATCTCTCACACATGATGACGGGCTTTATCAGGCCCTTCCGTTTTTTGGGGGTTTTTTGGGGGGTGGGTTGGAGATGGGGAGGAGAACAAATTTACCTGTGCGAAGAGTACTTTAACCTCAGCGTTACCCAGGTAAAAAATGGAAACTAATACCCTGTCACCACCACCGGGTGGCGATACACGGTCCAAATTTTCATTGAGAACTTACGCTCCTCCTGCCCTCCACAACCTGCAGCCACATTGCGAATTAAATGTTACCCCCCACACAAAGTTGTATTTGTACCCCGAGTTTATAGTTTGAAACTTCAAACATGTGGCTGTGCATAAGGAACCAACCACAAGGAAATTAGACAAAGGTGGAGGCCATTCAGCCCATCATCCCTCTGCCTCATGATACCTGAGATACCCTACTACTTACATCCCTCCCAGCAAGACATCCTCCCACTCGCAGCCACTGTTTTCTTCTGATCACGAAGCCAGTTTGCAATCCAATTGGCTTCCTGACCAGTCACTCCATAATAATAAGCCCTCACCTTGGCTAACAACCTCCAATGTGGTTGGTACCTTCCATAGTAAAAATGGAAATTATAATACCCTCTGTCACCAACACCAGGAGCGCGACACGGTACAAATTTACATCAAGAATATATGCCCCATGCCTATGTAAAGGCCCGGTCACACCTTGACGTTTTAGCCAGCGATGGCAACGTATTAAAATGTATGTAAACGCTGGCTTACGTTGAACTTTTGATGTTTTTTTTTAAAGATTCGGACGTATTCATAGCGACTTGGTCTTATGTATAACACATCGGCAACGGACACAGAACGTTTCGTTGTGTTATAGATAACTTATACCAACGAATGCTGAACCTGTTGTCGGCATACACAACCGATGCCCAACGATAGTCTAACTTCGACAGAGCGCGTTGCACGCATCGCCGACGATGTCGTGACGTAGCCTATTAAAAGGCTGACGCACAACGATTCGAATCATAACTGCCGTAGAAATGGAAGTGACAACATCGCGGTCACACCTTGGCGATCTTGCCAGCGTATGCCGACCTAAGAAAAATGTGTCTAAAACGTTGGGGCACGTCAAATACGGGATGAGTAAGTTTGGTATACGTGAGTACAACGCAAAAGTACGCTATCATACGTCGTAGTAAGTAGAGTACGTCAAGAAATTTTAAACATGTTAAAAATTTTACGACGTACTCGGCGTATGACACACGTTCCGCATGCGATGGGGATAAGTTGTACACACGATATGTGGACGCTTACACACGTCCACAAACGCTACTTATAAGCTACTCATAAGTCGAAACACGTCGCGGTAATGTCTTTTTTACGCGAAACTTATTTCTAACTTATGTTTGACGTGCTTTGAACCAATTCTTTACGTAGTCCCAACACACATCGACGTATGTAGACGTATTCCAATGACGTCTTCCGGTCGACAAAAAAAAAAAATTAACGTGTTTCTAGCTTACAACTGCCATATAAAGACGTGTTCCCAGCGGTTTTGGGAATTGGTATATAAAAATGCTGCTCATAAAAGGGGAACCCAACAGTGATTTCGAGTCCTTTTTGAGTCGATGTCCATGTCAGCAGTAACAGTATCAGTATTAGTATCAGTATTAGTATTAGTAGTAGTTTGTTCATGTTGGCAGTAGTAGGTGAGTGTGAGGGGAGGGTGTGGGTTATGATGGATCGTCCTTGCGTTTAACGATTTAACGATTTAAATGATAAACTCAACGATTTAATTGGCTGCATCTCCACTATTGAAAGTAGACGCTTGCGCTCAACAATTGGATTTTTTTTTACACTCAACGACTTTTAAACGGTACCACTCAGCTAGTTTCATTGTTTACAATGAACGATTTAAATTGCTGTCACTCGCCTTTGTTTTTTGACGCTGGGGTTTGGAAATTTGAAGCGTTTCTTCTGAACGTGTTAAAACGCTCAAACTCGACTATTTTAAATAGACGCTGCCGATGGACAATTGGAATCATAGCCAAGCTAGACATCGAAGTGTGAACATCCTCGTCATGCCGAAGAAAAGTTTGAAGAATGCTGCAAATAAGTGTCCTGGCCGTGGCCGTGGACGCTGACGCAAGGACGATCCATTATACCGACGTCTTTCAGCCTATGAGTAACTTAAAAGTAACGTCTGTCGATGTGTGGCAACGATCGCGTAACGTGCCAACAACACGTTAATCATAGGTTAGAAATAAGTTTCGGGTACGCTAAACATTACCTCGGCGTGTCTCAACTTATGATTAACTTACAAGTAGCATGTGTTGACGTCTGTCAACGATCGCAGACCGTGCATACAACTTGTGGCCAGCGTAGCGGAACGTGTGAGTCATACGCCGGCATACGTCGTGAAATTTCAAGTGTGAAAAAATTTGAGGACAACCGAAAAGTACAACGACGTATGGCAGTGTTTTTCAGCGTGCTCTCAATGTTATCAAAACTTACCCATAACGTATTCAACGTGTGCCAGCATTTTAGAAAAAAAAATTCAAAAAATCGGCATACGTTGGCTAAAACGTCAAGGTGTGACCGGGCCTTTACCCCCAAAACAAAGTTTATACATTTTTATGTATATATATATATATATATATATATATATATATATATATATATATATATATATATATATATATATATATATATATATATATATATATATTGTTGTGGTTGACGAAATTCGCAAACCACCATTCAAGTCCCGTAGGTGAGATATATCTGTAAGTATATGTGTAGTTAGCCCAAACCCGTTGTTTAGAGGGAATAAATGTTATTCATTCGGGCTGTGACCCTTTTAGATAGCCGTTTTTCTTTTACTATCTTTATTTTGGACCAACCGCCATTACTACCACCACAACCATCACCAACCATTCTTTACGTAGTCCCAACACACATCGACGTATGTAGACGTATTCCAATGACGTCTTCCGGTCGACAAAAAAAAAAAATTAACGTGTTTCTAGCTTACAACTGCCATATAAAGACGTGTTCCCAGCGGTTTTGGGAATTGGTATATAAAAATGCTGCTCATAAAAGGGGAACCCAACAGTGTTTTCGAGTCCTTTTTGAGTCTATGTCCATGTCAGCAGTAACAGTATCAGTATTAGTATTAGTAGTAGTTTGTTCATGTTGGCAGTAGTAGGTGAGTGTGAGGGGAGGGTGTGGGTTATGATGGATCGTCCTTGCGTTTAACGATTTAACGATTTAAATGATAAACTCAACGATTTAAATGGCTGCATCTCCACTATTGAAAGTAGACGCTTGCGCTCAACAATTGGATTTTTTTTTTACACTCAACGACTTTTAAACGGTACCACTCAACTATTTTCATTGTTTACAATGAACGATTTAAATTGCTGTCGCTCGCCTTTGTTTTTTGACGCTGGGGTTTGGAAATTTTAATCGTTTCTTCTGAACGTGTTAAAACGCTCAAACTCGACTATTTTAAATAGACGCTGCCGATGGACAATTGGAATCATAGCCAAGCTAGACATCGAAGTGTGAACATCCTCGTCATGCCGAAGAAAAGTTTGAAGAATGCTGCAAATAAGTGTCCTGGCCGTGGCCGTGGACGCTGACGCAAGGACGATCCATTATACCGACGTCTTTCAGCCTATGAGTAACTTAAAAGTAACGTCTGTCGATGTGTGGCAACGATCGCGTAACGTGCCAACAACACGTTAATCATAGGTTAGAAATAAGTTTCGGGTACGCTAAACATTACCTCGGCGTGTCTCAACTTATGATTAACTTACAAGTAGCATGTGTTGACGTCTGTCAACGATCGCAGACCGTGCATACAACTTGTGGCCAGCGTAGCGGAACGTGTGAGTCATACGCCGGCATACGTCGTGAAATTTCAAGCATGAAAAAATTTGAGGACAACCGAAAAGTACAACGACGTATGGCAGTGTTTTTCAGCGTGCTCTCAATGTTATCAAAACTTACCCATAACGTATTCAACGTGTGCCAGCATTTTAGAAAAAAAAAATTCAAAAAATCGGCATACGTTGGCTAAAACGTCAAGGTGTGACCGGGCCTTTACCCCCAAAACCAAGTTTATACATTTTTATGTATATATATATATATATATATATATATATATATATATATATATATATATATATATATATATATATATATTGTTGTGGTTGACGAAATTCGCAAACCACCATTCAGGTCCCGTAGGTGAGATATATCTGTAAGTATATGTGTAGTTAGCCCAAACCCGTTGTTTAGAGGGAATAAATGTTATTCATTCGGGCTGTGACCCTTTTAGATAGCCGTTTTTCTTTTACTATCTTTATTTTGGACCAACCGCCATTACTACCACCACAACCATCACCAACCGCATCTCGACAACCACAGCCACCTTCTCCAGAACCGCCTTCACAACATCCACCTTCTCCACAACCGCTTTCACACAACAACCACCAACCGCAACGCCGCTTCACAACAACAGCAACGCCAACAGCCACGACCTTTACCGTCACAACTCGCCCTCGCAACCATCGCATCACCGCCATTCCCGCGCCGCTTGTGGGCACCGATCCTGGACTCGTACAGGGCGCGCACCGAGCAGCGGGTGCAAAAACACCAGCCTTTCCGAGAAATCGGATCAAGAATGATTCACGCCCACTTCTGTTCCGTCCTATCAGCGAGCGTGGGGCGATTTGGCCCCGCCTCCAGGCGCATCGGAGTATAATCGCTATATGCAGATTCGCGGATCAAGAATGATTCACGCCCACTTTTCCTCTGTCCAATGGGGAGCGTGGCTCCGCCCCCGAGCCATTCCTGATCCAAAAATCTGCATATGGTTTCTCCTGTCACACTATAAAGCGCCGAGCGCGGGGCAAATCGAGGCAGTTGGAAGCAGTTGGACGGAGTTGAGTTGGGAAGAGTTGAAGAGCTGAGAAGAGGAAAGAGTTGGAGAGTTGTGGCGGCGGCGAAAGCAGTCGAGAGAGTGTCTGTCGGGGTCCGGAGAGGCTGGAGAAGCCAAGAATCTTTGTGGAGGTCGGCGCTCGTGTCAGAGTCGGGGAGCTGCGGAGAGGGGAGGCCGGTAATGCGATCGAGGTCGCAGTGGAATCGCTCGTCGCGGGACCCAAGCCATCCAGATATCCTCTTTCCCCTGAGCATCAACAACCCCTCCCTGTTTCCCCCCGCGCTGAGATAGTGTGAGAAGGGGGGCCCGTTCCCACCCCATTCCAGGCAGTGCCAGCGAGGCCTGCGGAGTCGGGGCGCCGCCGCCATTTTGCGGCTCATCACCAGACGGGTAGGCTCGACGCGGTCTCGGCCCCAGGCCCGTCTGCCCCCTTGTCGTTGAGGGTGGCCCCTTTTTCTTTTGCTTTGAGTATATGTGTTGTCGGCGCCGTCTGTGAAGTAAAACTGTATAAGTGTTGCCGTGTGCTCGGTAGTCGGTAGTAGATCTGCATTGTGTCTCTTTTGTTGCATTTGCTTTTTGTGCAGAATTGTCGTGTTACTTTTACATTTGCTTTTGGTGTATAATTGTATATGTGTGCTTTCCGTTTGCCGTGGAATAAATGTGCTTTATGTTGAACTGTTTTTCCCGTTTCGCTTCGTCTTTTCTTTTATTGAATCTCCATCTTACTTCACGTAAAGGGTTGGTCGTGGGCTAAAAACGCCCAATAATTAATCGAACCATCGAGGTTGACGATAACACCGCTCGGTTATCCCGATAGTACGGAACGGGTCGCTTAAAGTGGCCCGTGTCCAAAGTCGACCTGCGGCGAGGTGCGATCACCCGGTCTACCCTCCGTGTGGGTACTTAGGTCGGTCGAATTTGGCGAGCAACCCTATCCCACGCGGGGGGGGGGGGGGGGGCGATTGGCACGATCGTGGTGAGTCCGAAAGGCTCACCCGTGACTAGTTCCCGGCGTTAGTCCGAGAGGGTCATGACGGGATTGTCCGTCCGGTGGGCGACGTGCCGAGATTCGAGTTACGTGGCCGCTCGCACGCCGGCGGGCGCGAATCCGCAACAATATATATATATATATATATATATATATATATATATATATATATATATATATATATATATATATATATATATATACACACACCTACACATTGTTCATTGTTAACCCTGAGATGCACAGGCATCAATAACTTTACACCTTTCCAGTCCTGGGGTTTTGGAGACCTGGTAAACATAATAGTAATTTTTTTTAATGTTGTTTCATTTATGTTACTTTTAATATTCATTGTTATTCTTTTGGAATCAATGTCAATGCTCATGGATGAGTATTTGCTCAAAAAAGTGATCCATTGATCTTTTATTAGGAACACATCTCGACAACTTTGTCAAAAACTTTACACCTGGAAAGGTGTAAGGTCTGAGAAACCCATAAACTTGCAAACCTCGTGAAACTAAAATCAAGAGAATAAAAAGAATAAGCTTACCTTTACCAAAGGAGTCGAAGCAGTAATCCCATCTTAAAGAAAACCACCGTGGAGAAGTCGATGCGAGAAGCCAATTCGAAGAGGAAAATCTCACAGGAGGAAATTCAATGTAGAAATGCATTGAAACATGTTAGTGGAATGGAATGGCGTTAACAAATATTCAGTTTGATTCCTTCCCCCCTCCCACCCTTCAAGTTTAGAATTCGTTACCAGGACCTATTGTCATGCTGACGAGGAAATTAGACAAACCCCAAGACTGGAAAGGAAGTGGAATGGTAAGAAACTTTTCCTTAGAACCTGAATGAAATATTTTTATATTTATGACACAGAATTATTTGTAAATAAGTTAGAGGAGCATTCAAGGAAGCTCATGCAAGTAAAATAATTAACTTATAACATAGTTATAGGGTAGCACAACAACAACCTTGTCGGGTCTCCGAGACGCCGAGGACTGGAAAGGAAGGGTTGTTTCATGAATTAATCTTTTCCTTCGAACCTGAATGAATTTTTTTTTTCATATTTATTTCACTGAATTATTTGTAACCAAGTTATAGGGGCATACAAGTAGGGTTATGCAAATAAAATCATCATCTCATAACATAGTTATATGTAGCATAACAACAACAACCTTGTCGGGTCCCTGAGACCCCTGCCCTGCATATAAGGCTCAAAAGTAAATAATGACCTCGGATAAATTTCAAACAACATCGGTTTAATCTCTGCTTGATAGAATGCCACATAGCAATTTGGGAAGTGCATAAGTTTAGAAAACTGTCTCGATCACTGAGGCCGATCTTCACAAGGCCGTAATATTGACTGGCTCAAAATCCTTTTAACTGTCGCTTTGGTAGTTTTACAATGAAGGGAAAACGTATAAGGAGTGCATAGCGATTGTGAACACGACAACTCTGATGCGTCTTTGGCTTCACGTTGCAGTGAGCACCAATATGGCGGCTGTAAGATTGAAATCCGTCTTCAAACCACCTCACCACCCAAAGTCCTCAACCACATGTAACACCTTCATCTCTCTTTATTCCCGTTCATCAAAGCAAAAGGATAATTGTTATATCATCGTCACATATTTATTAATTACCTCATTAAAATGTTGGAATATTTAGCTTTTCTTGCCGATCGCTCTATTCACGGGAATCCGGAATCAAACAGGAAGAGGATGTCCGACAGTTCAGTTCATGGTTAATTGTCTTTCTGTGTAATTTTCTTTATAAGTGATTCGGAGTAGCCTAATTGTGTGAATATATTATCATAAATTAATTATATTCGTCATGAAGTATCTCAAATACGCATCAAAGTTACAATTGTGGGTGCAGTCAGGGCAGTTGTCCAACCAATCGATGGGAGAGATTGTTAAAGAAACACACTACATATACATATATATATATATATATATATATATATATATATATATATATATATATATATATATATATATATATATATATATATATATATATATATATACACACACACACATATATATACACATATCTTCTTCTTCTTCTTTCGGCTGCTCGCGTTAGGGGTCGCCACAGCGTATCATCCGTATGATCCGCATCGTGATTTGGCACATGTTTTACGCCGGATGCCCTTCCTGACGCAACCCTGGTCACCTCTTACGACACAGGGATATGGTACACCTATTTTAACTGGGGTATACACCAGCCCAGTATACTAGTACTCATTTCGCCGACATTGGAAGGATGACAGGCTGAGTCAACCCCCTGATGTATTAATTCAGTGGCCCAACGGGGCTTGAACTCAGGACCTTTTGGATCCCAAGCCGCTGCCCTAACCACTGCAACAACACCAGGATATATATATATATATATATATATATATATATATATATATATATATATATATATATATATATATATATATATATATATATATATATATATATATATATATACACACACATATATACACACACACACAGACACACACACACACACACACACACACACACACACACACACACACACACACACACACACGTACTAGACGACCTGTGAACCCGTTGGGTTCCCGTTGTGACAGCGGTTGCTGGAAAAATCATTTCAAGAAATAAAAGATAGCTCCAGTGAACTATACTGCTGAGGTTGTTTGCTTTGTTCAAATACTCCTGAAGAGTACTTGACTAGGAATTTATTTTTTAATAATTTTTTTCATTGCCTGATTTGAACGAAACTTGATACTGCACACCGCAGGCGAATGGTGAGTAAGGTGGGCCTAACATATTTGCACTATCTTCTACCATTTTGGCTGTATTTCGGGAACATACAAGATGAGAGTTTTAGTAATACATATATATATATATATATATATATATATATATATATATATATATATATATATATATATATATATATATATACATACATATTGTTGCGGGCTGGGGGTCGGATGAGAAGGCCATCAGGGGGGGGAGCTATCTCGGGTTCTCACCAGACTCCCCGGAATTGCAGGCCGTCACACACAAACAATCCGTGATGCGGCGGGTCGCTAACCGACCGTGAACACCAATAACTCAACCATGTGACCGAGGGTCCTCTGGCTCTGGGTTAACCGGGTTACCTCATTAATAACGTTACCTAATTTCCAGGGGACACGCTCTCGGTACGCCTTGTCCGAACCGGATCACTTTACCGGATCAGATGCAGCCGAGCGACACTGCCAAGGATGTACCAGTTAAAAGGAATGGATCGTTGGGAATAAAGTCCCAGCTAGGTTTGGATATGGGCCATGCTGGATCAACAAAAGAAAAGACAAAAACGAGCGGGGAACATTTCTACAAAGGATATATTAACAGGCAGGCGAGGAAAGGTATGTGGCACAGTGAATACAGTTTATTGTTGTGTGTAATGCAGGGACAGCAAGAAATGTGAAAGGTGCGGCAACAAACAAGCAACTGACAAACGCAGACACAGAGCAGAGCTATCCCGATATAATTATTAAATGGATTTTGGATTGAAGAAGAGTGCGTCGCATACATACTGTAATTTGTGAGCACTTGGTGTGCCTCTCCGAATATTTCCTCGGCACGGCATTCCTGCAGCGACGCGGTCATGTTGGTTACTCTTCTCGTCACCTGGACAGTGGGTGGAGGGTCGTCACTGTGGGGAAAGCACTCCGTGCAGCATGAGCGGTGCGAGGACGCATTCTTACGGGAAGGGTGTGGCCGTGGGTTTTACAAATGGGTGTCCGAGCGTAATGCCTGTTGGCTTTTGCGAGGACCCATGTTCCACAGTACAGGTGCGCGGCTGCGTTTTTTAACGATGGGTGTCCAAGCAGAACGCCTGCTGGCTCACGCAAGGACCCCTTGCTTGGATTTACCTCATAAAGAGAAAAAAAGAATAGGAATGAGTTCAGAGATTCAATCAGACCTAACTATGAGATTCACACTTGTCCCTTTTGTCCCATTAGACAAGAAGGAAGGGACTATCTGAACATACATTAATGAAATAACTGACTGGAGACCACTGTATGTTGGCTGCTGTTGGTGTTTCAGGGATGCGGTTTCCAGAACCACAAAAATATACATATATATATATATTTGGTTCTCAAAATGTATAAAAAAAATTACATATATATGTATATATATATATATATATATATATATATATATATATATATATATATATATATGTATGTATGTGTATATATATATATATATATATATATATATATATATATATATATATATATATATATATATATATATATGTATGTGTATATATATATGTATGTGTATATATATATATATATGTATGTATGTGTATATATATATATATATATATATATATATATATATATATATATATATATATATATATATATATGTATGTGTATATATATATATATATATATATATATATATATATATATATATATATATATATATATATATATATATATATATATATATATATATATATATATATATATATATATATATATATATATATATATATATATATATATATATATATATATATATATATATATATATATATATATATATATACACACACACATAGAAATGAGCCTGGTGTTGGCGCAGTGGTTAGGGCAGCAGCTTGGGATCCAAAAGGTCCTGAGTTCAAGCCCCGTTGGGCCACTGAATTAATACACCAGGGGGTTGACTCAGCCTGTCATCCTTCCAAGGTCGGCGAAATGAGTACCAGTGTACTGGGCTGGTGTATACCCCGGTTAAAATAGGTGTACCATATCACTGTGTCGCAAGAGGCGACCAGGGTTGCGTCAGGAAAGGCATCCGGCGTAAAACATGTGCCAAATCACAATGCGGATCATACGGATGATCCGCTGTGGCGACCCCTAACGGGAGCAGCCGAAAGAAGAAGATATATATATATATATATATATATATATATATATATATATATATATATATATATATATATATATATATATGCATGCATGCATGCACATTGGGTAAACTGAACAAGATCGGATTATTCAGATTTAAGTAAAGCATCAACAACATTGTTGTTAGGTGAGATGAAGTCATAAATAAGCAAAGCCATTAATAAATGAACACAATGAAATTAAGGATGGAAAAATCCAATAGCAGTGTCGTGGGACACAACAGAATGGGATGGGCTGAGGGGTGAGGTTGGGATTCCGTAATTTTCGGGACATTAACCCATCTCTTATTTCTGAGTGAATTAGCCCATCCATAAGGACAGGTTCTTCGCTTGTATGATACAATTAATTATTTTCTACTGATGATATAACTGGGACTAAATAACATCTAATTATTTGTTGTATACACATGATATTGCTCCAACTATCCTACCAGCTGGCAAAGTGTCATCATTGTAAGAATGCTTTCCTCGTTCATCAGTTCAGAGAACTTTTCATAAAGCACCACCGAAAAAAAATTCTCATTTAAGGATCCTGCACCTCGTCCATTGCCAATCCCTTCTGCTTGAACTGTTCTCCTGAGGACTGTCCCAAGATTATTGTTGCATGACATCATAAACTACCAGCCTCACTGGCAACTTTGCCTCCAAGGTGACTTCACACCATGGGCATCCATTTTTGGATTTTTGCAATGATGGGCTGGAACTATCAGGTAACCACCAGGACAAAAGAGAAAACCTTTCATGTTTATGTCAAGAAGTCACAATCACTGATCCAATATAGAATAATTACATTGATATACATAATACTTTCTAAGGTCAGGACAAGTGATTAAAACACTTTAAATAATCATTGCAAATAAAATACTCCAGAAGCTTTGGAAACATGTCATCAATGTTCAATGTTTTTTTTTGTTACATGGTCGCAGCAGGTTGATTAGCATCTCAAGGAGAGAGGGATGGGCCAGGCATCGGCCCTGGTGATAGCCAGATGGAGGTCCCTGGAGTCCCGGTGGAAAGTGGATGCAGTGATGCGCTCCTCCGGCGCATGCTCCCATACCTGACCTGACCTGATTCTGTGCATTTTCCCAATGTCCATCAGTACGCAAAATTTTATCTTTCTACGTTACCCGGAAGATACTGATCTTTAATAACAGTCAGTTAGTCAGTCAGTCAGACAGTGGTTAGAAAGAGCTTCACATATATACTAGCGTGGTGTGCTTACACATTGTTTAAGCATACAAACCGTGTTGCCCCCATTATCTTGGGACGCTCACCTGCATTTGATTTTTCATTTGTTTATTTTTTTTTCACAAATTTACTTATATTTTCATTTATTTATATTTTCATTGATGGATTTTGTCCGACGATTGTGTGATTTTTTTTTTCCAGGGTACTGGCTTCGTTGTCCATTGGCACGCAAAATTTCAGCTTTCTACATCACCCAGAAGGTACCGATCATTAATATCAGTCAGCGAGTCAATCATTCAGTGGTTATAAAGAGCTTTATATATTAGATACAGTCGTGTCCAAAAATATTGTCACCCTTGCACTTTTTTCAAATACACCATTTCTTCCAGAATATTGTTGAAATTAAAAATATTTTTGTATCCACAAATGTATTTATTTGGTTTGCAGTGGAACAAAACCAAAAAAGCTGAAAAACTACAAAATCTTAGCTTATTCCACACAGAATACCTAAAATGGCCTGGAAAGTACGATAGGCACCTTTTCTTAGCAAGAAATAATTAGATTTCAAGCAGGTGATTCTCGTTTACTTTGGAATTGAACTCGCCTGTCATGAGTTGCAGGGACCTGCAAAATAAAAAGCACTCATTCAACCAGTTTGAAAGGGGAAAAGAAGTCATTCTGGTGTTTTATGTCACTGTGTGTACCGCAACAAGCAGGGATAAAAGAAAGAAAACAAGAGAATTGACTGAGGAGTTCAGACACAATATTTTAGCCAAGCATGGATAACTTCAAGGCTACAAGTTCATCTCCAGAGATGTTTGTGCTCCGGGGTCCACCGGACGCAATGTTATCTGGAAGTTTAAAGCCCATGGCACTGAAGCCAACCTCCCTGGACGTGGCCACAAGAGAAAACTTGATCGAAGATTGCAGCGAAGGATTGTTTGCATGGTGGAGAAAGTACCTTGATCAACTGCCAAACCGATTCAAGCTGACCCTCAGATACAAGGTACGACAGTTTCAATTCCCACTAACCATCACAAACTCGATGAAAGGGGGTTCTATGGTAGGAGACCTAGGAGGACCCTACTGCTAAGAGAGAGACAAGAAAGCCCGACTGGAGTTTGCCAAAACACACCTGAACAAACCAAAATCCTCTTGGTAGAATGTCCTGTGGACAGATGAGACCAAATTAGAGATTTTTGGTAAAGCACATCATCTCTATGTTTACAGAAAACAAAATGAAGCCTTCAAAGAAAAGAACACCTTCCCTACAGTCAAACATGGAGGAGGTTCAGTGATGTTTTGGGGTTGCTGTGCTGCCTCTGGCACTGGGTGCATTGAATGTGTGCCTGGCATCATGAAATCAGAAGATAACCAAGGCATTTTGGAGCACAATGTTCAACCCAGTGTCATAAAGCTGGGTCTCTGTTGAAGATCAAGGGTCTTGCAGCAAGACAATGACCCCAAACACACTTCACAAAACAACCAGGAATGGTTCCATACAAAATGCTGGACTGTTCTGAAATGGCCAGCAATGAGTCCAGATCTAATCCCATTGAACACATGTGGGGAGATCTGAAAACAGCAGTTGGGAGAAGGCACCCTTCAAATCTGGGAGAACTGGAGCAGTTTGCACAAGAGGAGTGGGACAAACTACCAGTAGAGAGGTGTAGGAAGCTCATTCATGGCTATAAAAAGTGCTTGACTGCAGTTAATTTGTCAAAAGGCTGTGATACCAAATATTAAGTCGTGGGTGTCAACAATTTTGTCAACGCCATTTCCTTATATTTTCTGATATAAAATGATATATTAAGTTCTAAATCAAAAACAAAGGTTCTGTAATATTAACAGTGAAATTAAGAATTGTGGAGACAAAATACTTTTGTCAATTTCAACTTATTTTTGGAGAAAATTGAGAGTTATTTGAAAAAAGTGAAAGGGTGCCAATATTTTTGGCCACGACTGAACATACTGTTTACACACACACACACACACACATATATATATATATATATATATATATATATATATATATATATATGTATATATATATATATATATATATATATATATATATATATATATATGTATGTATGCAGTGGATATATCGAATATATAAAGCTCTTTCTAACCACTGACTGACTGATATTAAATATCGGTGCCTTCCAGGTGACTTCGAAAGCTGAAATTTTGCGTGCCGATGAACATTGAAGCCAGTACACTGGAAAAATATCACAGACTCGTCGGCCTACATCCATGAATGAAAATATCAATAAATGAAAAAACAATGCATGTGAGTGACCCGAGACAATGGGGAAGCACAGTAATTTGTGCTGATGGACATCAAAGCCGATGCACCAGGAAAAAAAAAAATCACAGAACCGTTGGGAAAGCATTCGAAAATGAAAATATAAATAAATAAATAAATAAAAACAAAATGAAAACAAATCAATGAAAAATCGAATGCAGGTGAGCGACCAGAGACAATAGGGAAACGTGGTTCATCCCGTTTTGAGATTTCTTCCCGTTTTTACATTTTCCTTAAAAAAAAAAATTCTTTCTTGTGTATACTTATATATTCAATGGGGGCCATGACAAATGGTTACCTTTGTGGTGGGAGCATGCTAAAAACTTACTTTTGTTTACACCACATGTTAACTACCCCCAAAATGAGAAGCATGAGCATTACACAAGCGTGAGAGATGAAGGGGTGGCTCGAGATTATTTTAGAGTATGGAAGATGAGGGAAGAGAATAGACTGGTGGTGAAGAACAAGGGAGGAGTCCAGGCGGTCGGGGGGGGTGCTGACTCAATTTCCATACATGCACTTTTTCCAGCTGAACTGAATCATAGCAAGTTACTCCCATTGTTCATTTATTTATCGTTGACCCACTATTCAGGGTCAAATATCATCAAAGCTTGTCGACCAGGTATTGAAAATCTGCTCCTGAATATCTGTAATGCTGCCTGGGAACAAGGTGAAAATCCAAAGGACTGGAAGAGGGGGCTAATTACAAAATCCCCCCCCCCCCTTTAAAGGTGTTCTTATGGAACAAAGGGTGCTGTCGACAAGAAAATTTGAGGAGTATGCAGGGTTCAGAAAATGAAGATCATGGATGGACCAAATCTTTATCCAAGGAAGGATCATTGAAAGAATCTTCGACTTCCAGGAAAAGACGTATTATCGTCAATTTATTTGAGACTTTGAAAAGGCCTTTGATGATATAGACAGGAAATCACTGTGGAGTATACTGTGAGATTATGACATCCCAGATAAGCTTGTGCGGATATTTGAGACCTTGTATTATGGAATGAAAAGTGGTGTTTAAGACATAAGATGGAGCTACAGAATGATTGAAGGTCTTGACAGATGTAAGATAGAGATGTGTGCTGTTACCATTGCTATTCAATATAGCCATAGACTGGGTAATCCGTAATGCTCTCATGGAAATGTCATCGGGCCGGAAATGGAATAGAACGAGGCACCTGGGCGATCTTGATTATGCCGATGATATTGCTCTCATTTCCACAAATGCAAATGCATGGCATGCAAAAGAATATAGATGCAATATCCAAGAAGGAGAACAGTATTGGCTTGGATATCAATAGAAAGAAAAAGTTATTGAAGGTAGGGGATAAACATTATACAGTCATACAATTGTCAAGATTGGAGAGAGTCTACTGGAAGGACTCACCAATCTGGGGAGTGCAGTCACTGAGGATGGAATTGGGGGGAGATGAAGTCAGATCTCGGATTGAAAAAGCTCGAGGCTCATCACTTAACAAATTGGAAAATATTTGAAAGAAAAAAAAAACAGAACAAGAACGAACATTTTGTGCTCAGTCACATTGTGGCCAAATGGCTCGACATTAGCAACATCATATCTGTGATCTTGTATGGAGGAGAGAGGTGGCCGAGCAATTTTTTATTTGGATACCAAGTCGAGGCTCATGTAAGAGCTAATACACTGAAACATATAACAAGGCAGGAGACAAGAGGGGTGGGTAAGGGAAGCACAAAATATTGGGGAACAAAGACAATAGGATATCTGGCAAAGGAAAATGGATAGGGTAGGATACATGGGGTAAACAAGATGGTCCTACAGGAACTTTCAGGAAGGAAAACAGGGAATGTAAAGAAGGTGGGTTTGGAGTGGATTAACGGGGGGTAGTAAAGATCAAGATTTTGGATGGGGGAAGATATGAGACGGTGATGAAGAGCTGTTTTGAAAACCTGGAGAGAGGAGTGGGATTGAAGAGAGTGTGATAGTTAGTTCCAAAGGTGGGGGAAATGGAGGAATGAAAGAGTGAAGGTGAGCAGTGATTCTTGATTTTGACAGTTTCACCAGAAGGGGTTTTTTGCTGGATCTTGAGTGGCCTGAGGAAGTAGAGGGAGGACAGGTCACAGATAGAGCATTGGGGACAAGGCTGGAGAGGAGACGTAGAAGACAGAAAGACCACCGACCTGCCTCTGGCGAGAGAGTGAGAGACCCAAAGACTCAGCTTCATCACGGGAGATATCAGTGATCCTAAAATCTTGGTTTTCACAGCGTGAAGTTGAGCTAGGTGTGAGGCAGGAGCACCACCAGAGAGGGGGGAGCAGTACTCCATCAGACTGTGGATGAAAGCTTTGTAAATGGTTAGAGGCTCAGGTGTGCCAAGTAAGGACTTTGCACGACATAGGATGCCCAGTCAGTGACTGGCTTTGGAGGCCAGCTTAGAGATGTGGCTTTCCCAGGAAAGATCGTGGCAGATTGTGAGACCCAGAAGCTTGAATGAAACGACTTTTCTAAGGGGATTGTTGAGAATATACAGTAGATTGGGGGGGGGGGGGGTACCAGATGGTCCTTTTGGAGAAACATGGTGAGGGTGTGACATTTGTCAGGATTGAAAGACATGTTCCAGGTATTGGACCAGCTTGTGATTTTATCCAAGTCTGCAGAGAGTGAAGAGGCTGCTGCTTGCCGATCAGAGGGATGAGAGATGGTACGGCAGAGGGTGGAGTCATCAGCAATTAAGAGCCACGCATTGACTGCGACAGGAGAGGAAGTCCGTGCCCCATGAGTGGAGATTGCCTTGGATACCACAAGAAGGAGGTATCCACACCCAGCTCACTGGCATGATGACAATTGAAGTCACCACATATGAGGAAGAGAGAGAGAGTTGGGATGAGTGGATAGAAGTTGGTCCATGTTTTCAGAGAGCAAGATGTAAATGGAGTCATCACTGTTTGGTGGATGGTACAACACATAGAAAAACAAGAGGTGGGAGTGGAGGGGAAACCGGAGCCAGAGGTATTCCTGGGGGTGTGGAGGAGTGAGGGCAGTGCATAGAGAGTGAGGAATTGAGTTTTTGATGAAGAGAGCAACTCTACCACCAGGATGAGGCTCCGGTCTGTCATACTGGAGGAGGGAGTAACCAGGGAGAGAAACTAAGGAGTCAGATAAAATAAAATAAAAAGAATGCTTGATGGCATGGATTCCACGAGCCTCTGGAAAGTTATGAGGGTTAGAAGTACAGATGGAAACTGACAAAACAGAAACCTGCAGGTGAAATTTTGAGAGAAAGATGACTGACATGGTTTGGATACATGGTAAGAATGGAAGGAATCAGACCCCAAAGACGAGTCATCGACTGGAAAGCAACAGTGAATAGAAAGCATGGAAGACATCGGACTCCTTGGAAATGGAGAGTCCAATGGCTTGAAGCCACTGCACGTTGAAGGGGAGAAGGCACTCAAACTCACAAAAGACAAAACTGTTTGGAAACAAATCGTATCAGTCCGATGCAAAGGGTTGGCAGGATGGCCGAGATGTACGCACACTCGCCTCAAAGCTGTCTCACCTGGGTTTGAATCCCGACCAAGCTATAAACTGTCTGCCTGGTGTTTCACAGGCAGGGTGATTCATGAATGTGTATACCATCTCTCGGATGGACGTTAAACGGGAATCCAGTCTGCCAGCATTAGTCAGTGGACGTTAACGATCCCAAGGTGTCCTTCGTGAAGAGTAAGCGAGCAAACCTACAGAGGGCATTACATCAGTGGCACGCACATACCCTCAGCCAATGATGCTACATCGCAGCCATGTGCTGCAGACGAAAGAAGTAGAAGTAGAGGTAGCCCTAGTTGACATACAGCATGACAGGAGCCAGTCGTAGTATATCGTCAAAAAAAAAGAAAGTCAATGTCATGAACAACTCAAGTGTTGTGTTGTTGTTCTGGGCGAGTCGAGCATCCTTTTTACTGAGAGGTCACAGAATTAAACAACTGATGCATTAATGTATTTATTTGTGGAAGATTAAATGCTTACTCAGGACATAATCTGCAGGAACTGACGCTAAGCCACAAATGAAGAAGAGTGACAGTCCAGACAGCAATGTCGGGCTGTGTAATTACCAGCAATGGGCACAGGTTTCAGAAGGTTGGTCACCAATTCTGTGCTTGGCTAGGTTTCAAACTACTGCACATAACCTGGGTCATTCCTGGGAAAATTTATTGTCAGTGGATAAAATTAAGTACAAATCTCCTTTCTTGGCTTGAGTAAGCACAATTTGTCATAATCAGAACTGAATCACTCGTATAATAGAGCTCTTGCAGGACTCTTGGAGGATGTATAATAGTCCCATTTTAGGGACTTTGTGCTCGTAGTCGTATATAGTGACCGGATGGCAAACCGCTGCTGTAAAAAGCAAGTATTTTTTTTCAATCAAAGCCATCAGATCGAAGCTGAAATTGTTCCTTCGTTTCAAATCTCTCAGTCATATTAGACGAAGGAAATTTTGACATTGTTGATTTTGAAATTAATAACCACATTGAACTTCTTTTTAGCAATTAAGAAATTCCAGTGTTTGGAACTTCTGGTGATGACCTGTTGTTAATGGATAAATTAGTGACCAATCGTGGATACTAAAACAGAACAATAAAATTTGTCTTCATTAGCTGTTAGCATTTGCATGCTTCTGCTCGGGTCATGTGATTGATTTCACAGCATTACGGAGCAATTATGCGAGCCCCTTAAATAATGCAATAGGGACACAAATCGCTGATTCATCTAATTGACAATATCTAGTTTTAATATACTAATCTGGGTGACTTAGCTGATACGCAATAACCGCAAGAGCTGCTGCCTTTAGTAAACAATTGAAAATGGATTTGTCATTCAGGCTGAAATTTATCCCTTTATGAACCTATATGATTTGACGGTAAGTGATTTGGTTTACCTTTTCATTGTGCAAATTATATTTAACACGAGCGACTGGGTCTTCCTAGACCACTGCCTCGTCGGGCATATCGCCCGGAGACTACCGAGCAGTCTGATTGGCTGAATTCAAAAACAACTGGAGGGATGATGGTTGGCGTGTCAAAAAGCCAACAGCGCTGGCTGGCGACATAGTAAGACCTTTTCCTTAGATGACAATAGAGCAAGAAAGCAGCCATACAACTTGCTCAAAAATTTAGAAATCCACCATATCAAACTCAATGTGTGTTTGTGCATTTGTTTTGTATGATGTCTTTCCCCCTTTAAAAGGGACGATTTAAGAAGGGTTTTAAAGGCCAATCTTTTAACAGGAATGTGTGTTCACCACGGTCTATTTTTAAGGATTAAAAAAACAACTCGAAAAACATTTTCCATGAAAGAGTAATTATGTCTTGGAAATGTAGACGGTGACTTGCAACCAGGCCTCAATGGCGGTGTACAGAAGCATTAAAAAATAATAATAACAATAAATACAAGGAACAGGGAGGTGAAATTCTCTGCACGTGATGTTTAACGCACACAGAGGAAAACGAGTGTTCATTTACGTACGCGCGATGTCAAATAAATAAAGAAGATATAAGCACACCTGATAGTAGGCCGAGGCTTCAGGATTCACTAGGCTGAGGCTTCAGGTTTTGGCATGCTCACGAGGCTGTACCCTCAAAATGAAAGGTCCCAGAAGATAAAGAAAATAGGGTAGCATTTGTACATGTGGTGTTTTGAAATAACGCTTTTTCTTGTTGAAAAACATCATACCTTCCAGTCTGAATATTTCGAATAAAATAATTCAAACCCGCCATTTTTTGACGGGATTTTATACTCGTAATAAGAACAAAATACACTTTGAACAAATAAATTACAACAAAAATACAGACCAGGTGCAAAACTGACCAATTACAGAGCAGCCTACAATTATTTGGTACAAAAGTCATAATTTATTTGGTACATTTATACCAAATATTATATACCAAATATTTATACCAAATTTATATATAACATTTATACCAAATATTATACATTTGGAAAGCATAAAAAGCTTTCAGAATTTACACCCTTTTAGGCCTCTTTGACACCTCGAGACCTTCAGACCCCCTATTAAACCCATTTGACCCTTTAGACCTCTTAGACTCGAACTACTATTGGAGCATACCCTTTGGAGTTTAGACACTTAGAATTAAGACCCTATGAGACCCTTTGGACCTTTACACCCATTGGACACCTAGAACTTCCAACCCATGAGCCTCTTTTCAACACAAACACCAAAAGAGTCTTCTTACAATATGCAGGCTCTATTTTTTCCAGCAAGTAATGTGAAAACTCGACCCACCCAGAGGGTGAATGAAAGTACTCATGAAAGCAGCTTGTACAAATGAAATCAGGGTATATTAAAACAAAATACTGTTATGTTTATGGATGGGGGGATGGAGGGGAATGTAAATAGTGGTTCGAAGATTTAGTATAGCCTGTGTGCTTGTGTAGGATTCAGCATATTTTCTTGTATCCATCTATGTTTAATGTGAAGTTGTCTGACAAATAGCCCACTTGGGAGAGTCGGCTTGATCAAAGTTAGTGCTATAAAGGGTAAGGATGTCTCATCTGAAACTAGACCAGGTCTGGGTCAGGCAGCCACACGAAATGGCGGCCGCACGGGGCCTGTAGCAACCAAGCTACTACACCAGGGGCGGCGATTGGCTTGCGGTATCTGATGCTCGGAATGCAATTGGTGCAAAGAGGGTGACTTAAGTCAGGCCCCATTGCCCATGCGCATGCATGTGTCTCAAATACATGGATATGGTCATGACAGGCCAGGTTGGTTGCCACGACCAGTGTTTGCCGTCATGATTGGGGGATACCTTGGTTTGGGTGGGTTGTGGCCCCGAAGTAGGGGTGACATCGGGGGGGATTATAAAAGCAGGAGCATCTTGGGATTCAGTCTCTCTTCTCTTCACTTCTTTGGCTTGCCCTTGTTGGGGACACCTTGAAGTTGGCTGTGCCGATCCTGTTTGCCCTCGCCTGCCTACCTACGCACAGGAACCTTGGCGGAAGACCGAGGACTACACTCAGCAGATTTGGTAAAGCCCTGTGGGGCTAACAAATCCTGATGTGGTCCATACGTATGAGTTGTATGTGTGACAACCAAGGTTCATTATCTGTATCAATACATTCTTATTTATTATTCTTTATTTATTTATTATGGGATTCTCCATGTGTCGTCTGGTTTCATTAAACATTTCATATTCCTTAAGAGCACACATCTGTCTCGTTGCACATCTTGCTATGCTAATGCAAAACCATAAGGAATATTGATAATCCCGAGGGGACCCAAATTGGGTTAAATAACTAAGATTAACCGGCATGGTATCAGACCATTTTAAGAGTCAAGAGGTGTTGCTTGCAAACCACTCGGCATTCACCTCCTTAATTCGGCTCTCCGCAAAGTGACCGCTTCGGCGGTTACGACTCCACACCAGACTGCGGTAATTTGCTCTTACTACACCAAGAAAATACAATTGAAAACAGAGCACTGTACATTGTATTTGGTACAAAACGTAAGCTCAATGTCTGTATTCATCTTAATGTTAAACGTAAAGGCCAAAAAATTAGGATTTTTATAGTTTTGTAAAATATCTTGATCAATCCTCAGTGTAGGATGAGATCAAGTCCTCAGTGGAGGGAGACATGAAAGTTGTGTTATTCAGAAATCTATGTCAAGGCTGAAATATCTATATTGAGAAGAGTTACCCTATGCATGCGAGGCAAAAAGCAGGGGTCGAGCATTTGTTTTGCTTTGTCTGCCTGTCTGTCTGCCTGTCTGTCTGTCTGTCTGTCTGTCTGTCTGTCTACAAACGTCAGTTTATGATCAAGGAACAACTTGATTTCAATTGAATGTTCCACTTTTTTGTATACTTAGTTGAGGCTCCAATAAGAGCGAACACAGAACATATAGCAAAGGGAGCAGGAGACAAGAGGGGACGAGAGAGAGAGAGAGAGAGAGAGAGAGAGAGAGAGAGAGAGAGAGAGAGAGAGAGAGAGAGAGAGAGAGAGAGAGAGAAAGAGAAAGAGAGAGAGAGAGAGGGAAGCACAACAAGAAGAAGGGCACAGGGACAGCAGGAGATCTGTGGAAGGGAGAGACATGTGGCGGCGTGCATGGGGTAAACAACATAGACACTACACGGACTTTCAGGAAGGAAACAGGGAATTTGAGGGAGGTGAGTTTGGGGTGGATTAGCGGGGGTAGAAAAGATCATGGTTTTGGATGGGGGAAGATATGAGATGGTGGTAAACAGCTGTTTCAAAGACCTGGAGGGAAGAGTGGGATTGAAGAGAGTGTTGGAGTTTTTTTCCCAGTGATGGAGGAAAAAACAACGAATGAAAGAGTGAAGGTGAGTAGTACTTATTAATTTTGGAAGTTTCACCAGAAGGGGGTTGTTGGCAGACCTTGAGCATCCTGCAGAAATATTAGAGTGACAGAGCACAGACAGAGCAGGGGGTGCAAAGCTAGGTAGGAGATGGTAGAAGAAAGAAAGACGACCAACCTGCCAGTGGTGAGAGAGTGAGAGACTCAGCCGGATCACGGGAGATACCAATGATCATAAAAGCCTTGGTTTCCACAGTGTGAAGCTGAGCTAGGTGTGATTCAGGAGCAACAGCCCAGAGGGGAGAGCAGTACTTTATTGGGCCGTAGGTGAGAGATTTGTATGTAGTCAAGAGCTCAGGTGTGCCAAGAAAGGATTTTACATGATGGAGGATGCCCAGTCAGCGACTGGCTTTGGAGGCCATCTTGGAAATGTGGCTTTCCCACGAAAGATCATGGCAGATCGTGAGCTCACAAACTTGAATGAAAGGACTTCTTCAAGAGATTGAGAGAGTAGATTGGGAGGGGGTGGGGGTTCCAGACTGTCCTTTCAGAGAGACATAGTGAGAGTGTGAGATTTGTCAGGATTGAAAGACATTTTCCACATGTTGGACCAGCTTGTGATTTAATCCAGGTCTGTCGAGAGTCAAGCGGTGGCTGCATGCTGATGTGAAGGATGAGAGATGGTACGGCAGAGGGTGGAGTCATCAGCAAAGAGATAAAGAGGATTTTCCAGAGTTGAAGAGATTACTGATGAAGATTAGAGAAATCACAGGGCCCAGAACACTGCCTTGAGGAACTCCAGCCTGGATAAGAAGAGGAGATGAGAGAACCCCATTGATTTTGAACACAAATCAGAAAACAGAAAACAAAGCTGTAGTTTAGTAGTACTTTGGCTTTGAATTTGTCCCGATCGCACGTGTGCAGAGTCACGAGATAATTCTTCTTGTTTGTCTGCCAGACTTGAAAATCATTCCAACAAGAAACTTACTGTTTTTGACAAAGTCAAAAAGGACACAAGCAACAGGCACAAATAACTAATGTAAAATGTTAAATATGGTGGTGTAATAGTCGGCAAAAACGGCAGTGTACTTCTAAAAACAGGTTTCTTTATCCAACCTTTAAAACCTTTATATTATCTCAAATTGAATTATATACCTGAACACTGCAGAACACAAATCACCTTGGTGGCACTTTCAAAACCTTATGTTTAGCAGTATTTGGGCAAAAATATTAGGGCATTTTACATCATCACGACCAAACAAATTTTCCGCTTACAGACCCTGTCAATGTCCTTGTTTCTCAAGACTGTGCGGGATAAGGTGTTCCATGAACTCTAGTTTTATGTCGATCCAGAAATCAAAAAACAAAAATTGTTCTACTCTAATTCATATCAAAGCTCAAAATTTTTGATAGTACTGAAATGTAAAATCAGTGCTTCTCTGGATGCGAGTTCTGGAAAGTCACCACAGGAATCACACAGAAAGTGGAGTCTCATCTACAGATGTCGCAAGAAATACAAGGAAATCAGGCACAGGTGGAGGCTATTCATCCCATCATGCCTGCACTACATCAACACACGATCAAAAGAAGAAAATGCAAAATGTTTTTTTTTGCTTTTTAAAAAAAATAAAGTGTTTTTATTTAAAGTTTTTGTAGTTTTTGTATTCGGATCTGATTAATCTTCTGGCCAGACCAGGCTACTAAGAAAGAGGTAGGGAGTATAATAACAGGAAGGAGAAATATCATGGAAAAAATTGAACGAAGAAAATGGAAATGGATAGTTCACATATTACGTATGGAGAATGACAACATTGTAAAAAATTGGTCCTCATCACACACCCAACCTGTCCACCAAATTTCGTCCCAATCCGTCCATAACCTTTTGAGATATCCTGTTCACAGACAAACAAATAAAAAGACAGACAAATATACAGGGGTGAAAACATAACCTCCATCCACCTTCAGTGGCAAAGGTAAAAACGCACTATGAGGGGGCACCACAGGGGAAATTGAGGGTGGACAGGCCAAGGGACACCTGGTGACTAACCGTAGAAAAGATAAATGAGAGACACGATAGGCACCTGGACGCAATCCGAATGCATGGCACAAGACCGAGAGAGATGGTGTGATTTCCTGAGTCGCTCCACACGTCGCCCAGCATGAATGGATTACAAAAACTCTTATTCAATCCCATTTTGATTATTCTGCAGATTCTTGGTCTCATTCCATTTCCAAATATATAAAGTCTCGTATTCAGGTCTGTCGTAATAAAATGGCCAGATTTAATTAAAGAGACGTGAAGTGCAGATCGACATGTTTGATATTCTTAGTAGATTATTCAGAGCAGAGAGAACAAGTAACTTCATTACTGCTGCATCTTCTGTCACTGTCACAAATGCTTCCCTATTTTACTGCTTTAAGACAATATTTACACCAAGTCAGATGGACTTCACTTGCACATTTTGGTGGAATTGGGAGAGACATCCCGACGTGTTCACAAGTTTTCAGAAGGGTTTTCATGTTGTGTCGCAGTTTGTGCTCGTCTGTCAACTGACTTGATCATTGAACAAGTGTTGAGGAGCATGAGGACATCCGGTGGTCTCACTAGATGAAGGATGTGAGATAGGTGAAGGTTCTTTAATCCCTGTCTTCTCAGACCTTCCACCAGCACAAGCTGAACTACTGAGGGTTATCTGTTGCAAAATGTAAAGCTAACTGTTTTTTCATCAAGGTGCCTGAATAAGCCACAAATAATTTAACAATACTGGGTGACACAATGCTTAAAGCTGTCTGCTTCGATTCTGAGAAATCAATGATTCGAACCCTGAGTGAGTCACACTAAAGACTTTAAAAAACTGTATGTGCTACTTCCTTGCTTGATGCTCAGCATATGAAGAGGAAGAGCAGAAACAAAAAAGCATAGGTTGATGACTATTGAACAGGCTATGATAGGCCTCATGACCTCCTGCTTTGAAGTTCCTTGCAAGGTAACTCATTTTATATCTACATAAAAATGTTGTGGGCTGGGTATCGGCACAAGGTGGAGCAGTAGAGTCGGCTCCACCGAACACTCGGAATCAAGATCGTACCTTTCCGATAACTCCGAACGTACGGGTCCCTTCCAGGACCGTGAATCGTCAATAATTCAACCGCGTGGGACAGGGTTATTTGCCAAACTTCAAAATACCTAGAGGCCCACGTGGCGAGCTACCGAGGAATTCACACCCTCGACGGAGCTCGAACGGCATGAGCCGTTAGCGTGCTCGACCCGTGCGTAACCCGAGCGGATGGTTAGGCCTAAGTCACATTTGCCACGGCGGCCGTGGGGTCTCCAAAATCTACGGCCACTAGCAATTATACGGCGGCCGCAGTATTTCCACGGTCACACAATGTAGCAGTCACATATGTTTTTATTTTTCGGGGAGCCGCATGGCGTATTTATAAATTGTGGAGACCGAAAATGTGGGGGTGCCGTACGGTCTTTGATTTAATGTCGCACGGTGACCTTAGGACATTCCTGCGGCGGCCATAGAATTTTCAAGGCAGACGCAAGGTGCCCGCAAGGCAAACGCAGGGGGGCCCGAAGCCGAACGAGGCCAGACGGACGGTAACGAATGGGTTAATTTTTTTTTAACCAGTTCTTTTGTTTCGGCTTGTCGAATTGCTACGGCGAACGTAGAAATGAAAAAAGTTATAACTCCGCGCTATAATTCCATGGCGACCTTACGACCTGTAAAATATAGCCAAACGGCGTAGGGCCACCCTGAGGCCACCGCAGAAACTCTGCGGCCGCCGCACATTTCTGTCAATTCAGAGGGTGTACGGCCGCCGTATCCTCGCCGTAGAGCAAATGTGACGTAGGCCTTACCGAGGTCCCGTCGGTCCAAATGCACAACTACGGCAGCAACGGCCTTTTCAATCCACCAACACGCACTGCGCTAAACCAATGAGGAAAACACAGAAACGAGCTGATACATTTCACAGGGGATTTATTTATAATGGGGGGGGGGGGAGAGGGAACACACAAGGAGCAGAGTTAAACCAACTGCAAGAAATGCAAGTGTGTACAAGGTACTTAAACAATTCTACTTGAAGACGGGGCCCACACACACGCACACACAAATACCCAAAATGAAGTGATGGCAGCAGCCTTGATTGAAGGTTCCCAGCTCGAGGGAAGATGAGCTGGGAACCAGAGCTATCTCGGACCTTCCCGCCTCATGTGGTCTTCGATGTCCTGGATCGGTGGAACTCCAACCCGCAACTCGATGCAATGATGGACGCCCGCCGGCGTGAAGGTGGACCAGGCAGAACACCAGCAGGCCAGACGAGACGACCAGGCGACGAGGCTCACAAGGTGAACAGGTGACCGTGACGTTTTTCTCCCCAGACAGAATGCCCCGAACACTTGAACTAGCCAAATTATGCCACGAGCACACAGTCTCTTCACTCGCTGGTCCAGACAACCACACTCTTTCTCCTCAGGTGGGAGGGGCTTCTTTTTTGGCCACTCTCCTCCTGATTGGACGGTTGCGTTGCACGATTCTCTCGTCGCCTCCGCGATTGGCCGAAAGGGGCACCAACTCCTCTGATTGGACCGGAGGGCGTGACGGCCGTCACGGCGGACCGCCCCTCAAACAAGGAGAGTAACATGGTCTTGCGTGGGCTGCGCCTATTTGCCATCCGACGGCAACCTTGCTCGCATCCCCCAGATTGGGCCAGAGAGACATCAGGTCCTCGTGAACTCCGCCCACGTACGTGCTGACACGCACACTTGCAATGGTGCCGGTGGAGGATGGTGGAAGGAAGTGAAGGCAGGTGTCGTTGCTAAAAACGTTGTTGTTGTTGATATAAAAATGTAAAAGAAAACCCTGACTATCAAAATAACTCTGCAGCGCATGAACATTTAAATCCCATTAGACTAGGGACGGGACCCGAACTGGAAACACGTACTTACCGATATAACTGTTCTATAGGGACCTGAATGTTGAGTGCAGTAAGCTTCCAAATTCGTAACAATAATACCCTTGTCCGTCTATATGTCTGTGTGTAACATTACATTCCACCATTGGTTGGACAGTTCGCCTGATTACTCAGTGTTTTACAAATCTAAAGATTTCGTCATTATATT
This sequence comes from Eptatretus burgeri, assembly GCF_056783735.1. NCBI lineage: Eukaryota > Metazoa > Chordata > Myxini > Myxiniformes > Myxinidae > Eptatretus > Eptatretus burgeri. The sequence continues at coordinate 18,831,883 of NC_140972.1, forward strand.
GATGACTTCCATCCTCTGTTTGTGTTTTTGTTTGTAGGCACGATAACTTGAGAACAGAAGAAGCTACCAATGTCAAATTACACCAGGTGACTCAGGAGTGTGATGGCTAGCACTGATTAGATTTTGGTCAAAATCGTTCAAAGGTCAAGGTCACAGCGAGGTCAAACATAATTCCGTAAATTCATGTGAGGAAATGGAGTATTTTTGCTTCGGTCGAAGTTACGAGTTCGTTTTAACTTCCATTTTAATTTTGTCTTCGGTTTTTCCGATCGCTTAGGACACTTAACACTGGGTTGTCGAAATTCTGGTAAAAATCAGATGTTTTGGAGACGTTTTAAGATTGTATAAAAAAATATTTCACTCGCCGCGTCACGGCTCGTCACGTGGTGCAGCGCGCTCGAGCAGACGCGCCGTTGAGTCACGTAAAGGTTTTGCGTGTGCGCGCTGATGGTGTTTTCGATAAAGATGGTGTTTAAAAGTCATTTTTTTTATCCCAATAAAGGTTATCGTCGCATGCCTGTCTCGCTAAGCCATCGGATTATGTAAAGATTGTTGGTGGATGGCCGAATATTACGGTTTTGTGACTTTAAGAAAATAATATTAAATAATTGCGTGGAGAAATGGAGATTTTTGCTTCGGTCGACATTACGATTTTTGATGGTTTGGTACAGAATCATCGTAGAAACTTCTGGTTTGCGTCGCGACCTTTTCTAGAGACAGCTTTTATTAGACAAGGTCAGAGGTCAAGTTGACGATTTCGTAAGTACCAGTCTATGACTGCTTGTTTATTAATTGACGTGTGTATTCTGTCTGAAACATTACAAAGATGTTCTCTTACAAGGAACTTCACACACAGTCGGAGGCCATTGGGCACATCAAAGCCTGTGCAATGCTTGCCAACTTATGGTTTTTGTTGATAATCAATCATTTTAAATGCTGAGCATCAAGCAAGGAAGCAGTACATACCATTTTAAAAGTCTTTCGTATGACTCGGCCGGGGTTTGAGCCATCGATCTCCCAGACTCAGAGCAGACGCTCTAACCATTACACCTTTCTCCAACCATTCTGGTTTAAAATTATCAATATTCAGGAATGCTTTGCAAAATGCTGGAATGCTAAATCCTGTCATGTTTTGAACAGCTACAGCTTTAAACTGGAGTGATGTCGAGAATTGATGAAATCTTGAGAAATGGCTAAGTGGGGAAGCTGATGAGGTAATGGTATTATGTGAGGGGCTGTCTTTGGGTGGTTTAAACAGGGCAGGACCATTATGAATAATTAAGTGTTGTGAAGGTCAGATGCATCGAGATATTCTTGGATTTTACCTGTAGGATGTTTCTCTCGAAGGCTGAAAATTGGTAGCTTTTCAGCACGTGTCCAAATATACTCATGCAACATAGTATCTGAGCATCTTGGTGGTGGAGTGGGTAAAGCCTTGTTGTTTTAATTGCTATCGCTCGTATGGATTTGAATCCTGTGGCTGCTCAATGGAAATTTCCACACCCTGTGACAGCGTGGCAAAGGCGGGCGAGGTTGTTTTTAGCCATAGAGAAACCTTCACAAGACGTGAATACCCAATGCTTCGTCAACAGTATGTATGTGCTTCCACCATCACGACCATATCCTCTGTTCTGAAAAAAACAATCATGGGATATACATAATTTCACATCACCGGTAATCCATCCATTGGGACCATACTCTATGAAGAGCGTTGTTGGTGCTGCCTCAGCTATTGGGGACAATCTTGGACGTGTCGTCACTCCGACACAGGATGCCAGCAAGTTGGCACTCAATTTGCCGACCTCAGAAGGATGACAGGCAGAGTCAACCCCACCTGGTATGAAATCATCAGGAAAGCGAGATCTGAACTCAGGACCCTTGGATCCCAAACCTACCACTCCAGCCATTAAGACAACACCAATCATATAACCAGTAATGAGCATTGGCGAAGTGTAAAATTAATGGTGAAACCTGTTTGTAAAACGGTTAACTTTAAAAAAAATTTTTTATCACGCAGTGTGCTCTTGTTGGTCAAAATACATCTAATGAAGCTCAAGATGCCAAGAATCTTTGGGGGTCTTCTATTTTTCATGTGTACACAGTGGTTGGGAAATCCAAGCTTGCAAGGTACGTACAAGCGGACGTGAGTGATGGGAGAGGTTTCTTGCTAATTTACTAGAGTATTGAAATATTGTATTGAAATGCTATATTAGAGTATTGAAATATTGTATTGAAATGCTATATTAGAGTATTGAAATATTGTATTGAAATGCTATACTAGAGTATTGAAATATTGTATTGAAATGCTATATTAGAGTATTGAAATATTGTATTGAAATGCTATACTAGAGTATTGAAATGCTATATTAGAGTATTGAAATATTGTATTGAAATGCTATATTAGAGTATTGAAATATTGTATTGAAATGCTATACTAGAGTATTGAAATGCTATATTAGAGTATTGAAATATTGTATTGAAATGCTATATTAGAGTATTGAAATATTGTATTGAAATGCTATACTAGAGTATTGAAATGCTATATTAGAGTATTGAAATATTGTATTGAAATGCTATATTAGAGTATTGAAATATTGTATTGAAATGCTATATTAGAGTATTGAAATATTGTATTGAAATGCTATACGAGAGTATTGAAATATTGTATTGAAATGCTATACTAGAGTATTGAAATATTGTTTTGAAATGCTATACTAGAGTATTGAAATCATCAAAGTAGTTTATTTCTCATGTTTTCTTTTTCAAATTTTAAATCAAATTTTTGCCTAAATAACCTTAATACCCAGAACTGTGGGTTGTGCGAGACTTCGAGGCAAGGGGGGAAGCACTGCATGCCGCAAACAACGAGGCAAAGAGGTCGTGTTGATAAAAAACATGAACACGCAGAGATTCCCAGTGAAGCATCTTTCATCGATACTGAAGATGAAAAGGAATCCGAAAGGGTGAAAAAGAAGACATACAGGGGTATGAGTAAACCTTCAGCCTTTCTAAAAAATGAGCCCCCAAGTAACTGCTTCTCATATAAGGCACATATACCCAATTCCCAATGCTCTAGCGAAGCTGCTACTTCACAAAGCCGAGGAATAAAGAATTTCCATTGATGTTATTTCTTTTGCACCAAAGGACAACTGCCGCTTCTGCATATGCAGACAAATGCTGACAATCATTACTGTTCATTCCACTGCGAAGCTCCAAACCCCTAGGTCTTCCCCTCACATATTAATACGCGGCATCAGAGAATTTTTCCTTCACATGGTGCCTCCTGTGCATTAATGAACTGTCGACACATCTCAGTGCTGAGTTCTTGTATAATAGGTAATTATTTATTGCAGTCATTTATACGTATGCTTTAGCATATCTGGGTATCCACATTATGACTTGCATGACCATCGTTTTTGGATTTGTCCACCTGCACAGCAGGAGACAGGGCCTTGCGATCGTGTGTGTGTGTGTGTGTGTGTGTGTGTGTGTGTGTGTGTGTGTGTGTGTGTGTGTGTGTGTGTGTGTGTGTGTGTGTGTGTGGACGCAGATGGGCTTTGCATTTTGGGGTGCTTGCTAGTTCATGATTGTATTCATGATTGTTATAGTTGATTGGTATAACATATACGAAAATCCAACTTAACTGTGGTCCCTTGCACAGGTCAGGTCAGATCAGATCTCTGACTTGCGACAGGTACCATGTAAACCTGTACTAACCTGTTTCATGGTTGTGTTGTCGGTGACTAAGCCGTCTCCCCCACCAGGTTTCCTGGTGAGGAGGGTGTTTGGATATGGACACCCAGCAGGATTAAAAACAAAACCTGTCAAAGGGCGGAGGAGCTCTTTGTGAGCCAACAGCCATCCATATGTAGTGCCCAACTGTGTCTGCAGACGTCCTCATGCAGTTGGGTCACTTCTTATTAGGAGGTTGGTGGCAGGATTTGCACTCCGGCCACCAAAAAAAAAAAAAACCTTCATTCCGCATAACGTATGAAAAGCACAAATAAATCTGAAAACCGACTCCGTGGGAGTACCTCCTGTGCAGCTGCCCTCTGCCGAGCAGCTCAGCGGAAGACGGGATTGTAGCGAAGCCTTCGGGTCCCGCACTTTTTGATAACAGGAGGAAAATCACGGGGTAACCTTCCCCAATCTGATTGCGGTAGTGTGTGTCGTGGTGTTGCTGAGGTGTCATCCACCAGACGGTGGTCTGCTTGGGGTAACCTGAGGTGGATCCCTTTGGGTAGATGCCTGGAATGTTCTATCACTAAGAGAGGATGATCACAAGTCTCTGTTATCATCTGAGCTCAAGTGTTTGGACATCGGGATTGCAGCACTCTCTGAGGTTCGGAGACCAGATTGTGGCGAGATCATGGTGGGTGGTTACACCTACTATTGGTCTGGTCGCTCTGATGGTTACCATGCCCAAGGAGTTGCTGTAGCTGTGTCTGATAAGCTGACCCCAATGAAAATTGAGGTTACACCGGTCAACGAGCGTATTATGAGATGAAGGATTCGTCACTCCTTGGGTGTCATTTCCCTGGTCTCTGTCTATTCTCTGACTGAGGTGAGTGATCTCCCCGTGAAGGGCACATTCTCCGCCACACTCGAGTCTGTGGTTGATCAGTGCCTCAGGCGAGATGGTCTTCTAGTCTTTGGGGATTTCAACGCATTGACTGGAACTGATAGGGATGGTTATGAGATAGGGATTGGGATGGTTGGTCCCCATGGTTCTGAAACTGTGAATCAGAATAGCAGAATAGTACAAAGTTCCTTGACTTTTCAAGAAGTCATGGACTTAGGGTGGCTGGTTCATGGTTTCCGCGACCACAAGCTCATCGCTGAAATTAGTATTTCAACGCTGGTGGTGTGGCAAAGGAGATTGACCATGTGCTCGTTGATGGTCATTGGAGGATTATCCAGAACTGCAGGGTCTATGGCAGTGCTCATTTCCTCAATACCGACCACAGGCTTGTTGGAGCAACTCTGAAGCTGCAGCTTAAATCCTGGAGAATGGTACCATCCCAGCCTTGGCTAGATATTGGAAAGCTCAAGGATGAAAGGATAACTGAGGAGTTTGTGAACAAGCTGACTGGAGATTTGGGGGGTCTGGGTGCTTTGGGGGATCCCAAAGTGTAGAGTTGTGGAGTGCCTTCAAGACCATGATGTTGTGATGTTGCCCATCTATGTCTTGGAACTCACCATGAGGCAAAGAAGAACTTTGTCTCCCAAGGGACACTGGATACCATTGATCAGAGTTGCAGGGCCAGGCTGAATGGCAGAGCTGAGCTGTTCAGGGATCTAAGTCATAAAACTGCACGTTTGCCAAGTGTGACAAGGAGTACTATGTGCAAGGAATCTGTGATCAAGTGATTCTCATCCTGCTTCCAGGGGTGTTCGCACATTGCGTTCCTCTAAGCCCATCCCACGGTGTACTGCAGTTAGAGTAGAGGCTGGTGGGCTCTTGACTGAGGAGTCTGACGTGAATGACTGCTGGGCCGGTTACTTTGAGCGGCTGTACCAGGCTGATCCACCAGCTGTTGAGTTAGATGTCAGGGGTGGAACTATCCCTGTTGCTGACCCTCCAATCAAATGTGATCCACTTTCGTTTGTGGAAGCAGAGGCTGCGGTGAACCGGTTGAAATGCGTTAAAGCTCCAGGGATCTGTCGCATCCATGCTGAACTTCTCAAGGCTGGTGGAAATGCTGCACTCGTGTCGTTGCATGTGGTTCTGTGCTTTGCCTGGAACACATCCATCATCCCAACTGACTGGAAGAGGGGCCTTGTTGTCCCTCTCTGGAAAGGGAAATGTGATCGCCAAGACTGCAACAAGGGGTGACGCTGCTCTCAGTGCTGGACAACATATTTGCTCGGATAATTCTTGATAGGGTTCGCCACCATCTGCTTGAGCACCAGAGTCCAGAGCAGTCAGGCTTTACACCAAAGAGGTCAACGATTGACCGTATCCTTGCTCTTTGGGTCCTCACCGAACGCAGATGATAGTTTCGGCAGGGGCTGCTTGGAGCCAATGTTGGTCTCTGCAAAGTGTTTGATTCAGTGAATCGGGATGTCCTCTGGAGGATTCTTCGTATTCATGGGGTGCCACCAAAACTGATCAATCTCATGTCTGAACGATACTCTGGTACTGAGAGTGCTGTGAGATGAGGTGATTCCATCTCCAACTTATTTCCAGTCGTTTCTGGAGCTCATCAGGGGTGTGTACTGGCCCCACACTTTTCAGCGATTGTATGGACTGGGTTTTAGAGAGGATGTCGGAGAGATCAAGCTGTTGTGCATCGTTTGGGAATGTCAAGATCTCTGACATTGATTTCGCAGATGATGCATTCATTTTTTGGAGATTCTCGATATCCTTTTGGGGGCCTCAAAGTGCTGAATGAGGAGTCAGAGCCATTGGGATTATGGGTTACCTGGATCAAAACTAAGATCCAGACTTTCAATGACATATTCGATGCTGCTATTTTGTCTGTACCTGTTTGTGGTGAGGATGTTCAGGTCACGGAGAGATTTACTTATCTTGGCAGTGATAGTCATGCCTGCTGGCTGTGAGCCAGAGGTCATTCGACGACTGGGTCAGGCCTGGGGAGTCATGGATTCACTGGATCATGGGGTGTGGCACTGTCAGTACCTGTGCAGGAGGACGAAAGTCTGAGTCTTCAAGTCCTTGGTGTTTCCATGCTTGCTCTCTGGTTGTGGACTTGGACCCTGACCAGAGATCTGAGATGGCGACTTAATTCCTTTGGTTCCAGGTCTCTTCAGAGAATCCTTGGCTAACACTGGTCAGACTGTGTGTCCAACGAGCGATTGCTGAGAGAGACTCAAATGAGATTTTTTCCTGTATAGTCCGTGAGCATCAGCTGTGGCTGTATGGACATGTGGCTCGTTTTCCTGACGCTGATCCTGCTCACCAGATTCTCTCAGCGGGGGAGCCTCGTGAGTGGAGGAGGCCAATGGGCCAACCACGTGCCTCGTGGTTGCAGCAGGTTGATCAGCACCTCAAGGAGATGGGGATGGGCCAGGCCTCTGCCTGGGGGATGGCCAGACAGAGGCGCCTGGAGTGCTGGTGGAAAGTGGACGCAGCGACGCACTATTCCGGCGCATGCTCCCATACCTGACTGACCTGACCTGTCCTTGCACAGCACAGAACTTTCCCATTTCCTCTACTGTCTGTTTACATATCCGTGGCTTTGTTTTAATCCAACTTGATGTACCCCACAACCACCTTTAATGATCCCATCTCTACATCATTGTCGACACTGAGATCACTAGCCAAGTTGGTGGACTTATCCTCAGTTATCTGGCTTCCATTTGCACCGTTAATTTCAAATCTTGGTATCTGCACTTATGGAAGAAAATGACTTCTTAGGAAGGAGGATAAGCCATGTCAATTATGTGGGTAGCCAAACTCAGAAGGCAGTCATCTGATAATGCTACTCTCAAACAAAGACAAGATCTCTAGAAATTCGCAACGTATAATGTGAGGACACTCCACCAGAGCAGCAAAATAGACAACCGCATAAAGATGTTAACACTCAACAATGACATTTTCAGCTTGCCAGAAGTTAGATGGATGGAATCTGGGAAAATAGACAAAGGAGATCATGTGTTGTTCTTCTCAGGTAGCAGTGAGCATCAGCATGGAGTTGGAATAATGATGACAAAGAAGGTAGCAAGAACCATGCCGGGTTATTGGCCAATATTTTGAGAGATTGATTATGGCAACATTTGAAGGGAAGCCGATGAACATTGTGTGTTTTCAAATGAATGCATCACCAGGATCAGAGTGATGACGAGGTTGAAGTACTGTCGGACCCCGCGATTCACTATTTTTGGAAGCCATGCATTTGCGGTTCATAGATTGCGACCTGTTTAGACATTCGCGGCCCCGTCCTTCATGGTCATGTGACTTTTCATGGTCATATTCGCATTTTTTTCATGTTTTCTCGTTTTTTTTTGCGTTTTTATGTTTTTATTTGCGGGAGTCTTCGTTGTTTTTCACAGGATTTTTGATTTTTCCCTTTTGAATCACAAGCTGCCAGGAACATATCCCCCCCCCTTTACCATTGAAACAATGCCCCGACATTCATGGCATTTTCCAGGAACGTATCCTCCACGGATAGTGGGGTCTGGCAGTATTCCATGAGGATGTGTGAAATACATTGAAGCATGTGAAGAGTGGAGACACTGATAGTTGTGGTCGATTGGAATGCACAACTTGGCAGAGAGAGAGAGAGGTGTGGAAATGCAATAGGAGCTTTTGGACTTGGAATGAAGAAGAGCAGAGACGAACGTCTGATACAGTTCTGGGAGGAAAACAACCTGGAGATATATTCTTCAAATAACATGCAAGAAGTCTGTACACCTGAACGAGTAGAGGAGATATTCACAGAAACCAATTACATTTTCTGATGATTTGTGGTTAGGACTCCCAGTTTGTGGTTTGCTACACATCTAAGTTGAATCTGCAACTGTTCTTGAAAAAGTTCAGTCACTCAAACTTTTTGGCCTCACCAACAGCCATGACCTTTCTTTGGTAAACGACATTTCTAAGTTAGCTTCTCCAGCCAGATGCCGACTGGAACACAGTCTTCCCTTGGCAAATCTGAGCTTCTATCGAATTACAAGGCCTTCATCACACCTCTCTCAGCTTGATGCTGTGTTGGTATCTCAAAATCATTGGTATCTCCCATGTGGAAGCTAAGTCTCTTGGCATATTACTTTCACATCACAGACAGGTCAGTGGTCCTTCTGTGATCTACTGCCTCCTTTCTGGTCTCCACACCCTCTACCCTTTCCTTGCTCTGTCCCGCTCTCCAGGTCACATTGTCATCCAATAACCCACTGCTTAAATTCCCCGAAATCCAGACTTACTGCCCACCTCCACTCATTTTTTCCTCTTTATTTTCTCATTTCTTCAGTCTGTTCAATCGCATTCTTTCTTCCAGGGATCCAGGACAGCAGTTCACCACCATATCCAGTCATTCCCATAATCCTTTCTCCCCTCATCAAACCCACGTTTCCATGATTCCAGGTTTCTACCCCTTCCTCACCATCCTCTTCATATATTTTTGTTTGATTTTTGCTTCTTCCCCAGTTTTCCCTTCCACATTCTGTGATTGATAGTTTGTGGCTTTATTCAGCTTGTTCACCCTCCCCCACCCATGTCCTTCTCCCCCTACTCTCATTGTTCCCCATTTCCTTTCCAATTTGTGTTCTAGCTCCTCCATGAGCTTTGAGTCTGCATATCATTTTTTTCCACCATTCCAAGGTTAGGGAAACATCACAAAGCAGCTACTGTCCTTGATTAAATGTCCAAGTTTTCTGAGCGACCACTAATATGGATTCCAACAAGGCAGATCTATTGGCACTTTGCATTTGCTCACGTCTCCAATGCACTGTCACCTGCTCTGGAGTTAATCAGAAAGTCGTGTTGTTGCATTAGATATTTTCAAGGTCTTTGATAGAGTCTGGCATAAAGACCTCCTTGATACACTACGGCAACATGACGTTACTATTCCTCTCATTACGTGGCAGTAAAAGCCTCCTTGGATGTTCCATTTTTATATCACCTGGACTTTAGTCCGGTAAGCTTATGCGATCGAGCAGCGGCTGCAGGTGAGTGAGTGAGTGAGTCAGTCAGTCACTAAACACGTCAGTCATTATCCCTTGAACCAAACACACGATTTTGATGAAACTTGGCCACAAGCTTCACATCTGATGCATAATGAAGGGTTTTACCGCATTGAAATCTGCACTCATGAGGGGGTCTACCAGGAGGGGGGAGTTTGACCACCCCAAAATAGGTATTTGCTCTCTTCTCCGAAAATACACACACAATTTCGATGAAACTTGGCCACAACCTTCATCAGCCGTGATGCACCAAAGTTTGTTCAAAGCATAAAAAAATCTGGGTCTCAGGTAGTTTGCAGGGGGTTTGAGCACCACAAAATAGGTATTTGCTCTCTTCTCTGAAACGTCACACACACACACACACACACACACACACACACACACACACACACACACACACACACACACACACACACACACACACACACACACACACAATTTCAATGAAACTTAACCACAACCTTCATCACCCATGATGTACTTAAGTTTGTTCATCACATTAAAAATAAAAAAAAATCAGGGTCTGCAGGGGGCTTGAGTGACTGTTTATTCCTGAACCAGGTGAACTTCAGGACAAGTGGTCCTATTTTTGTGTCGCTGTTGCCCTCTCCAAGAGGTTCCATTTTAACTCACAGGGCTGAGTAATCCCACTAATCTTGTTTCTCATTTTCATTAATGACCTTATTTGTACTTCTACAAACCATATGATCTCCGATGTTATTAATTAACTCTGAACTATTTTGCCAACTTTAAAATCTCATTTGTCATCTTACCAGTCATTGAATGCAAACTGCACTTCAACTGCCAACACTGAATTCTGATCATAACTCGATAATGAAATGGGGACTAATCAAAATCGAATCATTTCATCCTTCGCACACACCCAACTTATCCACCTAGTGTCGTCCGAATCCGTCCATAACCTTTTGAGACATCTTGCTCACAGACAGACAAAACAGACAGGGGTGAAAACAACCTGCGTCCACCTTCGGGGGTGGAGGTAACAAATGTTCCCTCTCTTTATCTGGCATATGCCTCACACAATCTACAACCATCAGCATTCTGAGAATTTAGATTTCTTGTCGCCTCTACTGCAAGTCTGATTGCAATTATTGCCAGAAAGACTTGCTGGAAATTGGGATTTACCTCTGAAACTAAATCTTGAAAATCATAGGGAGCAAGTTTTAAATAGAATTGATGGAAAATTTGAAGCACTTTTGAATGTAGAACAGGAAGAAGTTAATATCCAAAGGAAATGGTTAAAATTTAAGAAAGCTATAAATTAAACATCAAAAGAAGTGTGAGGGGGTTTATAAAAATGGGGAGCAAACTGCAAACCTCCACTCATTAGTTCCTATTTTTTTCCCCCCACCTGTAGAACCAACTTCTACACTCTCTTCAATCCCACTTTTCCCTCCAGGTCTTCAAGACCGTCTCAGATCATTCTTCACCAAGGCAATGATCTCTTCTAGCCCCGTTAAATGACCCCAACCCCACTTCTTTCCAAATGTCAAGTTTTTCCTTCCTGAGAGTTTGCTGCTGTATCCATCTTGTCTACCATGTACGTCCTCCCTGACACTCCCTCCATTCCTCCCCAGACAACTTATCTGTCCAAGTCTCCCTCAACCCTGCTGTTGGTGTCCCACCACCTCCCACCACCTCCCCCCCTGCCCCCACCCCACCTTCATTTTACTGTTCCTTTTGTTCGGTTACATCCTCATCCATTCTGTGTTCTTACTGTTCCATGAGACTCGACTTTGTGTACAAAAAAAAATAAATTCAGGTCGACGGTTGAAGACTCGGAATGAGTAGTAAGAGGAGCTGAAGATAGAAATAAGTAAACACCAACATCAATTACAATGAGATTTAAAAGAAGAGAAGTAAATTTTGGCGCAATAAAAGCAAATTATGTTTTATTTACTCCACTCCACCAATCCATATTTCCTTCCACACAAATCTCCTTCACACTCACTCATAATCTACACTTTTATTCCTCTCTCTCTATCCCTCGGTTTCACTCATTACCCATCTCACTAACCCACCCGTCACTCACCCCTCTTGTGGTTTATAAATGATTCATATCAAACATATTATATATGAATTATGAATGAAATATACTTCCATTTTTAAAGCATAAAGGTTGTGTGGGGAGGAGGGTTGAACATTTGAGGGTAGGATGAAAAGGTAAAAGGAAGACGAAGGTTGTAAGTTAATCCTAAATAATCATAATATTATAACTGTTGTGATAAAACAATTTTTAGACAATTCAGTTTGAGACTAAAAAAAACAAACATGAAGTTCAATAATTGGATTTTGAGATTAATTTCAGACCTACTATATAAAAGACACCCGTGATGAAAAGGAAATAAACTAGAAAAGCACTCAATAGACAAACTAGAACAGCACCAGACCTTTGCGAGGCTGAACATTTTACGTTTTGTATCCCACTGATCCGCTGGATCTGGATCGGGACATTAAGCAAAATCGAATCGGCTTGTTTGTGTCACTGAACCAACTCATCCACCAAGTTTGGTCCAAATCCATCCACAACCTTTTGAGATATCATGTTGTATATGTTTTTTGGCCCTATATCTGAATAGTGAAGTATCCATCCATCAAGGTCAGACTCTGTGCAAAGCGTTGGTGCTGCCTAAGCAGTCTCCTCGGCTATTGAACACAATCTTGGACGGGTCACCACTCCGACACAGCATACCAGCATGCTGGCACTCATTTTGCCAACCTCAGAAGGATGACAGGCAGAGTAAACCCCACCTGGTATTAATTCAACATCCAAGGAGGATTTGAACTCAGGACCCTAGAATCCCAAGCCCACCACCCTAACAATTAAGCCAACACCAGGCATGAAATGAAAAATCACTGAAAACAATTCTGGTGTCCGGATCTGGATCTTGAACCAAAATCGAATTAATTTATCCTTATCATACACCCAACTTATCCACAAAGTTTCGTCCAAATCCGTGCACAACTTTTTGAAATATCCTGCTCACAGACATACAAGGGTGAAAACATAACCTCTGTTCATCTTCGGTGACGAGGGGTAAATATTAAGCCAAAAACAAAAATTAATGTTTTAATGTTTTCTGAAAACAATTAAACCCACAGACTGTACACTTCGTGACATCTCGAAAACACATGCACACTTTTACACAAATACACCGAGTGAATCATCAGCTGAGCTCTTTCTATCAAGGTTGTGTTTTCCACTATTAGGTTCACAGCGGCCCACGGCCGGAATAGCTTCTGCATCAAGCAAACAGCAATTAATTCAACTGCATTGGTTACACCCCTATCAAAGGCATATATTTGAAAATGCGGTGATCAAAAAATTAGGGAGACCTGGCCAAAGTGTGGACAACTGGAGCAAATTGGGTAACTGGGGTTCATCACCAAGAGGTGCCTACCGGGCTGTCAGGATATCTGGAGGTACATACACACTCTCACCTCGAAGCTGTATGACCTGGGATTTAATCCCGATCCGGCGATAAACTGTCATCCAGGTGTTTCACGGGTAGGGCAAGGCATCATTGTGTGCGCCATTCCTTGGCGTTCGTTTGTGGAGCTTAAAGATCCCACCGTGTCCTTCGTGAAAAGTAACCGAGCTATCGCTGACACCCTTTGCCAAGTTCCAAATGCCAAATGTAACCGACAGGAAGCAATGCATCAGCGGCACAGCTGCACCCCCAACAAATGATACTACCCATAGCCATGTGCTGCATTTAAAAAAAAGGAGAAGGAGAAGAAGGTGCATACCATCTGACAGAAACTTTTGTCAAATACGAGTGTGGTGACCGCCATTGCTATGTGATGTAGTCATGCAGCCAGTTGTGCTCTGCCCAAAAAATAAAAGAAGTTTTCTTGAAACCAGAAAACCATGAGAAAAGTTTTCAAGCTTTAAGGAAAAATTTCAAGGTGTTCAAGAGTATTTTTTTCCATGCCTCTGATGTAAGGAAAGCATTAAAGTCAGCCAATTATGTACAATTGTGATGTAATTTCAGTAATAACACAAATAAAAGGCCATGTGTAGGGAGATAACCTTTCAGATAATCAAATATAAATTTGGTTATATCACTTTTTGTCGCAGAGAAAGTCCCGTTATGGGGTCAAGTGGGGGAAAAGTGGTCTACACAAAATGTTTAATGACTTTATTTGTGAAAATTGCATCCTTCAGTGAAAGCGAATGTACCAAAGCAAACTCGATATCCCTGTGATGATGTTAATGCCAAATTGCTTTGTGAATTCTGATTCAGATTTTAATCGTAACAATGTCTATTAATAAAATACTGCTCATCTTGAAGCAATTTTATAATCTTTACATGTCGGAACCTTTGCCCCAAATTACATATTAATTTTTCAGAAAGCCATCTCTGATAAATTCAGGTGAAAAAAGAACTTCCACATTTTGTGGTGTGTTTTATCGACTCGGAACACCCACTCCCTTTGGGACCAGCATGGGGGGTGGTGAGGGAGAATAGTGGATGAGGTGGAGTAAATATATTTTGTGTTGTGGCTAATAATCCTCCCTGGCTGTAGCAGGGGTTAGTAAACCACTTGCACTGTGGCACATGTACAGACGAAAATCGTAAAGCGTCTCCCCCACCCTTTGCAAGGGGAGTTTTTTTTTTCATTGTCGATGACCTGACCCTGGGTACTCCAAACATGCATGAAAAATTTGGTGGAGATTGGCGCGCTGTTTTTTTTTCTATGATGTTCAGACGTACGTACACACACACACACACACACACACACACACACACACACACACACACACACACACACACACACACACACACACACACACACACACACACACACACGTCATATTTAATACCAGCAGGACCTACCCGTCGCTTCACTGATGGACCAATTAGTCGTCCTGTTTGCAAAAATCATTGAGTGAGAAGGAGAAGGAGAAGGAAAGGAAGACAAATTTACCCATCCATGGAGTCCTTTAACCCCTCACCCCGACCTCCCTCCCCGTTCCCGTCCCCATCCTCACGTCATGCTCATCCCACTTTGTCCCCCTGTCCTCCTGATATCCCTTCCCGTGAGACATATCTTGCATGCGATGACAGGCTTTAACAAGCCTGTCCGCTTTTTTGGGGAGTGGGGGAGGAAAGGGAAGGATGATAAATTTACCAGTGCAAAGAGTGTTTTAACCTCAACGTTGCCCAGGTAAAAGAGAAAATTGTAATACCCTCTGCAACCACCACCAGGTGGTGCTACACGGTGCACATTTACCAAGAGAGTTTACACCCCCCCCCACCCATCACACCCCCGTGTGACCCCGCCACGGCCAAGAGCCTATGTTACCCCACACAAAGTTGTTTTTGTAACCAAGGTTTGGAGTGAGAAGGAGGGGGGATAGATAAGAGGACAGAGGGAGGGGTGGGAGAGGAGAGGAGAGGAGAGAATGGAGGGAGGGGGTGGGAGAGGGTGATGGAGCACGAACCACTCGGTCAGGTTGACGGAGCACGAACCACTCGCTCAGGGTGACGGAGCACGAACCACTCGCTCAGGGTGACGGAGCACGAACCACTCGCTCAGGGTGACGGAGCACGAACCACTCGCTCAGGGTGACGGAGCACGAACCACTCGCTCAGGGTGACGGAGCACGAACCACTCGCTCAGGATGACGGAGCATGAACCACTCGCTCAGGATGACGGAGCACAAACCACTCACTCAGGGTGACGGAGCACGAACCACTCGCTCAGGGTGACGGAGCACGAACCACTCGCTCAGGGTGACGGAGCACGAACCACACGCTCAGGGTGACGGAGCACGAACCACTCGCTCAGGGTGACGGAGCACGAACCACTCACTCAGGGTGACAGAGCACGAAGCACTCACTCGGGGTGATGGAGCAAGAATCGCTTGCTCAGGGTGATTGAGCACGAACCACTCACTCAGGGTGATGGAGCACGAACCACTCGCTCAGGGTGACAGAGCACGAACCACTCACTCAGGGTGACGGAGCAAGAATCGCTTGCTCAGGGTGACGGAGCACGAACCACTCGCACAGGGTGATGGAGCACGAATAACTCACTCAGGGTGACACAGCACGAACCACTCGCTCAGGGTGACGGAGCACGAACCACTCACTCAGGGTGATGGAGCACGAACCACTCGCTCAGGGTGACAGAGCACGAACCATTCCCTCAGGGTGACGGAGCAAGAATCGCTTGCTCAGGGTGACGGAGCACGAACCACTCGCTCAGGGTGATGGAGCACGAATAACTCGCTCAGGGTGACACAGCACGAACCACTCACTCAGGGTGACTGAGCACGAACCACTCACTCAGGGTGATGGAGCACGAACCACTCGCTCAGGGTGACAGAGCACGAACCATTCCCTCAGGGTGACGGAGCAAGAATCGCTTGCTCAGGGTGACGGAGCACAAACTACTCGCTCAGGGTGATGGAGCACAAACCACTCGCTCAGGGTGATGGATCAGGTACCACTCACTCTCCAGGGCTCCAACTGCTGCCTACTCAAGACTGAAGCCCACGTGTGAAACCCAGAGGGTAGATTGCTATGACGGTGTGGTTGTCTTTCTGGAACTATTTACAGCTGCAACTGATGCCCAAGACTCAATGGAAAGAAGGCCACACAGGGAATCTGCCCTCAAAGCTTTTAAAATTCTGTGATCAACGTTCAATTCATTGACCATCATGGAAAGCATTTTGAGTGTTGTCCTTCCGTTGTCCAAAGTACTGTAAAACAAATTAACATTTTTCTGAAAATCAGTTAGTTGAAGAAGTTTTCCATCTACTAAAAATAAAAAGAAGAGAAAACAATGAAAACGTGTTGAAATCCACCTTTACCAAAGTAGTTAGTACATGTGAGCAGCTGACTACTCCTGTAACAACTCCAAGGCAGTCATGCGGTTTGTTGTGGTGAGGAGCTCAGGTGTGCCAAGGAAGGACTTTGCACGACGGAGGATGCCCAGTCAGCGACTGGCTTTGGAGGCTGTGCTGTGTCACGTGGTTGGGTTTTCGTATATCATGCCTCGCCCGCTAGGGGTGGCAGGAGTGTACTTCTGGTCGCGCAATAAAGCGGAGTTGATGCTGGCGCGCGTGCTTCTTGCATCCCACTGCACCTCGTACACTCTAGTTGGCTGACGAGGATGGTTGAATACGGACTTGTGCCCGTTTTCGTCGGAGACGATTTCGAATTGTTTTCGGAGCAATTGGGATGCTATTTCCACGTGAATGATGTGATCGATGAGAGCAAACAAAAGTCGATCTTGCTCGCTTCGCTTTCGGCGGAGCATTATCGACTACTGAGTGATTTGGTGGCGCCGAACAGGCCCCGGGATGACGAGCTGTCGTTTCGGGACATTGTGCAGAAGATGAAGGCACACATGGCGCCGGAGAAGTCATTACAGCTCGCTCGATACCAGTTCGATCGCCTCTCGAAAGGGGCAGAGGAACGCGTCGCTGATTTTGTGGCGCGGATTAAGCGTTCTTCCGTGGCCTGCAAGTTCACGGCGGTGGAGCGTCCAGCTCGGCTCAGAGATCGTTTTATTGCTGGTTTACAAGATGCGAAGATGGTTTCAGCGGTTTTACGGCTGAAGGGTGAAGCCATTACATTCGACTCGGCGGTCAGCACGGCTACAGCGGTCGAGCAGACTCGCGGAGATGTTCGAGCCATCACCAGCCGCGCGGGGTCGCGAGCATCCCGGGACGCACACACGGCCTTCGATGCGGGTCGGACGTCGCCGCGCAACCGCGCGTGCAGCGGGGTGACCCCGCGGATATGCTTGGGATGTGGAGGTCGACACCTGCGCCGTGCGTGCCCGTATAAAGGCAACGTGTGTTTAAATTGTCACAAGGTGGGTCATTTGGCGCGTGTGTGCCGTGGGGCGCCGGCCGCCATTAAGGTCATGGACGGCGGTGTGCGAGGCGACTCGGGGCGGAACCAGCGGCCGTTGATGGACCTGTTTTCAATTGGCCCGGCGGCGTGCCCGATGATGGTGGAAGTCGAAGTGAACAAAACGCCGATCACGTTCCAGGTCGATACGGGAGCAGCGGTGTCGCTCATCGGCGAGCAGACCGCGCGTAGACTCAACGGCTTGAAGCTTATCAGGTCAAACCTCACGCTGTTCACGTACACCCGCGAGAAGATAACGCCAGTCAGGATGGCAGACGTGTCTGTGCGGTACCAAGGCCAGGTCGCCACGCTTCGGGTGTACGTCGTGCGGGGAAGGGGACCGTCTCTCCTAGGCCGAGATTGGCTGGCCCGCATCAGGCTAGACTGGGCCGCAGTTCACCTTGTGCAACCCGTGCCGAGCCGGTGGGACGATCAGTTAGAGGAGATTCTTCAATGACATCAAGGGTTGTTTAGCGACGACCTTGGGAAACTCAAGGGCATGGAGGCAAAGCTCTTCTTGAAGGAGGGGGTGGTTCCTCGGTTTTGTAAACCACGTCCTGTGCCGTATGCCCTGCGGGACAAGGTCAAGGGTGAACTGGATAGGCTGGAGGCCTGCGGAGTGATCGAACGGGTGTCGTGCTCAGATTGGGCCACCCCGGTTGTCACGGTGCTGAAACGGAATGGAGACGTCCGATTGTGCGGGGACTTCAAATCCACGGTTAACCCGGGGCTCAGCGTGGAGCAATATCCACTGCCGTCAATCGATGAAATATATGCACGATTGGCGGGGAGTCAATACTTCACGAAGCTAGACCTGCGTGATGCATATTTTCACCTGGCGATGGATCCCGGGAGTAGCGAGCTTTTGATAATCAACACGTGTTAAGGACTCTATCGATGTACCCGACTCTGTTTTGGGATTGCTTCGGCCCCAGCTTTGTGGCAGAAAGCCATGGATCAGATTTGCATTGGCCTGCCCGCTCAGACCTACCTGGACGATGTGCTCATTGCGGGGAAAACGGCGGACGAGCATCTTGCGAACATTGCCCAAGTGTTAACAAAGCTAGAAGCGTGCGGCCTGCGCTTGAACAGGGACAAGTGCGCGTTCTTCAAGCAGCGCTTGGAATACCTCGGGCACATCATCACACCGGAGGGGCTGTTGAAAGGTCCTCGGAAGGTGGAGGCGATTCAGCACATGCCTCGCGACAAGACGCAGCTGCGCTCGTTCATTGGTATGGCCCAGTATTACCAAAGGTTTATGTGCGGGCTCAGCTCACAACTTGCGCCGTTAACATGGTTGCTCAGGAAGGACGAGCGCTGGGCTTGGGGGCCTGCACACCAGGCGTCGTTCGACCGCGTCAAGCGCCGGCTCACAGAGGATACGGTCCTCGTGCACTACGAGCCTGCGCGTCCGCTCCTATTGGCATGCGACAGCTCTGCATATGGCATCGGGGCAGTGCTCTCCCACAGGATGGACGATGGTTCCGAGCGGCCTGTTTGTTTTGCATCCCGGACCCTGTCCACAGCAGAGCGCGGATATGCCCATATTGAGCGTGAGGCTCTCAGCCTCGTCTGGGGTGTGCGGAGGTTTCATCAATACCTGCTGTGGCGGCATTTCACTTTGCAGACGGATCACAAACCGCTTCAATTCATCCTGAGACCCGAGCACGGGGTGCCGGTGGTAGCGGCCGCGCGAATACAGCGGTGGTGTCTGTTTCTGGGTGCTTCCAATTATGATATTCAGTTCCGAAGCACTGAGAAGCATGCTAACTGCGACAGGCTCTCACGCTTGCCGTGTGCGGAGGGTCCAGCTGCGTCTGAGTTGGCCAACCGGGTCGATGTGTTCGCCCTGGGCCAGGTCCAAAGTGGGCCGGTCACGGCCAGGCAGGTCGCGGTGGAATCGGCTCGTGATCCGGTGCTTGCCCGTGTCGTCCAGGCGATTTCTACAGGGAATTGGAGCGATCTGCCTTCGACACCGGCATTTCAACTTTTCACGTCATGCGCATCGGAGCTGTCGTTGGTTCAACGGTGCGTAATGTGGGGAATGAGGACGGTGATTCCACCGAGGTTCAGGCAGCGGTGTTTGGAAGAACTGCATGTCAGTCACCTTGGCATCGTGAAGACCAAGAGTCTTGCTCGTAGCCTGTTGTGGTGGCCGGGGTTGGACAAAGACATTGAGCAGTTGGTTAAGCGTTGCGCCACGTGCCAGACAGATGCTGATAACCCGCGTCGAGCCTCGGGTCTATGGCCTGCGCCAGACCGAGCTTGGCATAGGGTCCATGTAGATTTTGTGGGACGGGTTAATGGCAAAATGTTTTTGATTGTGATCGATGCATTCTCTAAATGGCCGGAGGTTGTAGTAATGCAGCATACATCAGCAAACATTACAGTAGAAAAACTGCGGACGATCTTTGCTAATAAAGGATTACCCGAGATTCTGGTCTCTGATAACGGTCCGCAGTTCATCGCAGGTGTATTTGATGAGTTTATGCGTCAAAATGGTATTCGACATCTAAGGTCCGCACCGTATCATCCTGAGACGAATGGCCAAGCTGAGTCGTTTGTCAAGATGTTGAAGCGGGCTTTGCGCAGGGGGGGTGTTGCACCTGTGCAGACGATGGTCGATGTCTTTTTGCTCCATTACAGGAACGCAGTTCATCCTGTCACGGGTGATTCGCCTGCCACTCGTCTCTATGGACGGGCATTGCGGTCCAGACTGGATTTGCTGCGACCTGGAGGGTCGGGGAGCGGGGCGATGTCGCATCCGACGCGGCTGCGCGGCTTCGATGTGGGACAACGGGTAATGGTGCGTGATTATTTCCACGGTTCCAAATAGGTGCCGGCGGTGGTCTCTGTGGTGCTGGGGCCGGCGAATTGCATGGTGCGGACTGATGGTGGGGATGTGTGGAAGCGGCACGTGGACCAAATGCATGGACCAAATGCAAATGAGGGATGACAGATGGGGACAGAATGGAATGGGTTGCCAACACGAGATTTTTATGCCAAGACAGAGTTTATGCATTGTGCCTTATCTCGGGCAGAGTCCGCATAACTGCCGTTTGAGGTTGGAACGGGATGGAGGGGGAGAGCATACACCAGAGACTGACTTTTGATGAGGTGCTTCCATGACTTGGAGGAAGTTGAGTCATTGAAGAGTATGGTGCGTATCTTGTTTCTGGAATGAAATATTAAACATCAACAATTGGAGAGTTTATAGAACACAATACCCTGTGCAATGTTAAATTATATACAGGAGGGCCTTGCCGTTCATGGGGGTTACATTCTTGAAAATCCCTGTGAACCGCAAATCCACAAAATTTGGGGTAATGGGAAAAATAGGGTTAGCGACTTCAACTTTAAAATTTGTCCAAACTATACCCTTCATTCGAAAGGTTGTGCAATTTATTTTCATGAACAAAATAGTTTTCAATAACATTAAATGAAGTTTAGTTAGAAGTTAGATGTTGTGGTATTTGGTGAAAAAACATTAGTAAATGCCGATACATGAACGCGTAAAATTGATGGTTACATGTTGCAAGTTTCGTTTAGCATGGATCAGTAAATTCTAATAGAAACTCCTTTATGTCATGAGGTTTTTTGTTTTTTTTTATACTGTAGATGGTGGTATTGTACTGTAAACTGCTCGGTAAGATTCATGAAGGTGCAAAAACACTCTCAGATGAAACTTCCAGAATGGACGAGAATCGCATTTCCTGGAGGGTACGGGATTGTTCTGTGATACTATATAAACCCGCGAGTGGAAGGTGTAGAGACGTGTGATATGCGACGAGGCATGTTTGATCATCCCCGTACTCCATTTAACTCGATAAGTGAATAAGGTGTTAATGTCCAGAGCAGTTGTTAATGAGTGGAGCCAATTATAATCAGGTTGATAAAAACTCATTAAGATTGTGAATTGGGAAATAATTCCTTTGAGCTCTTTAATCATCGTGGACAGGCCAGCATACGAGAGAGAACACTGCGATGAGACTCAATCGTTCAACAGCCACAGTGGACTACGTGAACATGCGTGAGTTGTGCTGGCAGCACTGGGACACTGGATGGCGGAAACAACTCAATGCAGGAATTGGAGTTGGATATTGTATGAAATGGTGAACTTCCTCATTTGACTTTGTTTCTGTTTATTTGAAATACAAGTTTCAAAAACGTTACGCTGATGATGTGATCACTGACGTCACTCAGAAGTCAGAGACCCCAACTGACAAAGATCAATTTTATTGGTAGCTGACCTGCACGCTCGATCATAACCTTGGATTGCAGTCATTAGAGGACGAGCTGGGTTCAGAACCACGAGCAACATACACTAAAGGGAAGGAACCCTGAGGTGCATGTACCACCGACAAAAGTATTGTTATAATTATTTTGTATGCTGCCTGGGGCTGCTGGTTGCATCATTGCTGAGAGTACAGCTGTGCCGCTGATGCAGTGCCCCCTGTTTCCAGTAAGCTGGTACTCATTTTGCCGACCTCAGAAAGATGACAGGCGAAGGAAAACCATCTGTTGTTGGTTAAATAGCACAAGGGCTCAAACTCAAGACTCTAAGATCTTAAGCCAGCCACCTTAACCATTAAGCCAATGCCAGGATTCTTTTTCTGCATGAAGAACATGAAATAACGTTTATTTTCTTGAGTTATTAAGATCATGAAAATTATCTTTCTTAATAATGATGATAAATTTGATCCAATAATGCGATGGCAATGTTGATGATTGTGACGACAAAGACGAGTTGATGCAGATAATGGTACATACACATTATGGTGGGCTCTTCTTCACCCTGTTACACACGCCTTGCCCTCTCATGCTATATATACCTATATATATATATATATATATACCTATATATATATATATATAAATATATATATATATATATATATATATATATATATATATATATATATATATATATATATATATATACACACACACACATACATACATCATGGACTTGGACCTGGACCAGCAACGGCCTCTGTCGACTGAAGTCAGAGGTCGACTGAAGTCGCCATGTTGCGTTGCCAATCCGAATTCACAGGTTGAATATATTAATCTGTGTCGAATTTCTCGCTGGAAACAACATTTTTGTTCAGCTTAATAAGAAGAACAGGATTTTCATTTCACTAACACCAGTCTCCGCCGCCTATTATCACTACCAAGCTAATTTTAGCTCTGCAGCACGAATCAATGAGGTGAGTGAGTACGAGGTGTCACAATTCTCATGAATGATTATCATATCATATGTCATATGATCTGATGATAATCAGTGTAATGTGTATAGCGAACCCCCTATGGCCTATAATATTTGCATTATTATAGGCCATAAGGCGGTAGCTTTCAGCTTCCCCCTATAATAATAGGCCTTATGGCCTATAATTAATAATATATTGACCAATCATCAAAACATTGAACAGACATCGGACAACCTCAATAAATATGATCTATAATCTACAGACTAACCTATGGCCTCCTATTAATATGTGTATATTATCGAGGGTAGCTTTCTGTAGTAGGTCGAAGCATATTGAACCAGTACCAGGCTCATTAATGTTTTCATGATCGATCAATATATTATAGGCCATAGTGGGTAGCTTAAAGCCACCCCCTATGTGAGTAGCTTAAAGCTACCCTGTATGGCCTATTATATATTGATAAATCATGAAAACATTGAACAGACATTGGACAACCTTAATAAACGTGATCTATAATCTACACACTAATGAGACTGGTTTAATATGCATTGACCGATAGAAGATGACGATCAACTATTATAATCGCAGTAGGTTGAAACATAAGATATGTCGAAACCTCGGAGAAACACTTCAATGCAAATGGTTAGTAAACTATTGATGTGCAAATAGGATCAGTTTGCTGAATTTTTTCCTGATGGGTTTATCTTTCAATCCAGTGTTCATGGTTCGAGCAACATGGTGGAGACGAATCTTTGTATAGCACTCACAGATGTGCTGTATGAGAGAAAATACATGATTACAGTCTGCCTCCATCTCAAACGTGATCACTAAGCGAGTCAAATGCACTCGATCCTACATCTGCCAACACTGATGCAGAGATTGCAGATTTCAGGTAACTATCACGAGGAATCTTGCCATTTGTCACCGCTCGCATTCTCTTAACACATTTCTCAGTGGCTTCACATACTTGAACAACGCTTGATGATGGAACGGGAAGGCCACCCCTTGTTTTAACAGCAATCAGCCTATAGGTAGGTAAATTGACATTATCATTCTGCGTGAGAGCCAGCAAGCAATCTTGACATTTGAGTGTCCGCTTAACCATCCTAACCACATATCCTGCAATATAGGTTACAACTGACTCCAGGAACACAGAAAGTTTGTTAAATGGTGGAATATCGGCATAATCGTGGTGACTCGTGAATATCGGCATTGGCTGGTGGAGCTGCAAATCATAGCGTCTGGCTATGAGCATATCCTGAGTTATCTGGGACAGCCCTCTTAGTGATATTTTTGAATGACGCAGCTGTGAGGATGCATGTTGCGTCCTGGGCTGAACAGTTCCCCTTGTTGGCTTTGATATCATGCCGTATCAGAAGACGCTTGTACGCTGCGATAAACTGTCTGGCTGTTGGATTGTTATTGCCACCACATGCTCGATGAACGGCTCTAAAGAACAACTCGATGTGGTCCTGGCTGAGCTTATATGTAAGCAAATACTTTAAAGATGAATTTTGTGGCTGGACGTATGTCAGATAGAGGTTTTTAATGCTTACGATACAAGTCAGCATCCCAATAAATGCTGTTTTAAGTCTTGTCTTTGTCAGGAGTTGACCAGAAGTATTAGTCAAGGTCGTGAGATAATTACTTGTCTTTTCCAGGAATGGCAAAAAAGTTGCCTCGCGAGCAGGATGCATCGGTGCCTTGAAGTTGCGTGCCAAAGGGTTCCTGGAGTTCAACAGATCGAACAGTTGATCCAGTGTGTGGATGAAGATGCAAGTTCCCTCACTCCCTTGAAATTCAGGTAGTTTCAACTCTTCGCGGCAGAACTCAATTGCATCCGCGACACTTGAACTCAGCGTTTGAGCAGCCGTATTCACTTTCATTATATTTGTCTTCCATTCGATATGTTTCCGACTAAGTTTGTTTGCCAACCGTAGTCCTTCCTGTTTCCACAGTTCATACAACTTTTCTATATATTTCCAGGAGATGACCCTCTGAGAACTGTCTCTCATCTTCTTCAGTGTGCCGAGGCAATTCCTTGCGAGCTTTAACATGTGACACGTGTCGAGGAATGCCCAAACGAGCTTGTGAGGATCTGCTGGGTGAGGGAACGACTAATTCATATTATCCGGGTTGATACTTGCGCCCAACTCTTTCAACATTGTCAAATGCGCTGAAGGCCCGTCACAGGTAAGCGAGATGACATTAACTCCAATTTCGTGTAGCTTTAGTAAACACTGAGACACAAGATTGGCCTGTTCTTCACCAGTCAAACCATTGATGAAGAAGTGGGTGACTGGGACTTTCCAATGATCATTCACCGCGACCAACATAATTACTAAAGCGTTTTTAGCAAGTGGCGCGGTGTCGTCCAGATTACCTGCTCCAATGTCCACATATCCAAGCACCTTGTCACCAGACATCTCTACTGATTCCATCAGTGACATTTCGTCCAACATTAGGGCACATAGCGTACTCCTATCCTCTTTAAATCTCGCCTCCAATTCGTCAAATACTACCTGGTTGAATCCCGGTGATCCGTCGATGGCACTGTACCAGGTTCGGATCGTTGAAGGACTAGGTAGAGCGAGATCGAATATCTCGCGTTCATAGTCGTAGGCCTTCGCAGAATAGAAATTTAGCGTGAGGGTGAATGACTTGATCATAGTATCGTATTCTTGCCTGGATTTCTTTCCGCTCACCTGATTCTTTAATATTCGACTCATAACCGCCAGTGGTACCCCAGAAAATGTCGAATTCAGTATCTCGACACAATTTTCCAAAACCATTCCTTTGTTTTTTAGTTCTTCAACGACAGAGCTTAATTTCTCTACCTTCTTCTTCAATATTCGCGTTTTATGCTGCGTAACCTTCAGTTTTTTCCTCAGGTTCTCAATGGTCTCGGTTGCCGTACCCAGCTTTCGTTTCATTTTACTGGGACTCGGATCGGCGCAGTACGTGTGGTCTGCTGAAGTCGACGGCCTTGGTGGTGAATCTGGCGCAGCTGTGAATTTTGGCTCTGGGGCCAGGTGTCTATCAACCGGTGGTTTCCGATGTATCGGTTTCTGTGTAGAAAATAACATAATTATTAATATCGGATCGAAATTTCGAATTAACTGGTGAACAAAAAACTGATAATTCACGGAAATTTTAGTGGTAAATTCAATACAGTGCGAACCGCTTGATAGAATCACAATAGGTGCACTCTGATTCAGGATTCCATTTATTTTAATTGCATATACAGGATTTCCATGAAGTTTGAAAATTTGTGCTAAATTTGATTTCCGTGGAAATTTATTCATTTTATAAACATTTTGAATGTGGATGAATTCATAAAATTAATGTGTTAGAATTAATTTTTTGGGCAGGAATACAAAACGACCTGCATCGTCTGACAGTCAGAATCGTACAGAAATTCATTGAAAAATCCTGGCAGCAAAGGAGGTCGTTTTTCCGGGTATTCACACCCAAAATCAATTCTAAAACTTCTATAGATTCAAAACAATTTAATATGTGTCAAATAAATATTTGTATCAAATAAAAATATATAATATTTGTATCAAATAAAAATATATAATATTTGTATCAAATAAATATGTATTTATTTTAGTGAAGACCATTGTAAAAAATCGTGTATACTAACCTTCTGGAGATGAGGTGGAAATTTGAAGACGCTTGGTATGACGCCTTGTTTAAGCAGTTTCGTCTGGCCCGTACTGTCAAAGTCAGAGTTCAGGAAGTGTTCACTACAAAGTAATGTCACACCGGGCGTTGGTGTAAAGTGTACCCTTCTCTGTGCCTGGTACCATTGTCTGCACAACTTTTCATCCTTGGGGAATCTGGAGAAAAAATATCCGAATGACGTTTTCGATTATTGGCATTTGAAGGGATGGAAGGATAGGTACTACAATTGGCGTCAGTGGACGTAGATTTCTGATATCAAGATAGATACGACCCCCTAACCCCAAGGCGCATAGGAAGCAAAATGATTTTGGGGGTAACATCGGGTTAGGTGGACCGCGGAGCCAGAACCCTCGGAATAGGGAGGGCCTGTGCCCCCAAAAGGACAAATATTGTGAGCGACTCGCCCAACTATTTACGCAGCCACGGCGGTCAATGGGGGGAATGATTCTCCGGAAAAAAAAATTTGAATTCTCGACGCCTGGAAAACTCATTTCCGGCGTATTCGTGGATAATATCGTATTTTTACATTTTCTTTCAAATTATCGACTGTACTTTGCCATCATTTAGATTGTTATACTGGCGCTTAGCGTTTAAATTGTAACTTCTTAAAATAATACTCTAAAAATAGATTGACGATTGAAAGAGAAAAAAAAAACATCAATAATCGCATTCTTACCGATGAAAGGTGCATGTGAAGCTCTTCCCAGACTTATTATTGCATCCGAACGCCACACACTGTGGCATTTTTACGTTTACCGGTTCAAAATACTGGCAAAATAGTTAAAACTCTTAATATATCTACAGGATTTTTGAATTGCGCGCAACTCGTGAGTGGCAACGCAACATGGCCACTGAGCCATTTCCGGTGACTTCAGTTCTCACTGCTGCGAGGAGATGGCATTGCTGGTCCAGGTTATTATAAGAAGTCCATGACATACAAACATACATACTGTTATGGCTGAAGAAATTCGCATTACACCATGAAGGGCCCGTAGGTGAGATATATCTAAGTACATGTGTAGTTTGCCCAAACCCGTTGTATTGAGGGAATATATGTGATCCATTCGGGCTGTGACGCTTTGAGAGAGCCATTTTTTCTGTTCTATCTTTATTTTGAACCAACCACGTCTCAACCGCCATTACACAACAACCACCTTAACCACCACGCCAGCCATCGTCACCAACTACAACCACGCTCCAACCCTCAGACAACAACAACAACGCCAACAGCCACGATCTTTACCTTCACAACTCAATCCCGCAAACATCGCATCACCGCCATTCCCAAACGGCACCATAACCATCAAACCACCACCGAAAACCCTCCACCACCTTCTCCTCTCTCCTTCTACGGCCATTCCCGCACCACCTGTGAACACTGAGCGTCGGGCTGTCTCGGGCCCGTTCGGCGATTGGTGCCTAACGCACCGAGCCGCGAGCGCAAATAGCGGCCTTTCCGAGGGAAAATTCGGATCAAGAATGCGACACGCCCACTTTTCCTCCGTCCAATTAGCAAGCGAGGGGCGGCTTGGCCCCGCCTCCAGGCGCGTGTGTGTGAAATCTATATATGCAAATTCTAGGATCAGGGGAGATTCACGCCCCCTTTCCTCCGAACCAATGGGTGAGCGTGGCTTCACCCCCGAGGTCATCCTGATCCGAATATTTGCATATTAGCTGCTCCTGCCGGCCTATAAGAAGGCGAGTGCAAGGCAAATGGAGTGAGTCGAGTCGGGTGGCAAAGTCATCAGTGTGGCAGAGAGTTGGGTTCTGTAGTCGGCTGAGGAGAGTGTCATCGAGTTGGGTTCTGGAGTCGGCTGAGAAGAGTTGCGGGAAGAGGCAAAGGAGCTCGGGTCCAAGGCGAGAAGGATGGCGGTCGACAACGAGGTCGCGGTGTGGGATCGCTCGTCGCGGGACCCAAGCCAGCCAGCCATTCTCCTCCCCCAGGGCATCAACAATTCCCCCTTTCCCCCGAGCTGAGATAGTGCAAAAAGGGGGCCCCGTTCCCACCCTACTCCAAGCGTCGTGCCAACGAAACCCGCCAAGGAGCACGGAGTTGGGGCACAGCCGCGTGGCCACATTTGCGGCTCGTCCGCCAACATGTCACGAGGACGTGGGTAGGACCCCCCCGCCCCCGGTCTCACGGGCCTGGCTGCTCCTCCAGGTCATGCGCACATTTGGCCTACAGGCCTGTCTGCCCCCTTGTCTATGAGGGTGGCTTCTTTCCTTTACTTTTGTGTAAATGTGTGTTGGCGCTGTCTGTAAAGTAGAACTGTATAAGTGTTGCCGTGTGTGCGCGTAGTCGGTAGTAAATCTGCGTCGTCGTTGCTTTTATTGTTTGGGTTGCTAAATGTGCATTTTGACTGTATGGCTGTATATATGTGCTTTCCGTGTGCCGGGAAATAAATGTGCATTGTGTGAACTGTTTTCCCGTTTCGCTTCGTCTTTTCTTGATTAACCCTCCATCCTGCTTCACATAAAGGGTTCGTAGTGGGTGCAAAATGCCCGGTAAATAATCTGAACCGTCGAGGTCGACGATAACACCACTCGGTTATCCTGATAGTACAGAACGGGCGCCCAAGTGGCTCGTGTCCGAAGTTGACCTGCGGCGAGGTACGATCGCCCGGTTTACCATCCGCGTAGGTACTGAGATAGGTCGAGTTTGGCGAACAACCCTATCCGACGCGGGTGGCCGATTGGCACGATTGTGGTGAGGTCGAAAGGCCCACCCGTGACTGGCTCCAGGCGATAGTTCCCGGAGGGTCATGACTGAACTGTCCGTCCCGTGGGCGACGTGCCGCGATCCGAGTTACGTGGCCGTTCGCATGCCGGCGGGCGCGAATTCGCACCAATACATATACAGGGTGAGTCAGAAGTAGCGCCCGATTTCTGTCAGTTGGTTGTTTGTTTGCCATTTGTTCAATTACAGTGTTCAACAAGGTAGAAATAAATGAATGACGTTTATCTCACCATTTATTCATGAAAAAATTATTACAGAACTGTACCAAGCTGTTTAACTTGCAATTTTCAAAGTGCCCTCCCTCGTGATCGATGCACAATTGCAGCCGAGCAGGCACAGAGCTGCACACACACGTCTGCAGAGTTCGATATCAATTTCCTCAAACTTTGCAGTGATTTGAACCTTCAATTCCTGAATGGTACGAGTCTTTTCACGATAAAAAAGGTCTTTCATGAGCCCTCAAAGAAAGAAATCTGGAGGTGTAAGATCTGGGGAGCGTGCCGGCCACTCGATCGGACCGCAGCGGACGATCCGCTTTCTGGGAAAGTTTTCATCAAGCCAATGACGAACATAACGTCCAGAATGAGGTGGAGCTCCATCATGCTGGAAATAACAGTCCAGATCTTGTACCCTTTGGCCAAAAGAAAGTTTGCCGCATATCCAGGTAAATTTCTGCAGTGGCAGATCCTCAAAGAAAATGGGTCCAATTACCCCGAATGGAGATATGGCTGCCCAAACTGTCACTCCAGGTATATTTACCTCCATCGCAACTGTCACTCTTGGGTTATTCACAGCCCAGTAGGCACAATTGTGTCCGTTAATTGTGCCACAAAGCTAAAAACATCCCTCATCTGACCACCAAAATCAAAAATAAATAAATTACGAAAATTAATAATCTGCAAGACAATTATGAACAAGTAACTTGCACACTTTCATGTACAATCAGATGGAACAACAAACAATTACGATTTTGGTCTGAATGGCATATTTGGACACAATATGATGGCATTTTACATCACAAAGACCAAATTTGCAGCGAGTACACCGCAACCACGCACAAACTGCGTGAGATAAGGGTTTCTTTGAACTCTCCAGTTATGATTCTGGATCGGTTTGCACAATTATGTTCCATATGGAACAAACAAACTGATATAACAATCGATCCCTCTGTCTCAGTCTTTCATTTGTTTTCTTCTCAGACGGTTCGTTCGTGTCTCTCTCGTGTGTCTCTGTGTCCATTCGTCTCTCTCCCAGACGGTTCGTTTGTGTCTCTCTCGAGTGTCCGTTCGTTCGTGTCTCTCTCGTGTGTCCATTCATCTCTCTCCCAGACGGATCGTTTGTGTCTCTCTCGTGTGTCCGTTCGTCTCTCTCCCAGACAGTTCGTTTGTGTGTCTCTCGTGTGTCTGTTCATATCTCTCCCAGAAAATTCGTTCGGGTCTCTCTCTCCCAGAAGGTTCGTTCATGTCTCTCTCCCAGAAGGTTCGTTCGTGTCTCTCTCGTGTGTCCGTTCGTCTCTCTCCCAGACAGTTCGTTTGTGTGTCTCTCGTGTGTCTGTTCATATCTCTCCCAGAAAATTCGTTCGGGTCTCTCTCTCCCAGAAGGTTCGTTCATGTCTCTCTCCCAGAAGGTTCGTTCGTGTCTCTCTCGTGTGTCCGTTCGTGTCTCTCCCAGACGGATCGTTTGTGTCTCTCTCCCAGAAGGTTCGTTCGTGTCTCTCTCGTTTGTCCGTTCATCTCTCTCCCAGACGGTTCGTTAGTGTCTCTGTCATATGTCCGTTTGTCTCTCTCTCCCAGACAGATCGTTCGTGTCTCTCTTGTACGTCCATTCGTCTCTGCCAGACCGTTCGTTCGTGTCTCTCTTGTGTGTCCGTCGGTCTGTATCCCAGATGGTTCGTTAGTGTCTCTCTCGTATGTCCGTTCATCTCTCAATCAGAAGGTTCGTTTGTGTCTCTCTCCGAGAAGGTTCGTTTGTGTCTCTCTCCCAGAAGGTTCGTTTGTGTCTCTCTCCCAGAAGGTTCGTTTGTGTCTCTCTCGTGTGTCTGTTCATCTCTCTCCCAGACAGTTCGTTCGTGTCTTTCTTGTGTGTCCGTTCATTTCTCTCCCAGAAGGTTCGTTTGTGTCTCTCTCGTGTGTCCGTTCGTCTCTCTCCCAGACAGTTCGTTTGTGTGTCTCTCGTGTGTCTGTTCATATCTCTCCCAGAAAGTTCGTTTGGGTCTCTCTCTCCCAGAAGGTTCGTTCATGTCTCTCTCCCAGAAGGTTCGTTCATGTCTCTCTCGTGTGTCCTTTCGTCTCTCTCCCAGACGGTTCGTTCGTGTCTCTCTCGTGTGTCCTTTCGTCTCTCTCCCAGACGGTTCGTTCGTGTCTCTCTCGTGTGTCCATTCATGTCTCTCCCAGAAGGCTTGTTCGTGTCTCTCTCCCTGAAGGTTCGTTCATGTCTCTCTCCCTGAAGGTTCGTACGTGTCTCTCTCTCCCAGACGGTTCGTTCGTGCCTCTCTCATGTGTCCGTTCATCTCTCTCCCAGACGGTTCGTACATGTCTTTCTCGTGTGTCCATTCGTCTCTCTCCCAGATGGTTCGTTTGTGTCTCTCTCGTGTGTCCGTTCGTCTCTCTCTTGACGGTTCATTCGTGTCTCTCTCGTGTGTCCGTTCGTCTCTCTCCCAGACGGTTCGTTCGTGTCTCTCTCCCAGACGTTTCGTTCGTGTTTCTCTCGTGTGTCCGTTGGTCTATCTCCCAGAAGGTTCGTTCGTACCACTCTCCCTGAAGGTTTGTTCGTGTCTCTCTCCCTGAAGGTTTGTTCGTGTCTCTCTCCCTGAAGGTTCGTTCGTGTCTCTCTCCCTGAAGGTACATTCGTGACTCTCTCCCAGGCAGTTCGTTCGTGTCTCTCTCGTGTGTCCGTTCGTGTCTCTCCCAGACGGATCGTTTGTGTCTCTCTCCCAGAAGGTTCGTTCGTGTCTCTCTCGTTTGTCCGTTCGTCTCTCTCCCAGACGGTTCGTTAGTGTCTCTCTCATATGTCCGTTTGTCTCTCTCTCCCAGACAGTTCGTTCGTGTCTCTCTTGTACGTCCATTCGTCTCTGCCAGACCGTTCGTTTGTGTCTCTCTCGTGTGTCCGTTCGTCTCTCTCCCAGACGGTTCGTTTGTGTCTCTCTCGTGTGTCCGTTCGTCTCTCTCCCAGACGGTTCGTTTGTGTGTCTCTCGTGTGTCTGTTCATATCTCTCCCAGAAAGTTCGTTCGGGTCTCTCTCTCTCCCAGAAGGTTCGTTCATGTCTCTCTCCCAGAAGATTCGTTCGTGTCTCTCTCGTGTGTCCTTTCGTCTCTCTCCCAGACGGTTCGTTCGTGTCTCTCTCGTGTGTCCATTCATGTCTCTCCCAGAAGGCTTGTTCGTGTCTCTCTCCCAGAAAGTTCGTTCGGGTCTCTCTCTCCCAGAAGGTTCGTTCGTGTCTCTCTCCCAGACAGTTCGTACATGTCTTTCTCGTGTGTCCATTCATCTCTCTCCCAGACGGTTCGTTTGTGTCTCTCTCGTGTGTCCGTTCGTCGCTCTCCCAGATGGTTCATTCGTGTCTCTCTCGTGCGTCCGTTCATCTCTCTCCCAGACGGTTCGTTTGTGTCTCTCTTGTTTGTCTGTTCGTCTCTCTTCCAGAAGGTTCGTTCGTGTCTCTCTCCCAGACGTTTCGTTCGTGTTTCTCTCGTGTGTCCGTTGGTCTATCTCCCAGAAGGTTCGTTCGTGCCACTCTCCCTGAAGGTTTGTTCGTGTCTCTCTCCCTGAAGGTTCGTTCGTGTCTCTCTCCCTGAAGGTACGTTTGTGACTCTCTCCCAGGCAGTTCGTTCGTGTCTCTCTCGTGTGTCCGTTCGTGTCTCTCCCAGACGGATCATTTGTGTCTCTCTCCCAGAATGTTCGTTCGTGTCTCTCTCGTTTGTCCGTTCGTCTCTCTCCCAGAAGGTTCGTTTGTGTCTCTCTCCCAGAAGGTTCGTTTGTCTCTCTCTCCCAGACAGTTCGTTCGTGTCTCTCTTGTACGTCCGTTCGTCTCTGCCAGACCGTTCGTTCGTGTCTCTCTTGTGTGTCTGTCGGTCTGTATCCCAGATGGTTCGTTAGTGTCTCTCTCGTATGTCCGTTCATCTCTCAACCAGAAGGTTCGTTTGTGTCTCTCTCCCAGAAGGTTCGTTTGTGTCTCTCTCGTGTGTCCGTTTGTCTCTCTCCCAGACGGTTCGTTTGTGTCTCTCTCCGAGAAGGTTTGTTCATGTCTCTCTCGTGTGTCCGTTTGTCTCTCTCCCAGACGGTTCGTTTGTGTCTCTCTCCGAGAAGGTTTGTTCATGTCTCTCTTGTGTGTCCGTTCATCTCTCTCCCAGAATGTTCATTCGTGTCTCCCTTGTGTGTCGGTTCGTCTCTCTCCCAGAAGGTTCGTTCGTGTCTCTCTCCCAGAAGGTTCGTTCGTGTCTCTCTCCCAGAAGGTTCGTTCGTGTCTCTCTCCCAGAAGGTTCGTTCGTGTCTCTCTCCCAGAAGGTTCGTTCATGTGTCTCTCCCAGAAGGTTCGTTCGTGTCTCTCTTCCAGAAGGTTCGTTCGTTCCTCTCTCTCTCCAAGACGGTTCCGTCGTGTCTCTCTCGTGCGTCCGTTCGTCTCTCTCCCAAATGGTTCATTCATGTCTCTCTCGTGCGTCCGTTCTCTCTCTCTCTCTCTCTCTCTCTCTCTCTCTCTCTCTCTCTCTCTCTCTCTCTCTCTCTCTCTCTCTCTCTCTCTCTCTCTCTCTCTCTCTCTCTCTCTCTCTCTCTCTCTCTCTCTCTCTCTCTCTCTCTCTCTCTCTCTCTCTCTCTCTCTCTCTCTCTCTCTCTCTCTCTCTCTCTCTCTCTCTCTCTCTCTCTCTCTCTCTCTCTCTCTCTCTCTCTCTCTCTCTCTCTCTCTCTCTCTCTCTCTCTCTCTCTCTCTCTCTCTCTCTCTCTCTCTCTCTCTCTCTCTCTCTCTCTCTCTCTCTCTCTCTCTCTCTCTCTCTCTCTCTCTCTCTCTCTCTCTCTCTCTCTCTCTCTCTCTCTCTCTCTCTCTCTCTCTCTCTCTCTCTCTCTCTCTCTCTCTCTCTCTCTCTCTCTCTCTCTCTCTCTCTCTCTCTCTCTCTCTCTCTCTCTCTCTCTCTCTCTCTCTCTCTCTCTCTCTCTCTCTCTCTCTCTCTCTCTCTCTCTCTCTCTCTCTCTCTCTCTCTCTCTCTCTCTCTCTCTCTCTCTCTCTCTCTCTCTCTCTCTCTCTCTCTCTCTCTCTCTCTCTCTCTCTCTCCCAGAAGGTTTCTTCATTTCTCTCTCGTTTGTGCGTTTGTCTCTCTCCCAGAAGGTTTGTTCGTTTATCTCTCGTTTGTGCGTTTGTCTCTCTCCCAGAAGGTTCGTTCATGTCTCTCTCCCAGACGGTTCGTTGGTGTCTCTCTCGTTTGTCCATTCGTCTCTCTCTCCCAGAAGGTTCGTTCATGTCTCTCTCCCAGACGGTTCGTTGGTGTCTCTCTCGTGTGTCCATTCGTCTCTCTCCCAGACGGTACGTTCGTCTCCCTCTCGTGTGTACGTTCCTCTCTCTCTCCCACACGGTTTGTTCGTGTCCTCTCTCGTGCGTCCGTTCGTCTCTCTCCCAGAAGGATCGATTGTGTCTCTCTCCCAGACGTTTCGTTTGTGTCTCTCTCCCAGATGGTTCGTTCATGTCTTTCTCGTGTGTCCTTTCGTCTCTCTCCCAGACAGTTCGTTCGTTTCTCTCTCTTGTGTCCGTTCGTCTCTCTCCCTGAAGGTTCGTTCATGTCTCTCTCCCTGAAGGTTCGATCGTGTCTCTCTCCCAGATGCTTCATCAGTGTCTCTCTCCCAGACGGTTCGTTCGTGTCCTTATCGTGTGTCCATTCGTCTCTCTCTCTCAGACGGTTCGTTCCTGTCTCTCTCGTGTGCCATTCATCTCTCTCCCAGAAGGCTCGTTCGTGTCTCTCTCCCTGAAGGTTCGTTCGTGTCTCTCTCTCTCCCAGATGGTTTGTTCATGCCTCTCTCATGTGTCCGTTCGTCTCTCTCCCAGAAGGTTAGTTCGTGTCTCTCTCCCAGACGGTTCGTACATGTCTTTCTCATGTGTCCACTCGTCTCTCTCCCAGAAGGTTCGTCCATGTCTCTCTCGTGTGTCCGTTCATCTCTCCCCCAGACGGTTCATTCGTGTCTCTCTCGTGTGTCCATTCGTCTCTCTCCCAGAAGGTTCGTTCGTGTCTCTCTCTCCCAGATGGTTCGTTCGTGCCTCTCTCATGTGTCCGTTCGTCTCTCTCCCAGAAGGTTAGTTCGTGTCTCTCTCCCAGACGGTTTGTACATGTCTTTCTCGTGTGTCCACTCGTCTCTCTCCCAGACGGTTTGTTCGTGTCTCTCTCGTGTGTCCGTTCGTCTCTCTCCCAGAAGGCTCGTTCGTGTCTCTCTCTCAGACGGTTCGTTCGTGTCTCTCTCGTGTGTCCATTCATCTCTCTCCCAGACGGTTCGTTCGTGTCTCTCTCGTGTGTCCATTCATCTCTCTCCCAGAAGGCTCGTTCGTGTCTCTCTCCCTGAAGGTTCGTTCATGTCTCTCTCCCTGAAGGTTCGTTCATGTCTCTCTCTCAGACGGTTCGTTCCTGTCTCTCTCGTGTGTCTATTCATCTCTCTCCCAGACGGTTCGGTCCTGTCTCTCTCGTGTGTCCATTCATCTCTCCCCCAGACGGTTCGTTCGTGTCTCTCTCGTGTGTCCATTCGTCTCTCTCCCAGAAGGCTCGTTCGTGTCTCTCTCCCTGAAGGTTCGTTCATGTCTCTCTCCTTCAAGGTTTGTTCATGTCTCTCTCCCTGAAGGTTCGTTCGTGTCTCTCTCTCCCAGATGGTTCGTTCGTGCCTCTCTCATGTGTCCGTTCGTCTCTCTCCCAGAAGGTTAGTTCGTGTCTCTCTCCCAGACGGTTTGTACATGTCTTTCTCGTGTGTCCACTCGTCTCTCTCCCAGACGGTTTGTTCGTGTCTCTCTCGTGTGTCCGTTCGTCTCTCTCCCAGACGGTTCGTTCGTGTCTCTCTCATATGTCCGTTTGTCTCTCTCTCCCAGACAGTTCGTTCGTGTCTCTCTTGTACGTCCGTTCGTCTCTGCCAGACCGTTCGTTCGTGTCTCTCTTGTGTGTTTGTCGGTCTGTATCCCAGATGGTTCGTTAGTGTCTCTCTCGTATGTCCGTTCATCTTTCAACCAGAAGGTTCGTTTGTGTCTCTCTCCCAGAAGGTTCGTTTGTGTCTCTCTCCCAGAAGGTTTGTTCATGTCTCTCTTGTGTGTCCGTTCATCTCTATCCCAGAAGGTTCGTTCGTGTCTCCCTCGTGTGTCGGTTCGTCTCTCTCCCAGAAGGTTCGTTCGTATCTCTCTCCCAGAAGGTTCGTTCGTTCCTCTCTCTCTCCAAGACGGTTCGGTTGTGTCTCTCTCGTGCGTCCGTTCGTCTCTCTCACAAATGGTTCATTCATGTCTCTCTCGTGCGTCTGTTCATCTCTCTCTCTCTCTCTCTCTCATTTGTCCATTCATCTCTCTCCCAGAAGGTTTGTTCGTTTCTCTCTCGTTTGTCCATTCGTCTCTCTCTCCCAGAAGGTTCGTTCATGTCTCTCTCCCAGACAGTTCATTCGTTTCTCTCTCGTGTGTCCATTCGTCTCTCTCCCAGACGGTTCGTTCGTGTCTCTCTCGTGTGTCCGTTCGTCTCTCTTCCAGACGGTTCCTTGGTGTCTCTCTCGTGTGTCCGTTCGTCTCTCTCCCAGACGGTTCGTTCGTGTCTCTCTCGTGTGTCCGCTCGTCTCTCGCCCAGACGGTTAGTTCCTGTCTCTCTCGTGTGTCCGTTTCTCTCTCTCTCTCTCCCAGACGGTTCGTTCGTGTATCTTTCCTGTGTCCGCTCGTCTCCCTCTCCCAGACAGTTCGTTCGTGTCTCTCTCGTACGTCCCTTCGTCTCTCTGCCAGACCGTTCGTTCATGTCTCTCTGGTGTGTCCGTTGGTCTATATCCCAGATGGTTCGTTGGTGTCTGTCTCGTGTGTCTGTTCATCTCTCAACCAGAAGGTTCGTTTGTGTCTCTCTCCCAGAAGATTCATTCTTGTCTCTCTC
Source organism: Eptatretus burgeri (assembly GCF_056783735.1). NCBI lineage: Eukaryota > Metazoa > Chordata > Myxini > Myxiniformes > Myxinidae > Eptatretus > Eptatretus burgeri. The sequence continues at coordinate 18,869,123 of NC_140972.1, forward strand.
GTGTGTGCTTTCGTTTCTCTCCCAGACGGTTCGTTCATGTCTTTCTCGTGTGTCCATTCATCTCTCTCCCAGAAGCTTCGTTCGTGTCTCTCTCGTGTGTCCGTTCATCTCTCTCCAAGACGGTTCGTTTGTGTCACTATCGTGAGTCCGTTCCTCTCTCTCCCCCAGAAGGTTCGTACGTGTCTCTCTCGTGCGTCTGTTCGTCTCTCTCTCATTTGTCCATTCGTCTCTCTCCCAGACGGCTCGTTAGTTTCTCTCTCGTTTGTGCGTTTGTCTCTCTCCAAGAAGGTTCGTTCCTGTCTCTCTCCCAGACGGTTCCTTGGTGTCTCTCTCGTTTGTCCATTCGTCTCTCTCCCAGAAGGTTCGTTCGTGTCTCTCTCCCAGACGGTTCGTTCGTTTCTCTCTCGTGTGTCCATTCGTCTCTCTCCCAGACGGTTCGTTCGTGTCTTTATCGTGTGTCCATTCGTCTCTCTCTCAGACGGTTCGTTCCTGTCTCTCTCGTGTGCCATTCATCTCTCTCCCAGAAGGCTCGTTCGTGTCTCTCTCCCTGAAGGTTCGTTCGTGTCTCTCTCCCTGAAGGTTCGTTTGTGTCTCTCTCTCCCAGATGGTTCGTTCATGCCTCTCTCATGTGTCCGTTCGTCTCTCTCCCAGACGGTTCGTCCGTGTCTCTCTCGTGTGTCCGTTCATCTCTCCCCCAGACGGTTCATTCGTGTCTCTCTCCTTTGTCCGTTCGACTCTCTCCCAGAAGGTTCATTCCTGTCTTTCTCGTGTGTCCGTTCATCTCTGTCCGAGACGGTTCGTTCGCATCTCTCTCCCAGACGGTTCGTTCCTGTCTCTCTCGTGTGTCCATTCATCTCTCTCCCAGAAGGTTCGTTCGTGTCTCTCTCGTGTGTCCGTTCATCTCTCTCCCAGAAGGATCGTTCGTGTCTCTCTCCCAGACGGCTGTTTGTTCTTTCACAGTTGTGGAAATTTGGTTTGTGTTGTGATAATAAGTGCCATACTGTAATTGGCGGCAACGGTAATTGGGCGGATGTGGCAGCACTGTATATGAAGGTCAATGGCTGGTGTTGACACGTATACCACGTACTCCGTGGAAAGTCATGCTGGAACAGTAATGGTATGTTATATACTATATTAGGAATAATGTACTCTGAGGAATGTAATTGGTATTAGAGTATGGAGTTTAACTTCGTTATTATGTGATGCGTATGTGGTATTTGCCTTCAGTATTATGTGTACAAGTTATTGTATTTTGTTATTCTTACCCTATGTATATTTATGTTGTTGTAGATATGCGTATGGGTTTTGTGAGAATAAAGCCGATCGAAAAGGTCTATTGTTGATTACTACAACAATAATTTATTCTCACAAAACCTACCTGGTTGGATTGGACCAGAAGAGCGCCGAGGCCTACACTGGAATGGAGCGTTTGCTGAGACCAGAGAGGCTGGATTCGGATCCCAGTTCACCCATGGAGGCACAAAAATGGAAACACTGGTTGAAGACGTTCGAAAACTTCCTGGGAGCTCTACCACAGGATAATCTGGATAAGATGAGTCTGCTTACAAATTTTGTCTCACCAAGACTATACGAAACTATATCAGAGTGTACCATTTATGATGAGGCTATCCGTACTTTACAGTCACAGTACGTAAAGCCCACTAATGAAGTGTTTGCACGCCATCGTCTTGCAACTCGCCGCCAGCAGGTCGGAGAGTCCTTAGATGAATACCTTCTGACTCTGAAAACGTTAAGTAAAGAGTGTAACTTTGGGGCTGTAACAGAAACTCAACATTGCGAAGAATCCATCAGGGATGCCTTCATTAGCGGCCTGCAGTCACCACTGATCAGACAACGTTTACTAGAGAATAAGACTTTAGATTTAGCTACCATGTTTGATCAGGCTAGATCGCTAGATTCAGCCCAAAGAAATTCAGAATCTTATTGTGTTATTCAACCCTCCCGTTCATTGGGTGCTGCCTCATCCAATCAGAATACCGGTGAAGTGGAACCCACAACTGTAATGGCTGTGACGGGTGTTAAATGTTTCTTTTGTGTTTTTTTTTAAAACACCCACGTGTAAAATGTCCGGCACGAGAGGCTGTGTGTCATAAGTGCCAGAAAAAGGGTCATTTTGCTAAGGTGTGCCGTAGTACTTCATCAGTAGCTACTGGTGCTTGTGCAACTTCCTCTGATCAGGCAACGCTAGCGGCTGTGTCTTCTGCCGCTGCCCCAGATGTGTTATCAAAGGTGGTTGTGAGGGTCACGCTCAATGGAGTGGAATTGGATGGCCTTATTGATAGTGGTAGTTCAGAAAGTTTTATCCATCCCGACCTCGTTAAGTGCCATTCCTTAAGTGTACATCACACCCAAGGCAATGTTTCCATGGCATCCACTTCCTTCACCGCTCAGACATCAGGGTTCTGTCGAGTCAATATCAAAGTAAACGGTCGGTGCTACCAAGATGTGCGTCTGTCCATACTCCCTCAGCTGTGTTCAGATATAGTTTTGGGCCAGGATTTTCCGGGACTGCATGATAGTGTTACACTGGCATATGGAGGTAGTTTGCCTCCTCTTGTTATCTGTGGACTCAGTACACTGTGTGTTGACCCTCCAGAACTGTTTGCCAACTTGACAGCTGATTGTTATCCTGTTGCTGCTCGATCACGCCGGTACTCTCCCGATGATCGTAAATTCATTGAAAAGGAAATTCAAAGGATGTTGAAGGAAGGTATTATAGAGCCCAGTAACTCCTCTTGGCGTGCACAGGTTGTTGTCGTTAAGAACGAAACTCACAAGAAACGCTTATCCGTGGACTATTCAGAAACTATCAACAAATTTACACTTCTTGACGGGTATCCTCTGCCTCGTATAGATGACACTGTTAACAAGATTGCTCAATACCGTGTTTTTAGTACGATTGACCTCCGTAGTGCGTATCATCAAATCCCCATCAGAAATGAAGATAAGCCATACACCGCGTTTGAGGCCTGTGGACGCCTTTATCAGTTTGCTCGGGTTCCCTTTGGCGTCACCAACGGAGTGGCTTGCTTCCAACATATCGTGGATTCATTCATCCAAGAAGAACTGGTTGGAACATTTGCTTACTTAGACAACATTACTATTTGCGGCATGACTCAGGAAGAGCATGATGCTAATCTCACGAAATTTCTTGAGGCTGCGAAGAGAAAGAATATAACTTACAATGAAGCCAAATGCATCTTTTCAACTAACAGGCTCAGTATTCTCGGATATGTGGTGGAAGGAGGGGAAATGCGCTCGGATCCGGAACGACTCTGACCCTTGCAGGACTTGCCTGTGCCTCGGGACATGAAATCGCTCTGACGCATCCTTGGCTTCTTTGCCTATTATTCACAGTGGATATATGAATACTCAAGCAAGATCCACCCACTGTGTGCCACTAGTACATTTCCCATGACAAGGGAAGCAGAAGCGGCTTTCCATCTACTTAAGCAAGACATTGAAGGTTCAGTGGTGAGGGCAATTGACGAATCCATACCCTTCGAAGTTGAGACCGATGCTTCGGATGTAGCAATTGCTGCAGTCCTCACCCAGGCAAGACGTCCGGTAGCCTTCTTTTCCCGAACCCTTCAGGGACCCGAATGTCGTCATGCTTCTATTGAGAAGGAGGCCCAGGCTATTATTGAAACAGTTCGCCACTGGAGACAGTATTTGACAGGCAGACATTTTACTATAAAGACAGATCAACGATCAGTGAGCTATATGTTTGATAAGCAGCATAAAAATAAGATAAAGAATGATAAGTTCATGCGTTGGAGGATGGAATTATCTTGCTATGATTTTGACATTGTGTATCGTCCTGGTCGAGAAAACATTCCCTCTGATACATTCTCCAGGTCTTATTGTGGGATGGCATGCCACGATCGACATTCACTGTTTAACCTCCATGAAGCCTTGTGCCACCCAGGGGTTACCCGCTTATACCATTTTGTGAAATCTAAGAATATGCCATACTCTGTCGAGGATGTCCGGCAGGTTGTTGGATCTTGTAGAATATGCGCAGAATGCAAGCCCAAGTATCACCAACCAGATAAGACTCGACTCATCAAAGCTACTCAGCCATTTGAGCGTCTCAATATAGATTTCAAGGGGCCTCTTCCGAGTACAGATAAGAATCAGTATTTTCTTAACATTGTGGACGAATATTCACGGTTTCCTTTTGTATTTCCTTGTGCCGACATGACCACTTCCACGGTTATCAAGTGCCTCTGTCAGCTGTTCGCTATTTTCGGAATGCCGGCTTACATTCATTCGGACCGGGGACCCTCCTTCATGAGCAAGGAATTACAAGACTTCCTTGCCAGTAGGGGGATAGCTGGAAGCAGAACTACTAGCTATAATTCTCAAGGGAATGGCCAAGTGGAGAGGTTCAATGGTACCATTTGGAAGGCAATCACAACGGCTCTAAAATCCCGTAATCTACCCATCAAATGCTGGCAGACTGTTCTGCCTGATGCTCTCCACTCAATTCGTTCACTGTTGTCTACAGCAACGAATGCTACCCCTCATGAAAGACTTCTGAACTATTCTCGTCGTTCTTCCTCGGGAGCCTCGGTGCCTACTTGGCTCTGCAATCCTGGGCCAGTCCTGCTGAAGCGTCACGTACGCACGAATAAAACTGATCCCCTTGTAGATGAAGTCGACCTCCTCCAAGCAGGACCCCACTATGCCCATATTCGCTACCCGGATGGTAGGGAAACTACGGTCTCTGTTAGACACTTAGCCCCAATTGGAACCCCATCCAAGAGTGAACCCCAAATTCTACCTCAGGCTTCTGAAGAAAATGTAATTCCCCAGGGTAGTCCCCAAGACGCACCCTGCTCAGAGGGGGATGATCTCGTTCCTGATATGGTTCCTGCAACTCCACAGCAATCAGATGCTGTGGATAACCCTCCAGTGCCAAGAAGATCCGGTCGCACCATTCGTCCTCCTATTAGACTAGATTTATAGAGATAGATATCTCGGAAGGGGGTGAATGTTGTGATAATAAAGTGCCACACTGTAATTGGCGGCAACGGTAATTGGGCAGATGTAGCAGCACTGTATATGAAGGTCAATGGCTGGTGTTGACACGTGATGTGGATTTTTTAAACCCACTTTGTTGTGATCGTTGTCCTCCTGAAGTATTCTAACTGGTCGATTGTGGAATCCTATTTGACTTCAGACAGAGTTTAACGTTTGTCCGATTTGATTATAAAACCCTACAAAAAACCCTATCGACACTGATAAAACTGATGTCCACACAAGTCCTTCCTTGTGAAACAATTTATTTCCTAATTATCCACCATACACTTCTCACCTTTGTACAATGAACTTAAGAATCCCCATTTGATTGCAATATTATTTGGTTCTATTTCATTTATTCTTATTTTAGTTAACAGTTAGACCAACCCGATTCAATTCACTTCTACATTACATCAGAGAGTTTTATTCTAACTTGGTACTTGGTCAGTTCCAAGGAGTACGAGCCACTGAGAAACTATACTTCCTCACGTGCTCGTACTAAGAAAATGTGTCTTTCAAAACATTTTATACTTCCATGAGAGAGAGGTTGGGGGATATTCACCCAGACTGTAGACATGTCCTTTAGACAAAAAGTCACTTCGTACATTTTCTAAGCAAAGGTTCATTTATCAGCTCGGTCACTCTGCTCCAGAACAACACATTTCTTATCATTTAGGGCAAAAGTCTTTTGGCCAGAAATGACAGCCAATTCAATTTGCAGCATAAAAGTTACATTTCTGAAACTCCATTTGTTACAATTTAAAATACATTAATATAAATTTTTCCCCCACACACGTATACCACGTACTCCGTGGAAAGTCATGCTGGAACAGTAATGGTATGTTATATACTATATTAGGAATAATGTACTCTGAGGAATGTAATTGGTATTAGAGTATGGAGTTTAACTTCGTTATTATGTGATGCGTATGTGGTATTTGCCTTCAGTATTATGTGTACAAGTTATTGTATTTTGTTATTCTTACCCTATGTATATTTATGTTGTTGTAGATATGCGTATGGGTTTTGTGAGAATAAAGCCGATCGAAAAGGTCTATTGTTGATTACTACAACAGTTTGTGCGAATTGTTTGTCCTCCGTTTGCTGTGATAAACAACTTGGAAACAAAACTGCAACTCACCAAAGGCAGGAAGCGCAGATATCCGATGATCACCATGAACACGGTAAATGGGAGCAGATCCGTTGGATATCCAAAGTGGTCCTTCCGTGTGTCGTCATTGCATCGTGCCGATCGATGCTCAATCACAAACTCATTATACAAATGTGACGTCAAGTGATAAAAAGCTGTCGATTAAAAAAAAAAAATTATGTATTACAGAAGGAATGAAATCGTTCGATACAGCGCGGCAGGGGACCGCAAAATAATGATGGCATAAGAATTTGGCTTTTGGCTTTTGGCTTTTGGCTTTTGGCTTTTGGCTTTTGGCTTTTGGCTTTTGGCTTTCGGCTGTGGGTGGAAATGATGTTTTTCGTTCGTTCGTACATGAGAGGGGAGCGTTTCATGTTTTTTTTTCCGTCAAGCAATAAATTCAATGGTTTTCACATATATAACATTAGTTTCACAAATTTCCATTGAAATACTCGGGTATTTCCGTCAATTGTCGCCATTTCCGTCAAGGTTACGCACTGCATCTACCGGACGGCCGTCATTGGCTGTCTTGAGGCACGTCGGGGGGGGGGGGGGGGTGGGGTGAGCGGAACCACCAGAGACATTTCAAACTCGGTGTAATTGGAAACAGCGCACGCTCTGTGACAACATGACTTCCCAGAAAGAATCTGACAGCCGAAAAAACAGAAATCGGGCGCTACTTTTGACTCACCCTGTGTGTATATATATATATATATATATATATATATATATATATATATATATATATATATATATATATATATATATATATATATATATATATATATATATATATATATATATATATATATATATACAGTGGGGAGAACAAGTATTTGATACACTGTTGATTTTGCAGGTTTTCCCACTTTCAAAGCACGTAGAGGTCTGTAATTTTTTATCATAGGTACACTTCAACTGTGAAAGACGGAATCTAAAACAAAAATCCTGAAAATCACATTGTATGATTTTAAAATATTTAATTTGCATTTTATTGCATGAAATAAGTATTTGATACATCAGAAAAACAGAACTTAATATTTGGTACAGAAACCTTTGTTTGCAATTACAGAGATCAGACATTTCCTGTAGTTCTTAACCAGGTTTGCACAGACTGCAGCAGCGATTTTGGCCCACTCCTCCATTCAGATCTTCTCCAGATCCTTCAGGTTTTGGGGCTGTCGCTGGGCAACACAGACTTTCAGCCCCCTCCAAAGATTTTCTATTGGGTTCAGGTCTGGAGACCGGCTCGGCCACTCCAGGACCTTGAGATGCTTCTTACGGAGCCACTCCTTAGTTGCCCTGGCTGTGTGTTTCAGGTCGTTGTCATGCTGGAAGACCCAGCCACGCCCCATCTTCAATGCTCTTGTTGAGGGAAGGAGGTTGTTGGAAAAGATCTCGCGATACATGGCCCCAACCATCCTCCCCTCAATACGGTGCAGTTGTCCTGTCCCCTTTGCAGAAAAGCATCCCCAAAGAATGATGTTTTCACCTCCATGCTTCACGGTTGGGATGGTGTTCTTGGGGTTGTACTCATCCTTCTTCTTCCTCCAAACACGGCGAGTGGAGTTTGAACCAAAAAGCTCTATTTTGGTCTCATCAGACCACATGACCTTCTCCCATTCCTCCTCTGGATCATCCAGATGGTCATTGGCAAACTTCAGACGGGCCTGGACATGCGATGGCTTGAGCAGAGGGACCTTGCGTGCGCTGCAGGATTTTAATCCATGACGGCGTAGTGTGTTACTTATGGTTTTCTTTGATACTGTGGTCCCAGCTCTCTTCAGGTCATTGACCAGGTCCTGCGATGTAGTTCTGGGCTGATCCCTCACCTTTCTCATGATCATTAAGGCTCCACGAGGTGAAATCTTGCATGGAGCCCCAGACCGAGGGAGATTGACTGTTATCTTGAACTTCTTCCATTTTCTAATAATTGCGCCAACAGTTGTTGCCTTCTCACCAAGCTGCTTGCCTATTGTCCTGTAGCCCATCCCAGCCTTGTGCAAGTCTACAATTTTGTCCCTGATGTCCTTAGACAACTCTCTGGTCTTGCCCATTGTGGAGAGGTTGGAGTCTGATTGATTGAGTGTGGACAGCTGTCTTTTATGCAGATAACGAGTTCAAACAGGTGCAGTTAATACAGGTAATGAGTGGAGAATGGGAGGGCTTCTTAAAGACAAAACTAACAAATCTGTGAGAGCCGGAATTCTTCCTGGTTGGTAGGTGATCAAATACTTATTTCATGCAATAAAATGCAAATTAATTATTTAAAAATCATACAATGTGATTTTCAGGATTTTTCTTTTAGATTCTGTCTTTCACAGTTGAAGTGTACCTATGATAAAAATTACAGACCTATACGTGCTTTGTAAGTGGGAAAACCTGCAAAATCGGCAGTGTATCAAATACTTGTTCTCCCCACTGTATATATATATATATATATATATATATATATATATATATATATATATATATATATATATATATATATATATATATATATATATATATATATATATATATATATATATATATATATATATATATGTATGTATATATATATATGTATATATATATATATATATATATATATATATATATATATATACATATACGTATACGTATACGTATGTATATATACATTATATTTATTCAAATAGAAGCCCCATCCTCGAATAAAGCACCCCCCCCGTCTATGAGAAAATTTTCATGTTTCAAGGGTGTCTCTCATAATAGCCCCCCTCCCCCTCCCCTCCCCCGGCACCCAGTGTGAAACAATTGAGACAGCTGTCGCCTGCAGAGGGAGCCTGGCCCGCCTCACCAGACCGGGACCCGGCTTTGTTGACAGGTGTGTTTGACGGCGGTCAAGTCAGTGTGGTGTCGTATTCTGCATAATTTATACCTCTCCACCTTGATAATACTTGTATCTTCATAATAAAACAAATAAATAACAATAAAAAATTGTTTGTTTGTAGATTGTCTCGAAAAAAGGCCCCCTCCCTTCCTTGATCAAACTGGTATTCTCATAAACGTCCAGTGCTTATATTAGAATAAATACGGTATATATATATATATATATGTATATATATATATATATATATATATATATATATATATATATATATTATATGTATATATATATATACTATATGTATATATATATATATATATATATATATATATATATATATATGTATATATATATATATATATGTATATATATATATCTATATATATATCTATATGTATATATATATATATGTATATATATATATATATATATCTATATGTATATATATATATATATATATATATATATATATATATATATATATATATATATATATAACTGTGTATATATATATATATATATATATATATATATATATATATATATATATATATATATATATATATATATATATATATATATATACTGTTATGGCTGTGGAAATTCGCAGAACACCATCAAGGTTCCTCAGATCAGTTATCCCAGTAAGTGAGTGTTCAGATAGGTTTCCCTTCCATTGTTTTTTTTTTTTTTTTTTTTTTTTTTTTTTTGTATACCTTGGTCGAGGCTCGTATGAGAGCGAACACACAACTCACAGCAAGGAGGCATGAGACAAGAGGGGCGGGAGTGGAAGGGACAAAACATTGGGGAACAGACACAGGTGGACTGTGGAAGCGAGAGGGATGGGGCGGCGACGGGGAACATGGCGAGGGAAGATGGACATTAAAGGGACTTTCAGGAAGGAAAGCAGGAGAATTGAAGGAAGTGAGCTTGGGTGGATTATCGGGGGTATAAAAGATCGAGGATTTGGATGGGGAAATATAAGAGGTGGTGGTGAACAGCTGTTTTGAAATCCTGAAGGGAAGAATGGGAAAGAATAGAGTGAGGAAGTTTATTCCAAAGGCGGGAAAAAGAGGAATGAAAGAGTGAAGATGAGCAGTGATTCGTGATTTTGGTAGTTTTACCAGAAGGGGGTTGTTGGCGGACCTTGAGCGCCCTGTGGAAATGTGGTTGGGACAAATCGCAGAGAGAGCAGGGGCAAGGCTGGAGAGGAGTCGGTAGAAGACAGAAAGACCACCGACCAACCTGCGGTGATTGAGTGAGAGGCCCAAAGACTCAGCTTCATTGCGGGGAGATGCCAATGATCTTAAAAGCCCTGGTTTCGACAGCGTGAAGTCGAGAAAGGTGGGAGGCAGGAGCACCAGCCCAGAGGGGAGAGCAGTACTCCATCAGGCTACGGACAAAAGCTTTGTAAGTGGTCAGGAGCTCAAGAGGGCCGAGGAAGGACTTTGCACGACGGAGGATTCCCAGTCGGCGACTGGCTTTTGAGGCAAGGTTGGAAATGTGACTTTCCCAGGAAAGGTCATGGCAGATAGTGAGACCCAGAAGCTTGAAAGAAAAGACTTCTTCCAGAGGATTGTTGAGAAAGTGGATTGGAGGGTTTTGTAAACGGTCCTTTCGAAGAGACATAGTGAGAGTGTGAGATTTGTCTGGATTGAAAGACATGTTCCACGTGTTGGACCAGTTTGTGATTTTATCCAGATCTGCAGTGAGTGAAGAAGCTGCTGCTTGCCGGGCTGAGGGATGACAGATGGTACGGCAGAGGGTTGAGTCATCGGCAAAGAGAAATAGAGGATTTTCCAGAGAGTCCGAGAGATCATTGATGAAAACCAGAAGAAGAACAGGGCCCAGAACGCTACCTTGAGGAACTCCAGCCTGCACAGGAAGAGGGGATGAAAGAACTCCATTTAGGGCCACACGTTGACTGCGACAGGAGAGGAAGTCTGCGAGCCATGAGTGGAGATGGCCTTGAATACCATGGGCAGAGAGTTTGGTGAGTAGGGCAGGGTGCCAGACTGTGTCAAAAGCACGTGATATGTCCAGGGATACGGCTCGGATTTCCTGTCTGGCATTGAGGACCTCCATCCATTGATGGGAGAGCAGTAGCAGCATATCTAGGGTAGAGTGACCTGGTCTGAAACCAAATTGATGATTGGAAATCAAGCCATTGGAGAAGAGGAAGGATTTCATGTCTGAAGCGATGATGGATTCCATAACCTTGCTGATGATTGGGAGAAGGCTGATTGGTCTATAGTTACAGGGATCTGTTTTTTGCACCTTTTTATGCAGGGCAGTGATGTTAGCAGATTTCCAAGCAGATGGCAGATGACCTTGGGAAAATGAGAGGGTGAATAGAACAGAGAGAGGGTGAGCAAGAGCAGAAGAGCAGGCTTTGAGGACACGTGGGCTGATGCCGTCTGGACCGGTTGCAGAATCTGACTTGAGGTTTGAAAGCAAGCTCTCCACCTTGTCAGGAGAAAAGGATACAGAGTCCAGGGACAGTTGGGTGCGACTGGGTAAAGTGGGTAGAGATAGTGATGGGTTTGGGACACAAGATTTAGCTGCAAACACCGAGTTTAGACATTCAGCTTTATCACGTGTGGAATCAGCAGTGCGGCCATTTGAGGTAAGGGAGGGGATGGAGGGGGAACATACACCAGAAACAGATTTGATTAAACGCCACCAGGATTTTGAGGAGGGAGAGAGGTTTGAGAGTTCAGACTTGAGATGAGAAAGATGTTGTTTTCTGGCTCTCCTGAGGTAGCTACACACTTGTTCCGAGCTTTGTGGAAAGAACTGAGATTGCCCTCAGTTGGGTTTGCTTTCCATGAGGCAAAGGCAAGTTGTTTCAGGACAACTGCCTCGCCACAAGCTTCAGTAAACCAAGGGCGGGAGGAAGGGTAAGACAACTGAACACGAGAGGGGATAAATCTGTGCATGAGGGAGAGCAAATTTCTTTGAAAGAATTCCCAGGATGAGTTGATGTTTGAGAAAGTAGTGATAGGAGACCAGTCTGTAAGTTTGATGGCTGCTCGAGACCCTGCCAGTCGTCTTGAGTGAAATGCCAGACTCTACGGCGGTGAGGTGGTTCTCTGATAACAGCCAGAGAGATGTCCACTTTAATAAGGACGTGGTCAGAAGAACCAACTGGAGCGAAGGAAGAGCAGCAGACATTGTCAGGAAATTTGTCAAAATCAGATCCAGAAGAGATGGAGTACCATTGGTTGAGATCCGGGTCGGGAAGTTGACCGATTGAGTCAGTCCCAATGAGTCACAGAAAGCTTTTGCTGATGTCCCATGGCAGGTGAGAGAGGTACCCACACCTAGCCAACTGGCGTGATGACAATTGAAGTCGCCACATAAGAGGAAGAGAGAGTTTGGATGAGAAGATAGAAGATGGTCCATGTTTTCGGAGAGTGAGGTGTAGATGGAGTCATCACTGTTCGGTGGACGGTACGGTACACATATAAACATGAGGTGGGAGTGGAGGGGAAGCCGAAGCCAGAGGTATTCCTGGGGGTGTGGGGGAGTGAGAGCAGTGCAGGGAGAGTGAGGAATAGAGTCTTTGATGAAGAGAGCAACGCCTCCACCAGGACGAGGGCTCAGGTCTGTCATACCGTAAGAGGGAGTAACCAGGGAGAGATACTTGGGAGTCAGACACGTCTTGGGAGAGGAAAGTTTCTGTTAGGCAGATAATGTCTGGTTTGTCAGTGGCAACCTGCATGGAAAGATCTGAAAGGTTTGAGCGAAGGCCCGGATATTTGGGGTCCACACTTTTAATGAAGAGGTAGGGGAGGAGGCTTTTGGTGCAGGAGGTGGAGGGGGCGGGGGAGGGTCGGACGAGGGACGAGGGGGGGAGGTAAGGGAGGGTTGCTGAAGGAGTGTGGGGTATTGCAGAATAGCGAGGGAGGGGGCCGAATGAGGAGGAGAAAAAGGCTCTGTGGTGCTGTGAGAGAGGGGGGACAAGAGACAAGGAAGATGGCAGTTGAGGATTTGTGAAGGTGGAGTGAAGAGATGGAGGTGAGAGGGCAGTGGAGGGAGGCAGGTTGGTGGATGAGAGGGGGGGCAACTTAGAGAAGGAAGAGTGAGGGGGATGAAAGGTGGGAGAAAGGTGAGGGGGGAATTTTTGAAAGAGGTGAGAGGGAGGCTTGGTGGGAGAAGAGGGGGATGGCTGCTTTGCGAGTGAGAGTGAGGGTGAGGGGGTGAGTTGGCACTGAAGTTGGAAAAAAGAATGGTTGATGGGAAGCGAGCATCCATGGCAAACTGTGGTTTTTAAAAGTTTTAGGTCAGAGATGCGATTTAACACAATTCTTGATGGATGCAATGAAGGCGAATTCAGAGCATGGAGAGAAGAAGCGCTGTAATAGTTGGATTTTTTAGGCAAGGAATGAAGGAGAGGTCGAAATGAGAGCAGTCTGTTAAAATAGCAGAAGAGTAGTGCATTGTGAAACAGTAAAGAGTACCACATGTGTGAGAGAGGAAGATGAAGCATTATAAGATCGTTTTTGTTGTTAATATTAATGTATGAGAGAGTTCAACAGATTAGGTCATGGAAGTGTAAAAAAAAAAAAAAAAAAAAAAAAAAAAAAAAAAATCGAGGAAGACGAGGAGGAAGTTAAGAGGAAGAAGAAGTAGCAGAATCGGGAGAAGGTTGTTGTTGTTGTTGTTGGGTTTTTTTTATTTTTTTATTTTTATTTTTTTGAGATAAGAAAGAGATTAGTTGGGAGAATGGGGGATGTTTGGAAAGTGGGGAGGATGAAAATTGAAGGTAATGGGGAGGATAGAAATTGAAGGTAATGGGGAGAAAAAACAAACAAACAAAAAAAAAACGATCGAACACCAAGTGGAACCGGTAGGCCTCAAGCCTAGGACTAGGCCTCAAACACCAGGTGAGAACGTCGACATAAATACTCACAAAATAGCACGATTTTTGAAACAAAACCGAACTAGGAACACACATTAACATGTAGGTGAGAAAATTAAACAGTTAAAATGGGACAAATAACAACCGGAACTTAACTTTGAGAATGTCAGCAGGGAGCCCCGAAGGAGACCTCTTGCCGCTCAAAACCGGAACCGGAAGTTTCGAGGGGATTCTTCGTGTTCACTGGGCTGTGACCCTTTGAGGGAGGTTTTTCTGTTGCTATCGTTATTTTGGGCCGACCATATCACGACCACCATTACAGCAACCAGCTTCGCCCCCCAAACAACCACAACGCCAACAACAACCACCACCAACCATGCCACAAAGCCAACCACGCTACAATCACCACAAGTACGCCACCATCTAACCATCTTCACCGCTATGCTAGCTATCAAACACCATCCTCTACAAACCACGCTACAACCCTTTCCGTGTCGAAAACCGTCTGAGAACGCGAGTAAAAAGACCGAGAAAAGAAACCTCCAATGGTTCGCGGGTTTTCTCGCCTTTTTTCTCTCTGCGTTTGGTGTGAGTGGAAGGGCGAGGCAGCTCGCTCGCGATTGGTGGATACGAGGAATGAGGCGCTTGGAGCTGAGTTACGCCCCTTTTCGAGAAGCTTCTCAAAAAGGCTCGAAGGGAGGCGGAGCCAAAAACGGGAAGGGGCGAAGCGCTGATCCCCAGGGGATTTTAGGCGGACAGCTTCGTGTCATGGTCTTCGGGGTGGCCTTTGTCTGTCTTTCTTTGGTGGTTTTCGAGCTGGAACTTGGTCTTGGTCCTTTGTCTTTTGAGTCGGTGTTCGGGTCCATCGCTGGTGTGAGTGTGATCCGTCGCTGGTGGGGTCCAAGCTCGTGACTTTGGTGGTTTCGCCTTCTGGGGTGGACGACGTCGAGGTGCTGCCTTTCTCTCTGGGCGCAAAGTCGCGAGAGTTGTGTGTGGAGGACCAGTTCTGCCACGCAGTCAGAAGGAGAGTGCCGGAGAGAGCTTGCTGACCACCGAGGCACCTCGAGGGTGCAGGTAACCTGCTGCGGTCTCGCGGGACCCGTTCGGTCTTCCAGGTCCCGCGTCATAAAGACCCAAGTGGTCCAGCCTGACCTCCTTGTCTGTGAGGGGGTCCTTTTCTTTTGGGCTTTTGAATGAATGTTGTCGTGGCGCCGTCTGTCAAGTAAAACTGTACAAGTGACTGTAAATAATAGATAAACGGTATTAGCTCTTTCCTTTGCATTGTGTTTGGCTCTATAGTTGCATGCGTACGTCCCGCAATCTTCATAAATGAACTGCATGTGTGTTTTGCTTTTGTTCCCTATTTGCCTGCATACGTGTTGTCCAAATAAATGTGCTTAGTTTTGAATGTATCCCGTTCGTTGCGTCCTCTTTCCCCTTTTGAAAATGCCATCTTGCATCGCGGAATAAGTCGTGGGGTTTTATCCACCCATTAAATAGAATCGGATCCGGTGACGTCGGTGATAATACCCGCTCGGTTATCACTGCAGAACGGAACGGACCGCTTTAGCGGTTCGTGTCCCAAGCCGACCTGCGTCGAGGTATGACTGCCCGGTCGGCTGCCCGCGCAGGTACTTAGGTATATCAAATTCGGCGAGTGACCCTATCTTGCGCAGGTCGACAATTGGCATGGCAGTGGTGGTGTTGAAAACCCACCCATGACAGGGTTCCGGCGTTAGCTCCGGAAGGTCACGACTGAATTGTCCGTCCAGTGGCGACGCGGTTGCGATTAGAGGTACGCGGCCGATCGCACGCCGGCAGGCTCGAATTTGTAACAATATATATATATATATATATATATATATATATATATATATATATATATATATATATATATATATATATATATATATATATATATATATATATATTGTTGTGGTTGAGGAAATTCGCAAACCACCATTCAGGTCCCGTATGTGAGATAGCTCTGTAAGTACATGTGTAGTTAGCCCCAAACCCATTGTTTAGAGGGAATAAATGTGATTCATTCGGGCTGCGACCCTTTAAGATAGCCGTTTTTCTGTTCTATCTTTATTTTGAACCAACCACGTCTCAACCGCCATCACACAACAACCACCAACCGCAACCCCGCTTCACAACAACAACAACGCCAATAGCCACGACCTTTACCTTCACAGCACCATCCCGCAAACCTCGCATCACCGCCATTCCAAGCATCACTGTGGCCAGGGACCGCCACTTTAGACCCTCCACCACCTTCGCCTCTCCTTCTGCGGCCATTCCCGCACCACTTGTGGGCGCCAAGCGTCGGGCTGTCCTGGCCTCGTACAGGGCACGCGCTGAGCCGCGGGTACAAAGAGCGGCCTTTCCGAGGGGAAGTCGGATCAGGAATGATACACGCCCACTTCCGATCCATCAAATCATTAAGCGCGGGGCGATTTGGCCCCGCCTCCAGGTGCGTCGGAGTAGAATCGATATATGCAAATTCGAGGATCAGGGGAGGTTCACGCCCACTTTTCCTCCGTCCAATGGGCGAGCGTGGCTCCGCCCCCGAGCTCATCCTGATCCGGAAATTTACATATGGGTTCTCCTGCCGCACAATAAAGCGCCGAGCGCGGGGCGAATTCAGTCAGTTTTGTTTTGGGTCAGAAGCAGTTGGAGGCAGTCACAGTTTTGGGCTCGGGCGAGTTGGAGAGGTGTGGCGGCGGCGAAGTGTGGCAACGGCAGAGTGTGGCAGCAGCAGTCAAGACGGGTCTGGAGGAGAGTCGGAATCTGTCGGGGTTCGGAGTCTGTCGGGGAGCTGCAGAGAGGGGAAGCCGGGAGCGCAGTCGAGGTCGCAGTGGAGTCGCTCGTCGCGGGACCCAAGCAATCCAGCTGTCCTCTTTCCCCAGAGCATCAACAATTCCCCCCTTCCCCCCCCCCCGCGCTGAGATAGTGCGGAAAGGGGGCCCCGTTCCCACCCCATTCCAAGCAGTGCCAACGAAACCCGCGGAGGAGCGCGGAGTCGGGGCACCGCTGCGGCATTTGCGGCTCATCACAAGATGGGTAGGCTCCACCCGGTCTCGCGCCACAGGTCTGCCCCCTTGTATTTGAGGGTGGCGCTTTTTCTTTTGCTTTTGAGTATATGTGTTGTCAGCGCCGTCTGTAAAGTAAAACTGTGTAAGTGTTGCCGTGTGCTCGCGTAGTCGGTAGTAGATCTGCATTGTGTTTCTTTTGTTGCAATTGCTTTTGGTGCATAATTGTTGTAATTGTATATGTGTGCTTTCCGTTTGCCGCAGAATAAATGTGCCTCATGTTGAACTGTTTTTCCCGTTTCGCTTCGTCTTTTCTTTAATTGAATCTCCATCTTACTTCACGTAAAGGGTTGGTAGTGGGCTAAATACGCCCGATAATTAATCGGAACCGTCGAGGTTGACGATAACACCGCTCGGTTATCCCGATAGTACGGAACGGGTCGCTTAAAGTGGCCAGTGTCCGAAGTCGACCTGTGGCGAGGTGCGATCGCCCGGTCTACCCTCCGTGTGGGTAATTAGGTAGGTCGAATTTGGCGAACAACCCTATCCCACGTGGGGGGCCGATGGCACGATCGTGGTGAGGCCGAAAGGTCCACCGTGACTAGTTCCCGCCGTTAGTCCGAGAGGGTCACGACGGAATTGTCCATCCGGTGGGCGACCTGCCACGATTCGAGTTACGTGGCCGCTTGCACGCCGGCGGGCGCGAATTCGCAACAATATATAAATAAATATATATATATATATATATATATATATATATATATATATATATATATATATATATATATATATATATATATATATATTGCATGGTTCTTTGAGTTATTATGAAGGTCATTTGTTTTATGCAGTCTTCAAGTGCATAATTCAATTTAACTAAAGGACTAAATAGGTTTAAAGGAGTATAAATACATAAATTCTGGCTTTTACCACCATTTTCCCAGTGTCTATTATAGTGGGGCAACTTGGCTAAATAAAGCATAACAATTGTACATTTTGTGAGGAAAGCACCAAATTTGGCACACGAGTAGCATATCATATTCTGAACAGATGTGGATATTGGGCCATCTCAAATTCAGCCGCTGATGGCTGTGGCAGCCATTTTTCAAAATGGCCGCCACTGGTTACTGTTATGACACATATCTGCTTTACTGGAGAGGAATGCAGGTTGATAGTGAAAGTTTATTGACTAATAAAGGTCCAATAATGGTCAAAGAAAGTAACAATTTGATTTGGTTGAGAAAAAAAGTTAAAGTGGACTAATTAGTCTTATTAAGACAGATTCTGAATGAAAACCAATGATAAACATTCATAGCACAATTGGCTTGGTACATGGTAGTAGAAGTGGTGTGCCTGCATATTGACCCCAGAATCGCGCACGGTTGAGTTGCCAGCTTACACTTGTTGACTCAAATAACTGTTATTTTGTTCTGTACCCATAGAGTTCTCTATGCTATCCCATTATTAACCGTAGTTCATCAAGTTGAGTTTGGTTTGCAGGGTGCAGTTTGGTCATCGGATTATCTCAGTCACGGCTTACCGGGTTACGAGGTTCTGCATGTATTTCCGTTCTGCCTTCACGGCGCCAGTTCCAGTTTGCTACTGAGTGAGGAAGTTCTCTCTTCGTACCGGCGTGTTGGCGAGATATCTTTACCATGATAACTCGTTAGTTTTCGGGTTATCTTCGTTCGATTGACGGCAATGCCGAAACCATTTGTAAGTAGTTTTCCATTCTAGTTTCCATTTTCATGGCTAAGCTAAAATTCGCTTAGCTAATAAGCTAAGCTAATCCAGTTTGTTGAGTCACCCTTCCGTTTTCTGAAATTGCATTTTTATTGACTCTTACAGTCAATCGCAACACATCTCATCACATCGGCTCGAAATAACCTAAATATGGATGAATTAGGTCGTATTGGGAATGAAGCCATGTAACTCAGATGATGGGTGTGAATTGTCTATGTGCCGTCATCAGCGTCTGTAGAAGATTTTACAAGTGGCAATAGTATTTATGACTATGGGCGAGGAGAAAACCGGTTTAATTCATAACTAATTTATCCTACATTGTGTCATTCCAGATCCTGATGGTGGTGGTTGCTGGTGAACAGAAGATACAGCCAAGTGTAACATTGAACAACTTGACCATGTCCAAGAGCTTCCAATTGGTTGGCCTTGAGCGTCCTGTCCCATCAACATCAATGCACCCAACTCAGACTAACTGGACGCTGTGTATCATTTGTCAAGAGGACAAAGCAGAGTCTCTGACATGTCCTTCACAGTCCAAGCGAAAAGACTCTGGAAGTGCGTGCAATTCACTCGCAGCCAATTGGATCAGATTCAGTGAGCTTGGACAACTTCCAGGAACACTTCAGTTGGAAAGACTCAACGAAGGGTATGGCATTGAAGTGGCCATGGTTGCAAACAATGCTTTGTACCATCAAACATGCAAGCTCAAATATAACAATACAAAATTGCAAAGGGCAGAAAAGCGAACATTCATGACAGAAGGAGAGATCCATGACGTACTAGATGCATGCAAACGCACCAGATTTCATTCAAGATCATCCAGTACAGAGAAGGCCCAATAAGCCCAGTGTTTCTTCTGCAGACAACCTGCAGGAACTGATGGTGTTCACGAAGTTGCAACATTTCAAATGGACAGTAAAGTTCGAGACTGGGCATCCATTCTTGAAGACACAGAGCTGCTCGGCCGACTCAGTGTCGGGGACATGGTCACCCAGGACGCCAAGTACCATAAGAAGTGCTTATCAGTGCTGCACAACCATGTTAGAAAGGCCCAGTCTGAGGGACCCAAGTGCAAAGACAAGGAGCGAGAAGTATCACGTATTGTCTTCGCCGAACTGGTCCTCTACATAGAAGAAGCTAAGCTAGATGAGGAGACAGCACCAGTGTTCAGGTTAGCTAATCTCGTAGAGCTCTATCAGTCCAGAATGGAACAGCTCAGGGTTAAGCTCGACCCAAGGGTCCACTCCACACCACTGAAGCAGAGACTCCTTACCCAGTTCCCTGACATGCACACACACACAAAGGGGAGATATGTCCTGCTGGTATTTGAAGAAGACGTTGGGGCTGCTCTCATCAAAGCTTGTGATCTGGACAGTGATAATGATGTGGTCCATCTTGCACGTGCTGCACAGACCGTGCGCCACCACATGTTTGAAGAAGCTGAGCCCTTCAATGGATTCCCTGAAGGATGCCAAGGAGAATCTGTGCCATCACTGCTGCTTGCCCTGGTGAGCATGGTCCTTGAGGGTCCCAGCATTAAGGATAAGATGGCAGACACAACCCCTGCAGCACCTGCCATTGCCCAGATTCTGAAGTTTAACTGCATCAAGCACAACCGGGCACATCACACCACAGGACCCGTAACTGCCAGGCACAGTGCTGCACAGGAGACCCCAGTTCCCACATACGTAGTGATGATGTTGCATGCTCACACACGAAAGAGGGAGTGAGTAGACAGGTTGTCACACCTGGGCATGAGCATCTCATATGCCCGTGTTCTCGAGCTCTCGGCTCAGATGGGGAACAGTGCCTGCCAACAGGTTAACAGAGAACAAGTGGTCTGCCCCCCAAATATGTGCAGCAATGTCTTCACAACATCAGCCATAGACAATATCGACCACAATCCCAGTTCAACGAAAGCGAAAGAGTCCTTCCATGGTTCAGCCATCTCCCTCCTCCAGCACCCCTCTTTCATTGGCGAAGGAGTGGACTGAAGCATTGTAATCGTTGGTGGATCTAGAGATGCTAGCTCGAAGATGGACGGCCACTTGCCACACTACTATACTGATGTGCCCCCAGTCACTACCAGCATGAAAAACCTGTCTGTTCCAGCTACCAGAGTGGTGTCCTTGACCAGAGATGACTTCAAGGAGTAGACTGAGGAGGAATACCTGTGGCTGGAGCACACAAGGCGGCTCCTAGAGGACAACACTGGGACATACCAGAACATATCGTGGTCAGCGTTTCATGCCAGTCACCAGCCGTCGTTACCTCGAACCATCAGCCCCACCGCCCTGCTTCCACTGTTCCTTGACAGTGCCCACACAGTGGCCATGATCCGTCACTCCATGGATGTGGTGAAGAATGCTGTAGAACATGTGCATCCTGGCCAGACACCTGTCATCACCTTGGACCAGCCACTGTTTGCCTTGGCAAAGCAGATTCAGTGGAAGTGACCAGAGAAGTATAGTGAAGAAAAGATGGTAGTGATGTTTGGTGGGCTCCACATCGAGATGGCCGCCCTGAAGAGGGTGGGCGACTGGCTGCGAGGAAGTGGCTGGGTACAAGCCTTGGTGCAAGCTGAGATTGCAACGCCAGGGACAGTCGACTCCTTCCTGCGAGCTGCCCACGTCACCCGCACAAGAAGAGCTCATCAAATCACTGCAGCGGCACTGCACATCCTGCAACACCGTGCGTATGAACGCCACTGGATGACCTATTTTGATGATACAGATAGTGGGGTAAATTGGTGACAAATATGGGATCGATCTTGCAAAAGCGGATACCAACATGCCATTTGGCACAAAGTACTATAGATATGTCTACTTAAATTTTTTAATGACACCCAAGCTGGCAATGCCCTTGATTGGCTGTAATTTGGTCATGATCCAAGATGTCTGCCAATCATTATATATAAATAAAGTGACAGTGTAAAAATTTCAATATCAATTATATTTACAAAAAATATTAATCAAAACAGTTAAATAATACAAAACAAATCATAAAATATGAATTGTAATCATGTATATTTAATTAAACTGCCCAATAAAAGTAAAAAAAGTAACGAATTTTTGTTTTTTTTTCTCATAATACTTTATGAAAACCATTGATTTATGAAAAAGTTACCTTAAACATGTGTTTTTCACGTGTAAAACATGAAACATGCAAAACATTCTATTTTATACTTGAAATGTATGAGTTCTACAACACAAAAATAAGCTAAGATAATTAACTTCGAAAGTTAGAAGAAGTTACTAAAACAATAGCATCATTGGGAGCCTCCTGGAAGGGGATTCCTGAGGGATGCCCCTGGGAATCCCGGGAATTCCCGAGGAAATCGCACTGGCTCAAAAACCTCATGGTGCTCTCAGAGAGGACTTATAAAGAAAAAATAAGGTAAGATTTTGGCTTGATTTACTTTTATAGCTATTCAATGTATAATTTTAGTATTGTAGAAAGGCAGTAAATCATAGGTTCCGATATATAGCATTTTTACAGCGCTTGCGCTGTATACAATTCCACCGAGTTTGAAATGTCCCCGGTGTCTACCATGTCTCTGGTGCCCCCCCCCCCCACGTGCCTCAAGACAGCCAATGACGGCCGTCCGGTAGATGGCAGTGCATAACCTTGAGGGAAATGGCGACAATTGACGGAAACACCCGAGTATTTCAATGGAAATTTGTGAAACTAATGTGTTATATATGTGAAAACCATTTAATTTATTGCTTGATGGAAAAAAAAAAACAAGAAACGCTCCCCTCTCATGTACGAACAAACGAAAGACGTCATTTCCGCCCACCATGGCGTTTCGTGCCGAATGCCGAACGCTGAAAGCTAAGTTCTTCTAATGCCATCATTCTCTTTAATATTAGCCATAAACAAGTGTTTCGTCATGCATTAGTAGTTGAAATTTACTTACAATTATGGCATATATTGGTGGCAAAGTGATAAGTGGTAATTTCAACCAGAGATATCTTGAATTATCTTCATAACTTTGTACTGTACATTCAAAATATGCAAAAATTAAATATGCTTAAATTCAAAATGTGTTCGTCTATATTTTATATAATAACAATATAACTAATATTATGTAGTTGGTGTAACCACTATGTTTCAATGTGTTGCTCAACAAATATTTTAGCTTTGCTTTCATCTTTTCATCAGCAAAGCTTACATTTTACTCATCATTTGTTTGTCTGTACATTAACTTTACGATTTTTTTTTTTTTACATCATTCTTTTGCGGCCCCCTGCCACGCTGTATCGAACGATTTCATTCCTTCTGTTATATATAAAGGTGCTTATCACAATAATAACAAGATTTTTACATTTCAAATATTAAGTACGCTTTTTAATTGTTTTTCAACTGAAAAAACATAAATTGCATATTTTAACATTGGTGTACTCATTTGCTTCACTACACGTGCTGTATTGAAGGATTTCACTTGTTATTTCATGAAAATAACTTTTCTTTGCTGTTTCACTCTCATGGGGCTCTGTACCACCTACAATCGAGGTAACAGTCCATGACAATGTAAATACAATAATGGCTTTTTTGATGACTTTTTATATATAATCTTAATATTTGTTACATATATTAGGTTGGGGAAAGTGTGGGGTTTGGTTCAGTATTTTTTAATGTGGGCGATTTATGAAATATTGCATAATGTAGATTGAAAGAGTTAGTATTAATTACATATAAAATTATTTTATGCTATGGAAATTTAAAAGTATTTTTGGAAACCTTAGAATTTAGTTTTTTTATTTGTACTTTTTGGCAGGTATATTACATTTTTTCTGATATTGGTGCAATATTTTACATTTAATTTTCATATTATTAAAGTACAATTATATGTTTACAGATGTCAAAGAGAAGGAAATCTGAATTTCTTGATGTAAGTAAAGATTTTGATCAAGCTCAACTGGTGAGACATGCAGTCCCTATATGCTGGGACCAGTGTTGCCTGTGCCAAGAAGACACATCAGAGCGGCTTGTGTGTCCCATGAACAATAATGGTCCACACAAAGGGGTCGGCGACACAAGTCTCGCTGAAGATCTACAGCTCTTTGATGAATTTGGGATTCTACCAGACAACATTCAGCTGGAGAGTATGAATGATGGGTGTGGCCTGGAGCAGACATTCATTAACAGAGAAGCCAAATATCACAAATCCTGCAGAAATAAATATGATAAAACTAAGGCAAAGAGACATATAAAGAAAAGGAAGATGGGCAGTGAGGCAGAAACTTCAGGAGAGAAATTAAAGACCAGATCTTCATTTAATAAGGTCTCAGATCAGCATACTTGTTTTTTCTGTAATAAGGAAGACAGTGAGAACAATTTTGTGAATACACAGACTACAGGAATTCATGAGAAAGTGTTCGCTGCTGCTCTAAAACTTAGTGATACTAAACTCCTGGCCAAACAAAGTGAGGGAGACATGTTTGCTCATGATGCCAAGTACCATAAAATTTGTTTGACTGGCTTAAATAATCGTGTTAGAGCGTTTGACAGGAAGAAACCAAGAGAACAAAAAAGTGATGATGATCTCTTTTATGGAGTTGTAGTCAATTAAATTATCCATTACATCAAAGATCGCTATGAAACATCTGATTCTCTTCCAGTATTCAAACTGGCAAACATTGTGAAACTCACCATCCAGCATATGAATGATTTTGGAGTAAAAGATGCAGAGCACAAGGTTCATTCCACAAGATGAAAAGACAAAATTCTCACATATATTCCTGATTTGCAAGCCCATAAGAAGGGTAAAGACATTCTTCTTGTATTTGAAGATACTCCAGGAGAAGCTATCTTTTATTCTTGCAAGAATTCAGCAGAGGAAGAGGGAATGATCCTCTCAAGAGCAGCTGGTCTTATACGTAACAGATTATTTGATGAATTTCCAAAGTTCACTGGTTCTTTCACTCATGATTTTCCAGAAAGATCTATTCCCATGACATTATTTACTCGAGTTCGGATGTTACTTGAAGGGTGCCAGATTGATACAGAAAGATCTCCTAACAGCTGTAAAGCAGCCTTGTCAATATCACAGCTTCCGCATCTGTGTGTCAATAAGCTACATATGAGCCCTTGAAATTAATAATTTGCAATATCTACATTGTCTAGCGACCTTCTATGATGCCTCTCTTGGGTATATAAACACAGACAAAAGGTTGACTGAGTAAAATATTTAACATCTGTAAATACTTCAATTTAAATGTTGTTTAATCAAAATGATGGGAATTAAACTAATTAAAATACCATTATTAATTATTTAAATATTGTTTTTAGATGTAAACTCAATTTCTTTGAATCATCTATCTATAATTCCAGCAATGTGTGTGTGTGTGTGTGTGTGTGTGTGTGTGTGTGTATGTGTGTGTGTGTGTGTGTGTGTGTGTGTGTGTGTGTGTGTGTGTGTGTGTGTGGGTGTGTGTGTGTGTGTGTGGGTGTGTGTGTGTGTCCGCTGTTTCTCGACAACCGCTGGTCCGATCTAATTGAAACTTGCCAGGTATATTGCTGGGGCCCTGAGGATGTGCCTTTTCAAGGTTTGATATTAATCGGACAAGTGCTTCCCAAGTTATGGCCATTTATTTACCAAACCAATGACAAGACACGTTGTTGCGTGGGCGTGGCCGATGGGGAAGGGAAACTCAGTCGTGTTCGCCATTGCAGGTTACAACGTACGGACTTCCGGATAGTGATGACTTCGGGTATTCTAATAATTTCTCAATTTCTTATGCGCATTTATAGATAAACACAATGCCGCAAGTTATGATCGTTTTCATACCGCAAGTTATGATCGTTTTCATATGATACGGTGCATAATTTCGGTAACATCAGAGTGCTGGTATGCTCCGAACCAGGAAGTAATTTTTTTCTCTCTTCTCTTCTCTTTTTGTTTTTCCTTGCGATGACATTGCGAAAAGGCAAAATACGTTGGCGCTAATTGAATAATTAGCCATTAAAACCTAAATTGCGAATCATCATAACTGTGATATGCGAACTTCCGCGCCACGCACGTACGGGCACGCGAGAGTGAAGAAATGGCCTGTGTGGTTGTTGTTTGTTGCTTGCGATTGGAAGTTATTTATTAAATTTTTTTTTTTTTTTTACAGGCACGTACTAGTGAATGAAATATGGTGATATTAAAGCATATGCAAGTAATATCTAACATAATTTGATGGAAATGGTTGTTTTTTTATACTGATTCATTAGTGTTTGGTGGCCATCTTGGATTTTGCTTAATTACACCCAAATCTGAATTCGGCCAATTTGGGTCTCGTTCAAATATTAATCTATATATAAAAAACTCCCTTTGTGCCAAATGGCATGTTGGTATCCACTTTTGCAAGATCATTTCACCAATTTACCCGACTAAGAAGACCTGCCTGAGTTCGAAGAATGGTGTCACCAGAGAGGAGAAGACATTCCCAACTTTCAGTACTGGGCAACTGTGCTGGAACTGGAGATGTTGGTACTGGTCTACGTGCATTCTCTGCGGCAGGCTTCATTCACGATGTACCTTGATGCCGTGACGGAACTGGTCCTATGGTTCCATGCCTGAGACCACACACACTATGCCAGGTGGGTCCCTGTTCACCTGAGGGACATGATTGCACTCCCAATGAAGCACCCAGATGTAGCTTGAGAATTTATGGCTGGCAACTTCACTGTGCAGAAGACAAAGAACGTGTTCTCTTCGATCCCAATCGACCAGGCACATGAACAGAACAACGCATGCATCAAAGGAGATGGTGGAGCAGTCGGCCTCACTGATAACCCAAGTGCCCTGCAACGTTGGATAATTGCTGGGCCAGAAGTTGTCAGGGCCATAGAAGAGTTCCAAGATGGCCGTCAACACTGGGGCAGGAGAGAGGACACATGTTATCATGACCAGACACCAAGTGTGCAAACCTCTTTCGCCAAGGATGTCTGTGCCCTTGTCAGCGTCATAGAAGAGCTTGGCAACCCCTTTGAGGAAGAGAGCATGGATCTGGTTGTCCTTGACACAAAGGAAATTGCAGGTCCTGCTGCAGTTGAGAATGTCAGGAATGTGAAGAAGATTGGCCAAGAGCAGTTCCAGGCTTTCACCAGAGAATGCCTGGTGGAAAGGACCAAGCCAATTGATGAGGCAATTCGTCGGAACAAGCTGAAGGTGTTTAGCACTTCCACCCCGAGAAGTGTGAGCAAAGGGAAACAGCAGCTGGCCTCTCTCAGGAACGACGGTGCACTTTTCTCACGGCTCGACATCAGTTGCCAGACGAGGGATGGAAACCTTGAAGAGTTCTTTCGTCATGAGAATCAAGCATGTCCTCCAGCTCTCTCCGATGGAGAAAGTGTCCGTCTCGGTACGAAGAGTGATCTCCTCAAATGCTTTGAAGAGTTCTCCAATGCCCAATCAGAGGCTCCTGATACCACCAGTCTAGTTCTTGATGGGGCAGTCATTGTCCAGATGCTGAAGCCTGCGGTAGCCAAGAATTTGATGACTATGCCCAGAATATCTTCATACTGTACCTGTCAACAAAGCTTCAGACTGTATCACGCCTGGACCTGGTCTGGGACCGCTACATTGCTGATTCACTGAAAGGCAGTGCAAGATCAAAGCGTGGAAAAGGAGTGCGTAGACGCGTGGTCCGATCAGCAGTTATACCTGGAAACTGGCAGAACTTCCTCCGAGTGGACACCAACAAGACTGAGCTGTTCAAGTTCCTATCAGAAGCTATCTTCAGGTGGTTTGATCAGGATAACAAGCAGCTGGTTATCACTGATGGAGAGGCAGTCCTGAGCAAGCCACCGCTGCTAGACCTGGCCTTGCTTGCCCTATGCAGCCACAAAGAAGCTGACAGTCGAATGTTGTTGCATGCATCCCATGCAGCCAACCATGGTCACCACAAGATACTGATCAAGACAGTTGACACCGATGCTGTGGTGTTGGCTTTGTCAATGGCCCAGGGACTGCAACCAGAAGATGAACTGTGGCTAGCATTTGGCACTGGGAAGAGTTTTCAGTACCTGGCAGCCCACGAAATAGCAGCTGGCCTAGGACCAGAGAAGGCACAGGCACTCCCAATGTTTCACGCTCTGACTGGGTGTGACACTGTATCTAGCTTTGCTGGACATGGTAAGAAGACTGCTTGGACAATCTGGACCGTTGTGCCAGAACTTACAGACGCACTGCTGAAGCTATCCTCTGCACCAAGTGGCATACCAGACAATATCATGCACACCATCAAGAGGTTCGTCATATTGCTCCATGACAGAACGAGCATGTGCAACGACATTGACAAGGCCCGGAAGAAACTCTTCGCGAAGAAGAACAACGTGCAGCTGATCCCGCCAACCGAGGCAGCTCTGGAGGAGCATGTGATGAGGGCGGCCTACCAAGGAGGCCATGTGTGGGGTCAAACACTGCTACCAACGCCAGAGCTGCCTCCTCCATCCAGCTGGGGCTGGGTCAAGAATGACGAGGGGGTGTACGAGCCACACTGGACGAAGCTACCCAAAGCAGCCCACACCTGCTATGAGCTAGTATCGTGGAAGTGCAAGAAGAGCTGTCTGAAGCATTGCAAGTGCAAAAAGGCCACACTTGAATGCACAGGTGTGTGTGTGTGTGTGTGTGTGTGTGTGTGTGTGTGTGTGTGTGTGTGTGTGTGTGTGTGTGTGTGTGTGTGTGTGTGTGTGTGTGTGTGTGTGTGTGTGTGTGTGTGTGTGTGAGAGTGCTCACAAAATTGAGAGAATATTAACAGAGCAGACTGTGTCACTGATTCAGAACATTTAAATCAGACTTCTCTCTATCAATTTATATGAGTGAGATGTCGGTATTCATATGAATGAGACGCAGCCCATGATTCGTTTGCAACCACGCTCAACAACCACTGACTTTACATAAGCGATGTTGGTATTCAAATCAATCAGACGCAGCCCGCGATTCGTTTGCCACAATTCTCAACAACCAATTTCTATGAGTGAGATAGTCGTCCGATACAACCAATAATTATCAGCCATCTTGCAAAATGGTGGTTATCTTTAAACTTGAGGTGGCTACAGGTTATGTTTTTCTTAATTCAGCTTTTAATAAATGTTCAAACCAATGTTAGAGTGAAATTATAGTAGCCGCAAACGGGCATTTTGGAAAAGGGCTGCCACAGCCATCAGCGGCTGAATTTGAGATGGCCCAATCTCCAAATCTGTTCACAATATGTTAGGCTACTAGAGTGCCAAATTTAGTGCTTTCCTCATAAAATGCACAATTGTTATGCTAAGTTGCCCCACTTTCAGGTCCTTGGTGCTTCCATGCTTGCTCTACGGTTGTGAGACTTGGACCCTGACCAGAGATCTGAGATGGTGACTTAATTCCTTTGGTTCCAGGTCTCTTCAGAGAATCCTTGGCTGGTCGGACTTTGTATCCAACGAGCGGTTGCTGAGAGAGACTCAAATGAGATTTGTTACCTGCATAGTTTGTGAGCATCAGCTCCCGCTGCATGGACATGTGGCTCATTTTCCTGTCGCTGATCTTACTCACCAGATTCTCTCAGCGAGGGAGCCTTGCAAGTGGAGGAGGCCAATGGGCCAACCACATGCCTTGTGGTTGCAGCAGGTTGATCAGCACCTCAAGGAAATTGGATGGGCCAGGCATCTGCCTGGGGGATGGCCAGACAGGCTGCTGGAGTACTGGTGGAAAGTGGACGCAGCGACGCGCTGTTCCGGCGCATGCTCCCATACCTGACTGACCTGACCTTGCACAGCACAGAACTTTCCCATTTCCTTTACTGTCTGTTTAAATATCTGTGGCTTTCTTTTAATCTCAACTTGATGTACCCACAACCACCTTTAATGATCCCATCTCCACATCATTGCCGACACTCAGATCACGAGCCAAGTTGGTGGACTTATCCTCAGTCATCTGGCCTCCATTTCCACCATTCATTTCAAATCTTGGTATCTGCACTTATGGAAGAAAATGACTTCTTCGGAAGGAGGAATAGCCATGTCAATTATGTGGGTAGCCAAAATCAGAAGGCAGTCATCTGATAATGCGACTCTCAAACAAAGGGGAAGGGCAAGGCATCATTGTGTGCGCCATTCCTTGGCATTCATTTGTGGAACTTAAAGATCCCACCGTGTCCTTCGTGAAAAGTAACTGAGCTATCGCTGACACCCTTTGCCAAGTTCCAAATGCCTACTGTAACTGACAAGAAGCAATGCATCAGCGGCACAGCTGCACCCCCAACAAATGATACTACCCATAGCCATGTGCTGCATTTAAAAAAAAGGAGAAGGAGAAGGAGAAGAAGGTGCATACCATCTGACAGAAACTTTTGTCAAATACGAGTGTGGTGACCGCCATTGCTATGTGATGTAGTCATGCAGCCAGTTGTGCTCTGCCCAAAAAATAATTTCCTTACAATAAAAGAAGTTTTCTTGAAACCAGAAAACCATGAGAAAAGTTTTCTAGCTTCAAGGAAAAATTTCAAGGTGTTCAAGAGTTTTTTTTTCCATGCCTCTGATCGAAGGAAAGCATTAAAGTCAGCCAATTATGTACAATTGTGATGTAATTTCAGTAATAACACAAATAAAAGGCCATGTGTAAGGAGATAACCTTTCAGACAATCAAATATAAATTTGGTTATATCACTTTTTGTCGCAGAGAAAGTCCTGTAATGGGGACAAGTGGGGGAAAAGTGGTCAAAAAAAAAATGTTTAATGACTTTATTTGTGAAAATTGCATCCTTCAGTGAAAGCGAATGTACCAAAGCAAACTCGATATTCCTGTGATGATGATAATGCCAAATTGCTTTGTGAATTCTGATTCAAATTTTAATTGTAACTATGTCTATTAATAAAATACTGCTCATCTTAAAGCAATTTTATAATCTTTACATGTCGGAACCTTTGCCCCAAATTACATATTAATTTTTCAGAAAGCCATCTCTGATAAATTCAGGTGAAAAAAGAACTTCCACATTTTGTGGTGTGTTTTATCGACTCGGAACACCCACTACCTTTGGGAGCAGCATGGGGGGTGGTGGGGGAGAATAGTGGGTGAAGTGGAGTAAATATATTTTGTACTATGCCTAATTATCCTCCCTGGCTGCAGCAGGGGTTAGTAAACCACTTGTACTGTGGAACATGTACAGACGAAAATCGTAAATCGTCTCCCCCACCCTTTGCAAGGGTGAATTTTTAGCCGCGTCACGTTGCAAACGTTGGCTCGAAGAGAGCTCCGCGTTGTTCTTCTTCTTCTTCTTGTTCTTCTTCTTCTTCTTCTTCTTCTTCTGGTGAAGACAAAACCTTTAGGACGCGGCTCTTGGACACATTTTCCTTGTTTTTTCATTGTCTATGACCTGTCTATGATCTATGATCTCTATTTATGCTCCGACTGAGGCGAGTGATGTTACCGTGAAGGACACATTCTACGCCACACTCGAGTCTGTGGTTGATCAGTGCCCCAGACGAGATACACTTCTAGTCTTGGGGGATTTCAATGCATCGACTGGAACTGATAGGGATGGTTATGAGGTGTGTGTTGGTCCCCATGGGTCAGGAACTATGAACCAGAATAGCACTAAGTTCCTTGACTTTGCAAGAAGTCATGGACTTAGGGTGGCTGGTTCATGGTTTCAGCGCCCGCAAGCTCATCGCTGGACTTGGTATTCCAACGCTGGCTGTGTGGCAAAGGAGATTGACCATGTTCTCATTGACGGTCGCTGGAGGATGATCCAGAACTGCAGGGTCTACCGGAGTGCTCAGTTCCTCAATACTGACCACAGGCTTGTTGTAGCAACTCTAAAGCTGCACCTTAAATCCTGGAGAATGGTACCATCCCAGCCTAGGCTGGATGTTGCCAAGCTCAGGGATGAGAGAGTAGCTGAGGAGTTTGCGAACAGGCTGAGTGGACACTTGGGGGGTCTGGGTGCTTTGGGGGTCCTGAAGAGTTGTGGAACACCTTCAAGACCACCGTCCTTGATGTTGCCGGTGGATGCCTTGGAGTTCACCGCAGGGCAAAGAAGAATTTTGTCTCTCAAGGGACACTGGATACCATTGACCAGAGTCGCAGGGCCAGGCTGAATGGCAGAGCCGAGCTGTTCAGGGAGCTGAGGCGTAAAACTGTACGTGCACTGAGGGTGGACAAGGAGGCCTATGTGCGAGGAATCTGTGAGGGGGTAGAGCATCACCTGTGGACAGGTGATTCTCGTCCCGCTTACAGGGGAATTCGCGCATTACGTTCATCCAAGCCCATCCCTCGGAGCACTGCAGTTCGAGCAGAGAGTGGTAGGCTCTTGACAGAGGAGTCTGAAGTGAAGGCCCGCTGGGCCGGTTACTTCGAGCGGTTGTACCAGGCTGATCCCCCAGCTGTCGAGTTGGACGTCAAGGGTGTTACAATCCCTGTTGCTGACCCTCGAATCAACTGTGGTCCACCATCGCTTGTGGAAACACGGGCTGCGGTGAACCAGTTGAAACGGGGCAAAGCTCCAGGGATCTGTGGCATCCATGCCGAACTTCTCAAGGCTGGTGGAAATGCTGCACTCGCGTCGTTGCATGCAGTTTTGTGCTCTGCCTGGAACACAGGCATCATCCCAACTGACTGGAAGAGGGGCCTTGTTGTCCCTCTCTGGAAAGGGAAGGGTGATCGCCAAGACTGCAACAACTACCGAGGGGTGACGCTGCTCTCAGTGCCGGGCAAGGTCTTTGCTCGGATAATTCTTGATAGGGTTCGCCACCATCTGCTTGAGCACCAGCGTCCAGAGCAGTCAGGCTTTACACCAAAGAGGTCAACGATTGACCGTATCCTTGCACTTCGTGTACTCACCGAACGCAGACGAGAGTTTCGGCAGGGGCTGCTTGCAGCCTATGTTGATCTCTGTAAAGCGTTCGATTCAGTGAATCGGGATGTCCTCTGGAGGATTCTTGGTCTTCGTGGGGTGCCACCGAAACTGATCGATCTGATGTCTGAACTCTACTCTGGTACTGAGAGTGCTGTGAAGTGTGGTGGTACCGCCTCTGACTTATTTCCAGTTGTTACTGGAGTTCGTCAGGGATGTGTACTTGCCCCCACACTTTTCAGCACTTGTATGGACTGGATTTTTGGGAGGATGTCGGAGAGATCAAGTTGCGGTGCATCGTTTGGCAATGTCAAGATCTCGGACCTTGATTTTGCAGATGATGCAGTCATCTTTGCGGAGACTTTAGACATCCTCTTGGGGGCCCTCGAGGTACTGAATGAGGAGTCGGAGCCGTTGGGATTACGGATTTCTTGGGTCAAAACAAAGATCCAGGCTTTCGGTGACATCTTGGATGCTGCTGTCCTGTCTGTGTCTGTTTGTGGTGAGGATGTTGAGGTCGTGGATAGATTCACTTACCTTGGCAGTGATATTCATGTCTCCGCAGGTTGTGAGCCGGAGGTCAATAGACGTCTGGGTCGGGCCTGGGGAGTCATGGATTCACTGGATCATGGGGTGTGGCGCTGCCGGTACCTGTGCGGGAGGACGAAAGTCCGAGTCTTCAGGTCCTTGGTACTTCCAGTCTTGCTCTATGGGTGCGAGACTTGGACTTTGACCAAGGATCTGAGACGGAGACTTAATTCCTTTGGTACCAGGTCTCTTCGGAGAATCCTTGGCTATCGCTGGTCGGATTTTGTGTCCAACGAGCGGTTGCTGAGAGAGACTCGGATGAGATTTGTTACCTGCATAGTCCGTGAGCGTCAGCTGCGGCTGTATGGACATGTGGCTCGTTTTCCTGACGCTGATCCTGCTCACCAGATTCTCTCAGCGAGGGAGTCTCATGAGTGGAGGAGGCCAGTGGGCCGACCACGTGCCTCATGGTTACAGCAGGTTGACCATCATCTCAAGGAGATGGGGATGGGCCTGGCATCTGCCTGGGGGATGGCCAGACGGAGGCCCCTGGAGTACCGGCGGAAAGTGGACGCAGCGACGCGCTGTTCTGGCGCATGCTCCCATACCTGACCTGACCTATGACCTGACCCTGGGTACTCACAACATGCATGAAAAATTTGGTGGAGATTGGCCGAGCTGTGTTTTTTTTCTATGATGTTCAGACGTAGAGACACACACACACACACACACACACACACACACACACACACACACACACACACACACACACACACACACACACACACACACACACACACACACACACACACACACGCCATATTTAATACCAGCAGAGCCTACCCGTCGTTTCACTGATGGACCAATTAGTCGTCCTGTTTGCCAAAATCTTTGAGTGAGAAGGAGAAGGAGAAGGAAAGGAAGACAAATTTACCCATCCATGGAGTCCTTTAACCCCTCACTCACACCTCCCTCCCCGTTCCCGTCCTCACGTCATGCTCATCCCTCTTTGCCCCCTTTCCTCCTGATATCCCTTCCTGCGAGACATATCTTGCATGCGATGACAGGCTTTAACAAGCCTGTCCATTTTTGAGGGAGTGGGGAGGAAAGGGAAGGATGATCAATTCACCAGTGCAAAGAGTGTTTTAACCTCAACGTTGCCCAGGTAAAAGAGAAAATTGTAATACCCTCTGCAACCACCACCAGGTGGTGCTACACGGTGCACATTTACAAAGAGAGTTTACACCCTCCCCCCACCCATCACACCCCCGCGTGAGGCCACGGCCAAGAGCCTGTGTTACCCCACACAAAGTTGTTTTTGTACCCAATGTTTGGAGTGAGAGGGAGGGGGAGGGGTGGATAAAAGGCCAGAGGGAGGGGTTGAAGAGGAAAGGAGAGGAGTGAATGGAGGGAGGGGGGAGGAGAGGAGAGGACAGAGGGAGGGGGTGGGAGAGGGTGACGGAGCAGAAACCACTCACTCAGGTTGACGGAGCACGAACCATTCCCTCAGGTTGACGGAGCACGAACCACTCACTCAGGGTGATGGAGCACGAACCACTCGCTCAGGGTGATGGAGCAAGAACCACTCGCTCAGGGTGATGGAGCAAGAACCACTCACTCAGGGTGATGGAGCACGAACCACTCACTCAGGGTAATGGAGCAAGAACCACTCGCTCAGGGTGACGGAGCACTAACCACTCACTCAGGGTGATGGAGCAGGAACCACTCGCTCAGACTGATGGAGCAGGAACCACTTGCTCTCCAGTGCTCCAACTACTGCCCGCTCAAGACTGAAGCCCATGTGTGAAACCCAGAGGGTACATCGCTGTGACGGTGTGGTTGTCTTTGTGGAACTATTTACAGCTGTAACTGATGCCCAAGACTCGATGGAAAGAAGGCCACACAGGGAAGCTGCACTCAAAGCTTTTTAAATTCTGTGATCAACGTTCAATTCATTGACCATCATGGAAAGCATTTTGAGTGTTGTCCTTCCGTTGTCCAAAGTACTGTAAAAACAAATTAACATTTTTCTGAAAATCAGTTAGTTGAAGAAGTTTTCCATCTCCTAAAAATAAAAACAAGAGAAAACAATGAAAACGTGTTGAAATCCACCTTTACCAAAGTAGTTAGTACATGTGAGCAGCTGACTACTCCTGTAACAACTCCAAGGCAGTCATGCGGTTTGTTTGTGGTCAGGATCTCAGGTGTGCCAAGGAAGGACTTTGCACGACGGAGGATGCCCAGTCAGCGACTGGCTTTGGAGGCCAGCTTGGAAATGTGGCTTTCCCAGGAATGATCATGGCAGATAGTGAGCTCAAAAGCTTGAATGAAAGGACTTCTTCAAGAGGATTGTTGAGGGAGTAGATTGGGGGAGGCAGAAGGGGAGGTGGAGGGTTTCCAGACAGTCCTTTCTGAGAGACATAGTGAGAGTGTGAGATTTGTCAGGATTGAAAGACATGATCCACGTGTTGGACCAGCTTGAGATTTTATCAAGATCTCAGAGAGCGAAGAGGCTGCTGCTTGCCAATCTGAAGGATGACAGATGGGGACAGAACGAGATTTTTATGCCAAGACAGACTTTATGCATTGCATCTTATCTCGGGCAGAGACCGCATTACTGCTGTTTGAGGTTGGGACGGGATGGAGGGGGAGAGCATACACCAGAGACTGACTTTTGATGAGGTGCTTCTATGACTTGGAGGAAGTGGAGTCATTGAAGAGTTTGGTGCGTATCTTGTTACTGGAATGAAATATTAAACATCAACAATTGGAGAGTTTATAGAACATGATGCCCTTAAATTATATACAGGAGGGCTTTGCCGTTCATGGGGGTTGCATTCTTGAAAATCCCTGTGAACCGCAAATCCACAAAATTTGGGGGTAATGGGGAAAATAGGGTTCGGGACTTCAACTTTAAAATTTGTCCAAACTATACCCTTCATTCGCAAGGTTGTGCAATTTATTTTCATGAACAAGAGTTATCAAGAACATTAAATAAAGTTCAGTTAGAAGTTAGATTTTGTGGTATTTAGTGAAAAAACATTAGTAAATGCCGATACATGAACGTGTAAAATTGATGGTTACATGTTGCAAGTTTCGTTAAGCACGGATCAGTAAATTCTAAAAGAAACTCCTTTATGTAATCAGCTTTTTTTTTTACTGTAGATGGTGGTATTGTACTGTAAACTGCTTGGTAAGATTCATGAAGGTGCAAAAACACTCTCAGATGAAACTTCCAGAATGGATGAGAATCACATTTCCTGGAGGGTACGGGATTGTTCTCTGATACTATATAAACCCGCGAGAGGAAGGTGTAGAGAGACGGGTGATATGCGAAGAGGCGTGTTTGATCGTCCCCGTACTCCATTTAACTTGATAAGTGAATGAGGTGTTAATGTCCAGAGCAGTTGTTAACGAGTGGAGCCAATTATAATCAGGTTGATAGAAACTCATTAAGATTGTGAATTGGGAAATAATTCCTTTGAGCTCTTTAATCATCGTGGACAGGCCAGCATACGAGAGAGAACACTGCGATGAGACTCAATTGTTCAACAGCCACAGTGGACGAGGTGAACATGCGTGAGTTGTGCTGGCAGCACTAGGACACTGGGTGGCGGAAACAACTCAATGCGGGAATTGGAGTTGGACATTGTATGGAATGGTGAACTTCCTCATTTGACTTTGTTTCTCTTTATTTGAAATACATAACAAGTTTCAACTAGAACTACGTTGTCGATGCGAAGGAAAACCATCTGCTGTTGGTTAAATAGCACAAGGGCTCAAACTCAAGACTCTAAGATCTTAAGCCAGCCACCTTAACCATTAAGCCAATGCCAGGATTCTTTTTCTGCATGAAGAACAGGAAATAACGTTTATTTTCTTGAGTTATTAAGATCATGAAAATTATCTTTAATAATAATGATGATAAACTTGACCAATAATGCGATGGCAATGTTGATGATGGTGACGATAAAGACCAGTTGATGCAGATGATGGTACATATGCATAATGGTGGGCTCTTCTTCACCCTGTTGTACATGCCTTGCCCTCAAATGCTACATATATATATATATATATATATATATATATATATATATATATATATATATATATATATACATACACACATATATACACACACATACATATATGTGTGTGTATATATATATATATATATATATATATATATATATATATATATATATATATATATATATATATATATATATATATATATATATATATATATATATATATATATATATATATATATATATATATATATATCTTCTTCTTCCTCTTTCAGCTTGCTCCCGTTAGGGGTCGCCACAGCGGACCAACCGTCTCCATTTCGCTCTATCCTCCACATCTTCCATTGACACTCCAACCACCCGCATGTCTGCCCTCACCGCATCCATGAACCTCTTCTTTGGCCTTCCTCTGCTCCTCCTGCCTGGCGGCTCCATCTTCAACAACTTTCTCCCGATATACTCCGCTTCCCTCCTGTGCACATGTCCAAACCATCTCAATCTCTCCTCTCTCACTTTGTCTCCAAACCGTCCTACCTGCACTGTCCCTCTAATATACTCATTTCTTATCCTATCCATCCTCGTCACTCCCAACGAGAATCGCAGCATCTTTAACTCTGCCACCTCCAGCTCTGCTTCCTGTCTTTTTGTTAGCGCCACCGCCTCCAAACCATACAACATAGCTGGTCTCACTACCGTCTTGTATACTTTCCCCTTCACCCTTGCAGCTACCCTTCTGTCACAAATCACTCCTGCAACTCTTCTCCACCCACTCCATCCTGCCTGCACTCTCTTTTTCACTTCTCTCCCACACTCTCCGTTACTTTGGACAGTTGATCCCAAGTATTTAAACCAATCCACCTTCCCCACCTCAACTCCTTGCAACCACACCATACCACCACCCTCCTTCTCATTTACGCACATGTACTCCGTCTTACTCCTACTGACTAACATTCCCCTTCTCTCCAGTGCGTACCTCCACCTCTCAAGGCTCGATTCAGCCTGCTCCCTACTCTCCCTACAGATCATGATGTCATCCGCGAACATCATAGTCCATGGAGACTCCAGTCTGATCTCGTCCGTCAACCTGTCCATCACCATTGCAAACAGGAAAGGGCTCAGAGTCGATCCTTGGTACAATCCCACTTTAACCTTAAACCGGTCCGTCATTCCTACCGCACACCTCACCGCTGTCACACTGTCCTCATACATATCCTGCACGATCCTCACATACTTCTCCAACACTCCCGACTTCCTCATACAATACCACAACTCCTCTCTTGGCACCCTATCATAAGCTTTCTCTAAATCCACAAACACACAATGTAACTCCCTCTGGCCTTCCCTATACTTCTCCATCAACATTCTCAAAGCAAACATCGCATCAGTGGTGCTCTTTCCTGGCATAAACCCATATTGCTGCTCACAGATCGTTACCTCTCCTCTCAACCGAGCTTCCACTACTCTTTCCCACAACTTCATGGTGTGGCTGAACAACTTTATCCCTCTGTAATTTCCACAGCTCTGCACATCACCCTTATTCTTGAAAATCGGAACCAGTACACTTAATCTCCACTCCTCCGGCATCCTCTCACCTTCCAAGACTTTATTAAACAATCTGGTTAACAACCCCACTGCCATCTCTCCAAAGCACTTCCATGCCTCCACTGGTATACCATCCACTCACTCAGTATATATATATATATATATATATATATATATATATATATATATATATATATATATATATATATATATATATATATATATATATATATATATATATATATATATATATATAGTGTTGTGGTTACCAAATTCGCAAACCACCATTCAGGTCCCTTAGGTGAGGTATCTCGGTAAGTACATGTGTAGTTAGGCCCAAACCCGTTGTCTAGTGGGAATACATGTCATTTATGCGTGCTGCGACTCTTCAGGATAGCCGTTTTTCTTTTGCTATCTTTATTTTGGACCAACCGCCATGATTACCACCACAACCACAACATCAACCACCAACCACAACGCCGCTTCACCACAACCGCCACGACCTTCCCGTCACACCTCGCAACCGTCGCATCGCCACCGTTCTTGCCCCGCTGTGGGTACCGGTGTTGGACTCGTGCAGGGCGCGCGCCGAACAGCGTGTACAAAATCACGGATTTTGTGCTTCAAAAACGGATCAAAAACGACACACGCCCACTTTTTGCCGTCCAATCGGTGAGCGAGGGGCGAATTGGCCCCGCCCCCAGGGCGATCGATATATGCAAATTTATGGATCAAAAAGCCTTCACGCCCACTTTTTCTCGGGCCAATGGGGAGCGAGGTGAAAGGTCGAAGGGAGGGGGTCAAAGATGAGAGGGCGAAGCTACGGGGCTGATAAAAGGACCGTGTTCGTCAGTCCAGGGAGTCCAGAGGCGGAGAGTAGGAGAGTAGGAGAGTCGGAAACAGAGAGTCAAGACTTCGCGGGCGGTGAAGTTGGCAAGAAGGAGCTGGTCGTCGTGTGCGTTGGAGTCGGAACGGAGGGGACGGAGCTGTGGAAAGGCAGCGACACCAGACGAAGGGGTGCTCGCGTCGGGAGCTGCACCCCAGGGAGGCCGACAGCGCGACCTGGCCGAGGTGGAGACGCTCGTCGCGGGATAATAAAAATCCTCTATACCCCGAGCATCAGCAACCCCCTCCTGTTTCCCCCCGCGCTGAGATAGTGCGACCAAGGGGGCCCCTTTCCCACCCCCTACCAGACACTGTCCGCGAGGCCCGCGGAGTTGAGGCGCCATCGCCGCTCCGCGTCTCATCACCAGACGGGTAGGCGCGACCCGGTCTCGGCCTCAGGCCCGCCTCATCCTTGAGGGTATTCTTTTCCTTGGTTTTGGGTATGTGTTGTCGGCGCCGTCTGTGAAGTAGAATTGTATAAGTGTTGCCGTGTGCTCGGTAGTCGGTATTAGCTCTGCATTGTGTTTTCGCTTTTACATTTGCTTTTTGTGTAAATTACATTGTGTCTTTTCTGTGTGCATTTGGTGGAATTGTATATGTGTGCTCCCGTGTGCCGCGAATAAATGTGCTTTGTGTTGAACTGTTTCCCGCTTCGCTTCGTCTTTTCCTCTATTGAATCCCCATCTTGCTTCACGTAAAGGGTTGGTAGTGGGCTGAATACGCCCGATAATTAATCGAACCGTCGAGGTCGACGATAACACCGCTCGGTTATTCTGATAGTACGGAACGGGTCGCTTAAGTGGCCCGTGTCCGAAGTCGACCTGCGGCGAGGTGCGATCGCCCGGTCTACCCTCCGCGTGGGTACTTAGGTAGGTCGAATTTGGCGAGCAACCCTATCCCACGCGGGGGCTGATTGGCTCGATCGCGGTGAGACCGAAAGGTCCACCCGTGACTGGTTCCCGGCGTTAGTCCGAGAGGGTCACGACTGGATTGTCCGTCCGGTGGGCGACGTGCCGCGATTCGAGTTACGTGGCCGTCAGCACGCCGGCGGGCGCAAAAACCGCAACACTGGTGTCAGGAGTGGGATATAAATTCATCGCCCTCCTCGCGGCACTGGTATTGGAGAGCGGGACAACAGGCTCTCCTGTCTCCAGCGAAATTCACGGGAATCGGTCCAGGGGTGAGAGAAGCGACCCCCGATTCCCTCCAAATTACGAGCGAGCAAATTAACCCTTTAAGAGAAGCAAGATGGCGTCTCAAGGCGAGCGGGAGCCGGGGGTATTAGAAATGGATGTAGAATGTGTAGAATCCATGGTCCAGGATGGAATCCCCGAGCAGGAAATGTTGATTGTGCAGGAACACGGACTCGCCCAACTGAACCCAGAGCCCGAAATGGGTGCGGCAGCGGCCGCGGTGTATGACACCTCCCCCCCCCTCCTCTCCACCAAAACCCTTCCCCAAACCTTGCCGAAACGGCTCAGCTGAGTGCATCCGACATGGCCCAGCTATGCGCCATGCTGGCGGAAATGATCGAAAAAATGGATGCGAATATGAAACACGAAATGAAAGGGATGAACGAAAAGATGGATGCGAATACACAAAAAATGGATGAAAAGATGGATACAAATACAAATGAGGTGAAAACGACGATGGATGCAAATACACAGCAAATGAGGGAAGAGATGAAAGAGCTGCGGGGTGAGACGCAGAACATGGGAATGAGCCTAAAAGGAAGCTTGGAAGAACTAAAAAACGAAATGAAAAAGGAAGTCGACACGATACGAGCGGAGGTGACCGGGTTAAAAGAGAAAGTAAAAGGAGTGGGAGTCGCAATGGAAGAAAGTAAACAAGAGAGGGTAAACGAAATAAAGACGGTGGTGGGAAAAATAGACAAAGTAGGAAAAGGATTGGGAGAAGTAAAACAGGGACAAGACCAAATAAAGGAGGAAATAGGGAGGAACACGACGGCGATAGAGGAATTAAAAAGAGAAC
Organism: Eptatretus burgeri; assembly: GCF_056783735.1. Lineage (NCBI taxonomy): Eukaryota > Metazoa > Chordata > Myxini > Myxiniformes > Myxinidae > Eptatretus > Eptatretus burgeri. The sequence continues at coordinate 18,910,619 of NC_140972.1, forward strand.
AAGGGAAAATAAAGGAGGGATTGGGAGCCGTGAAGGAGGACTGTGAGAAAAGACATCGGGAAATGACAGACAAAGTTGAAAACCTGCGAAAGGAGGTAAAAGCGGAGACAGAAAGGATTAAAAAAGGTGACGGAGGAATGTAGAAAGAGACATGAGGAGGTAATTAATGAAATGGAGCGGAAAGCCGGAGAAAAGACAGAGGAACTGGGGGAACAGATAGGAAAAAACCGGGGCGAGACAGAAGAGCAGTTTAGGACAACGAGGGAGGAAATATCCAAGACAAATAAGATGGTGACACAGGTACAAGGGGAGGTGGAGCAAATAAGAGAAAAAGTCGGGGAACTGTCGTTAGGAACGATAGGGGAGGAAATAAATGGGGTAATAAAGGGAAAAATGGAGGAAATGGAGAAGAGACTGGCGGATAGGGTGGAGGCCCGGTGTGAGAAGCAGGGTGGCCTCCTTCGGGAACAGGGGGAGAGGATATACTCCCTCGAGGCGGATCGTGCCCAGGTGGGGCCGGTGTCACAAGGCGGAGCAGGAGGCTTGCCCGATGCGGGGGTGAGCATGCCAAGCTTGGGGAGGGTAGAGACCGCGGGGTCTTTTGGCCTAATGGGGGTACCCAGAATGACTGTTCCAGGGGGTGTGCGGAGTGTGAGTCCAATGGCTTGGGAGAGTAAGCGGGACGACGCGGGGCACGGACAGACGCAGACAAGGGTGGTGGAGCCCCCGGGCAAATGGCTCGGACCCTGCGGGAGTGAGGCACCCTTGGGACTGGGGAGGTACACTCCTCCCGGGGTCCCTAGGGAACGGGAGGAGACCTCGAAAGAACCGAGGGTGCCGCTACCCCCGTACGATGGCAAGACGGACTTGAGGGCATATATGGCCCAGTTCCAGTGTGTTGCCAGAGGCAATGGCTGGAACGAGGTGCAGGGTGTGGCACAACTCACAGCGGCCCTGCGTGGCGTGGCTTTGGAAGTCCTGACCACGGTACCCAGTGAGGGGGCGACCCTGGAGGATCTCCATTCGGCCCTAAAAAACCGATTTGGCATGGACCAGCAGAGCGAGCTTGTTAAAGCTCAGCTCAACGGGCGCAAACGACGTCCCCAGGAATCGCTGGGAGAATTGGCACATGACATTCGCCGCTTGGTGGGGATCGCGCACACCAACATGCCACCGGAGTACCGGGAGGAGATTGCCCTGGACCATTTCCTTCGAGCAATAGGGGGCACCGATGTCGGAGCATTGCTCACCGTATGGCGCCCGGACAACCTCCAGAAGGCGGCTGATACTGCTGCCTGCTGGGAGGCAGCCAGAACGCCATTGGGAGGGGCTGGGCGCCACGCGGTGGCAGTCCGACAGGTGGACCCCGTGCACGACAGTGCGCTGGGAGCCGGGGCAACCCTGGGCGACCAAGCGCGAATGGAAAGGATGGTGCAGGGCATGTTCGACCGCCGGTTCGGGAGACCTGTGGAGAGGCGGTCGGGCCCGGGAAGGGCGGGAGATGGGCCATCGGGGGTACCCCAATTCGGATTGGAGGGGGGGATAATTGGGCGTACTGGAGGCAAACACCTTACCAGAAGAGGTGTTATAATTGTGGCGCAGGGGACCACCTGCAGCGGAGGTGCAACGCCCCGCGCAGGGAAAGGCCCCCGCGAAGAGAAGAGCCACGGCCCCCTAGACCACCAACTCCGCCCCGGGTCAATAGGGATAGCCAGGCCCAACCATCACCCCCCACCAGTCCCCGGGAAACTAAGAAGTGCCGAACATGTAGGGCCGTGTTTGGCAGACTCAGACGGAGAAGAGCCCTCAGAACTGCGACAGGTCATCAGTTGTGGCCAAATTGGCAAAGGTAGCTTAACAATTCGGTGCAAGATTGCCGGCGTAGGGGTAGACGCCGTGGTGGACACAGGAGCAAGCGCCACGATCATCAGCCCTGTGGTCCTTGATTCGAGTGTAGACGGTTGGGATGAGATCCACCGTCTGCAAAACCATAGTTTGCAGCTAGCTACCGGGGCAACGGCCCCTATCATAGGACGTGGTTTCGTGTCGTTTAAATTGGGCACTGTGAAAACCAAGATAGAGGTTTGGGTGGCAGAGGTGTACGACCCATGTCTAATAGGGTTGGATGTGCTGACGGCCGGTGGTTGTAAGATCGACTTGGGCCGGGAGGTCATGCAGTTGGGTGGTGAAGAGTTGCCGTTAGGAGGCGTGAGCACGGATGAGAGGGTGGAGCTGGAGGCTCCTGACTCCGTGGTCATTCCCCCGGGTGCCGAGGCGGTGGTCCCGGCCCGGTGGCGAGCACCCCCAACGTGGCAGGGCCCCTGCGGCCTAGCGGAACTACTGGCAGGGCCGTCAACCCCGGGCTTAGTCGTGGGCCGCACCCTGGTAAGTACCGACGGGCCAGTAGTGCCCGTACGGGTGATAAATGTTAGCACGGAACCACGCACTATCAGGAAGGGCACGAAGGTGGCAGATTGCATCCCAGTAAAAGAGGTCGCAGAGCTGAGGGACGATAACGTCGAGCCGGACCGGCCCCAGAAGGAGTCTCCAGACTCGATTAGGAATTGGCCCGGTCCCATTCGTGAGATGGTAAATCGGAGTAGTGTAGATTTGGAGGAGGCCCAGCGGGAGTCCTTATACAAGCTGGTCGACCGACACATCGGGATCTTCTCCTTGTCACCCGAGGATATTGGACGTACGGGCCTGGTGCAACATCAGATCCACACCAATGGGGCCCGGCCTGTCCGTCAGCCTGCTCGAAGGCTCCCATGGAGCAAAAGAGAGGAGGCTGATGAACAGGTTGAGAAGATGCTCAATGCAGGTGTCATCGAGCCCTCGGGAAGTCCTTGGATGTCACCAGTTGTGCTGGTTAAAAGAAGGATGGGACCACGCGTTTCTGTGTGGACTATCGCCAGCTGAACAACGTGACACTCAAAGACTCCTATCCCCTGCCTAGAATTGACGATACCCTCGACGCCGTTGCAGGCTCTAAATGGTTCTCAACTCTGGACCTCAAGAGTGGGTATTGGCAGGTGGAGATGGATAAGACGGGGAAGGAGAAAACGGCATTTTCCACAGGGAAGGGACTGTATCAGTTCACTGTGATGCCGTTCGGCTTGTGTAACGCCCCTGCCACCTTTGAGAGACTGATGGAGCGTGTACTCGGCGGCATGCCGTGGCAGTCATGCCTGGTGTATCTGGATGACGTCCTGGTACACGCTAAAACATTCACCCAGGAGATAGCCAATTTGGACCAGGTGTTTGGGCACCTCAGGCAGGCAGGGCTGAAATTGAGCCCAGAGAAATGCACTTTGTTCGCGACAGAGGTGGCCTATCTCGGACACGTGATAGGCCGCGAGGGGGTGAAGACCGACCCCGGAAAAATTACAGCGGTAGAGGAGTGGCCCGTACCTACAACTGTCAAACAGGTGCGGGGCTTTTTGGGACTTTGCTCCTACTACCGGCGTTTCGTGGCAAACTTTGCGGAGATAGCCAGGCCCCTTCACCGGTTGACGGAGAAGGGGTTGAGATTTAATTGGACGGAGGAGTGCCAGGAGGCCTTCCTCAAATTAAAGGGGTGTTTGACATCCGCACCTGTTTTAGCGTACCCCACCGATGACGGGATGTATACCCTGGACACGGATGCAAGCCAGGAAGGATTGGGAGCAGTCTTGTCCCAGACACGGGGGCGTGGAAAGAGTGATCGCGTATTACAGTCGGGCCATGAGTAGGCACGAAAGAACTTACTGCGTAACTCGCAAGGAGCTATTGGCTATACTGACTGCGGTGGGCTCTTTCCACCCGTACTTGTACGGGAGGAAATTTTGGTTCGAACTGACCATTCCTCCTTGCAATGGCTCTTACGGTTCAAGGAACCGGAAGGCCAAATTGCAAGGTGGTTGGAAAAATTGCAGCAGTACGATTTCAGTGTGGTCCATAGAGCCGGTAAGGCTCATGGGAATGCCGATGCGCTCTCTCGACGCCCCTGTCTGAGGGAAAACTGCAAATATTGTACGAGACATGAGGAGAGGGACCAATTGGCAGACGCCTCCCCGAAACTCCCAGTCCGTGCGGCCCGGGTGGTCGGCCCAACTTTGCCACTAACCGCGGGAGAGGAATTTGGTGGATTGGCATGGAGCACGGCCCAGCGGGAAGACCCGGTGCTAGGGCCAGTGTACAAATGGGTCCAGGAAAACAGGAGGCCCAGTGGGGAGGAAATCGCCCCATTCGGGGCGCGAACAAAGGCATACTGGGCTCAGTGGAGGACCCTAGAAATGAGGGACAACATCTTGTATCGCAAGTGGGTGGAGATTCCTTCTGAACAAACTTCTTGGCTGGTGATAGTCCCTGATGGGTTTAAGACCCAAATTTTGAAACAGGTGCACGGTACCCGCGCCGGCGGCCATTTGGGCAGGACCAAAACAAAATCTCGGGCCCGCCGGCGGTTCTATTGGGTTAACATGGGGCGCGATGTACAGGACTGGTGTCGAACATGCGACGCCTGTACTGCAAAAAGGGACCGCCACAGAGGATGAGGGCCCCACTCCAACTACATCAGGTTGGGGCTCCCCTGGAGCGAGTGGCCATGGACATTTTGGGACCACTGCCCCCCACTCGCCAGGGTAATAAGTACGTCCTCGTAATTATGGACTATTTCACCAAATGGCCAGAAGCCTTTGCCCTTCCCAGCCAGGAAGCAGGGGTTGTGGCCAAGGCCTTCGTAGAAGGATTTACATGCCGGTATGGGATTCCGCAGGAGCTGCACACGGACCAGGGACGAAATTTTGAGAGTGAATTACTAAAAGAGGTGTGCAGGCTCCTGGAAATTCGAAAAACACGGACAACGCCCCTGAGACCACAGTCTGATGGCATGGTGGAGAGGTTCAACAGGACCCTGGTCCAACAGTTGGCCCTCTTCACCGCCACTAACCAGGAGGACTGGGACGAACACCTTCCGTACCTCCTGATGGCCTATCGCGCGTCCCAGCACGGGTCTACCGCATGTAGTCCGGCGCTGTTGATGTATGGACGGGAGCTGAGAAGCCCCGTCGATTTATTGTGCGGTCCGACGCCTGAGCGGCTTGATAGGCCCCCGGGGGAGGGCTATGCCCGTCGGTTGGAGGAGGGCTTGGAGAAGGTCCACGCCTTCGCACGACACCAGCTCCAACAGGCGGGCATAAAAATGAAGCGCAGGTACGACCACCGGAGCCAGGTGAGCAAATACCCACCGGGGGCAAAGATTTGGTTCTTTAACCCCTGGCGAAGGAAGGGCAGATGCCCGAAGCTCACCTCACCTTGGCAGGGCCCGGGGGTTGTCCTGGCGCAAGTCAGTGACATGGTCCTAAAAATTAAAATGGGACCACGAGCCCTCCCTCGGATCGTCCACGCGGACCGCCTGAGGCCTTACAAGGGCGACCTTACGCCCTCATGGATATGTCTTGCCGGAGGAGTCGGTGCTGGAACAGCCACTCCCGCAGAGGCGCAGGGCTCTCAGAGTCTTGCAACGAGTTCACGAGCCCAGTAGGAAGGGAGGAAATTCCCCCCCTGGGAAATTGATTATTGGGATTATTTGGAGACAGTGACTGACAGTGAGTGTGTAGAGGGGACGTAGTTTAGCTACGTAGTGTTAAATGGAACGTGCTTTAGTGTAAGGGACGACGTGGGAGCACGAGTTAGTTAGGGGGTGCAGTTAGAAGGATGGCAGAGTTCAGCGGTGTGTGTATTGAAGAGTTGTGAGGCGAGTACATGATGAGTGAGTGAGGCCAGCGGGTCTGTGTGAATGGAGCGAATGGGGAATGCATGGTGCGATGAGTGATTGGGGGGAGGAGTGACTCCCGCCCAAGGGACCCCGGGGTCAGAGTAAAGTGAGTTAGCTCGGTTAGTCAAATTGAAAAATGGAGGTCGTTTTGTTGTTGGTGGGAGTGTAGGCTCGAAACCCATTTGGAGGGGTGCAGGAGCCCTGTTGACGGGCTTGGGAGCGTGGCTGCGAAAGGTGAGTATCGCTGAGTGGGTACCCCGGGCACCAGGCTAGTCGGCCGCGGTAGGCCATGGGCCCATGGGGGGCCGGGATAGAGTAGTGGGCACGGGTGCGCCTGCTTGGTGCGGGGGCCCGGGGCGCCATTATCCGCGTGGGCAGTGTTGTGGGCACGGGTGACCCTCGGAAAGGGGCCTAGGAAGCCAGCCTGCCACGTGTGCGTTTCAGGGGAGGTGCCATGGGGGGCACTCCCCGGTGTTAGGGAGCTGGTAGGCTCGGAGGCAGTGTAGTGCCCGGGGGTGCCATAGCGGGAGATTCGGCAGAGGGTCGTGCCTGCCAAAGGGAGCCACGTGTCCCAGCCAGGAGACCGTGTGAGGGCACGGAGAGAAAATTGGGGGGCGAGGCCCGAAATTGTGAGGACACCAACACAGGCGACGGGAATCTGGGTTGTTAGAACCAATACTTTAAGCGAGAGGCGCTTGTTGAAAGCCCCGGGGTAGTTTAACAGTTAAATGGATAGGGGAGATTAGGAAGTGTACCCCTCCGCACCATCCATCCCCTCGCTGTCGTTGTGGGCCGCTGGACCCACTTTGGTTATAGATCGCCGAACTCTGGGGAGGCCATTCTGAGGCTTCGTTGGGCCTCGACACAGGACGTTAGCTCTCCCTTGTTCCCCTCCGGGAAGGGAACGTAGGGGTTGTGAGTAGGCTAGGTGACAGGATAGGTTAGCCGAACAAGGACGATAAAGGGGGTTAGGGGACGATTTATAGAGGGGAAGTAAAAATAAAAACAACAAAAAAATAAGTTGGGGCTAAATTGGGGTTTGACAAATTAAGGGAGTGGGTATGTACAGTGACAGGCAAAGGCGATAGGTTGGGAGGGAGACAGGTAGGTAGGTCCGAGCCCGCCTTCCAAGTGGCCAGCACCACCGCACTCCCTCCACCAACCTCCACTGAACGGCAAAGGCTGGCCAACTTCATCGGCTGGCCGTGTTTTGCTTCAAGGCAGAGGCCGGCCAACTTCATCGGCAGCTGTTGTTTTGCTGCAAGGCCTGTGCCATCGGCTGGCCGTGTTTGCTTCAAGGCCTGTGCCGGCCAGTTCATCTGCCGGCTGTGTTTGCCTGCAACGGCCTTCTTCGGCGGGCTGTGTTTGCCTGCTGCCTTTGCCATGCCATGCCCACTGCCCACGTTCACCGCCCCGTTCAATTTTTGCTTTGCCCCCCCCCTGTTCATTTCCATGTGCGCCAGGATCCGCAAGGCAACAGTTTGCAAGCTGCGAGAACTGCCCCGTTGGCAGCTACAACACGGGCCTGCAGTGGCGGCCCGTGCACCGTACTTGTGTTCATGCGTCCATTCGTTGTGCTCATTGCGTGTGCCACTTGAGCTGGCACGGAGACTGCGTTGTGCAGCCCATGCACCGTTGTGGTTCACTGCGTTCAGTTCAAAAAGGAAGGCCTTGGACTGCGAGTGAGCAGCCAGCCACGTTCCCTGTCACCTGCATTGTTTGAGCCAGAGACTGCATGTGGGCAGCCTGGCTCCCTGCTAACTGCTTTTCTTTTGCAGAGTTCAGTGATCCTGGGCCATGGTTTAGTTTAAAATTTGTAAGTTAAGGTTAAGATGTACTGTACATATGAGTGCGCCCCCGGCATGTATGTCTTAGCGCCGGCAATTTTATTTAAGTCGTCCGTGTGAGTGAGTTTGTTTAGGTAGTTACGCAGCCCTCAGGTTATTTATTTTGGGGGACACGAATACCATGAATGTCGCACTCAGGGATCCGTAGGTAAAATGTACTAGGGGAAAACTACACATGATGGCACACGAAAATTTGACGACTCGGGACGAGTCTGTAAAAAGGGGAGGGGGTAGTGTTGTGGTTACCAAATTCGCAAACCACCATTCAGGTCCCTTAGGTGAGGTATCTCGGTAAGTACATGTGTAGTTAGGCCCAAACCCGTTGTCTAGTGGGAATACATGTCATTTATGCGTGCTGCGACTCTTCAGGATAGCCGTTTTTCTTTTGCTATCTTTATTTTGGACCAACCGCCATGATTACCACCACAACCACAACATCAACCACCAACCACAACGCCGCTTCACCACAACCGCCACGACCTTCCCGTCACACCTCGCAACCGTCGCATCGCCACCGTTCTTGCCCCGCTGTGGGTACCGGTGTTGGACTTGTGCAGGGCGCGCGCTGAACAGCGTGTACAAAATCACGGATTTTGTGCTTCAAAAACGGATCAAAAACGACACACGCCCACTTTTTGCCGTCCAATCGGTGAGCGAGGGGCGAATTGGCCCCGCCCCCAGGGCGATCGAAAAATGCAAATTTATGGATCAAAAAGCCTTCACGCCCACTTTTTCTCGGGCCAATGGGGAGCGAGGTGAAAGGTCGAAGGGAGGGGGTCAAAGATGAGAGGGCGAAGCTACGGGGCTGATAAAAGGACCGTGTTCGTCAGTCCAGGGAGTCCAGAGGCGGAGAGTAGGAGAGTAGGAGAGTCGGAAACAGAGAGTCAAGACTTCGCGGGCGGTGGAGTTGGCAAGAAGGAGCTGGTCGTCGTGTGCGTTGGAATCGGAACGGAGGGGACGGAGCTGTGGAAAGGCAGCGACACCAGACGAGGGGGTGCTCGCGTCGGGAGCTGCACCCCAGGGAGGCCGACAGCGCGACCTGGCCGAGGTGGAGACGCTCGTCGCGGGATAATAAAAATCCTCTATACCCCGAGCATCAGCAACCCCCTCCTGTTTCCCCCCGCGCTGAGATAGTGCGACCAAGGGGGCCCCTTTCCCACCCCCTACCAGACACTGTCCGCGAGGCCCGCGGAGTTGAGGCGCCATCGCCGCTCCGCGTCTCATCACCAGACGGGTAGGCGCGACCGGTCTCGGCCTCAGGCCACCCGGTCTCGGCCTCAGGCCCGCCTCATCCTTGAGGGTATTCTTTTCCTTGGTTTTGGGTATGTGTTGTCGGCGCCGTCTGTGAAGTAGAATTGTATAAGTGTTGCCGTGTGCTCGGTAGTCGGTATTAGCTCTGCATTGTGTTTTCGCCTTTACATTTGCTTTTTGTGTAAATTACATTGTGTCTTTTCTGTGTGCATTTGGTGGAATTGTATATGTGTGCTCCCGTGTGCCGCGAATAAATGTGCTTTGTGTTGAACTGTTTCCCGCTTCGCTTCGTCTTTTCCTCTATTGAATCCCCATCTTGCTTCACGTAAAGGGTTGGTAGTGGGCTGAATACGCCCGATAATTAATCGAACCGTCGAGGTCGACGTAACACCGCTCGGTTATTCTGATAGTACAGAACGGGTCGCTTAAGTGGCCCGTGTCCGAAGTCGACCTGCGGCGAGGTGCGATCGCCCGGTCTACCCTCCGCGTGGGTACTTAGGTAGGTCAAATTTGGCGAGCAACCCTATCCCACGCGGGGGCTGATTGGCTCGATCGCGATGAGACCGAAAGGTCCACCCGTGACTGGTTCCCGGCGTTAGTCCGAGAGGGTCACGACTGGATTGTCCGTCCGGTGGGCGACGTGCCGCGATTCGAGTTACGTGGCCGTCAGCACGCCGGCGGGCGCGAAAACCGCAACAATATATATATATATCTTCTTCTTCTTTCGGCTGCTCCCATTCGGGGTCGCCACAGCGGATCATCCCTATGATCCGCATAGTGATTTGGCACATGTTTTATGCCGGATGCCCTTCCTGACGCAACCCTGGTCGCCTCTTACAACACAGGGATATGGTACACCTATTTTAACCGGGGTATACACCGGGCCCAGTACACTGGTACTCATTTCGCCGACCTCGGAAGGATGACAGGCTGAGTCAACCCCCTGGTGTATTAATTCAGTGGCGCAACGGGGCTTGAACTCAGGACCTCTTGGATCCCAAGCCGCTGCCCTAACCACTGCGCCAACACCAGGCTATATATACATATATATATATATATATATATATATATATATATATATATATATATATATATATTTTGAGTCGGTCTCAATGAGTCGCAGAATTCTTTTGCTGAAGTGTCATGGCAGGTGAGAGAGGTACCCACACCCAGCCAACTGGCATGATGACAATTTAAGTCACCACATATGAGGAGGAAAGAGTTAAAAACTACCTGGTAAAACTACCAAAATCACGAATTGCTGCTCTTCTGGTGAAACTTGTATGGTAAAATCACTTCTGGTTAAACTACCAAAATAAAGAATTACTCCTCACCTTCACTCTTTCGTTCTTCTTTTTCCCCACCTTTGGAACAAACTCCCACACTCTCTTCAATCCCACTCTTCCCTCCAGGTCTTCAAAACAGCTGTTCACCACCATCTCTTATCTTCCCCCATCTAAAACCTTGATGTTTTCTACCCCCATTAATCCACCGCAAACCCACCTCCTTCAAATTCCCTGCTTTCCTTCCTGAAAGTCCCTGTGGTGTCCATGTTGTATACCCCGTATTCCCCGCCCCATCCCTCTCCCTTCCACAGATCTCCTAATGTCTCTGTTTGACTCTCATCTGATTGACTTGAAATTTGAGGAGGACTTACATATCAGGTCAATGAATTCAACAACTTATTATTTTTGAGGTCAATTCATATCGGCCAAAAGGTCAACATAAGCCATATTTCAAAAATCCTCAATTTTAATCTGATGCACTTGAAATTTGAAGAGCATTTCCAAATCAGATCACTGAATTCAGTCACCTATTATTTTTGTAGTCAATGTAGGCCAAAAGGTCAACATGGACCAAATTTCTAAAATAGTCAATTTCCATCTCACTAACTTGAAATTTGGAGAGGATTTGCATATCAGGTCACTGAATTCAACCACCAACTATTTTTGAGGTCAACGTCGGACAAAGTTTCTAAAATTGTTAATTTTCATACAATTGACTTGAAATTTGAACAGGATTTTCATGTCGTCTCACCAAGCACAATCACCAATTCATTTTGAGGTCAGCTTCTGCCAAATGGTCCACATAGGCCAAAGGTCAACAACTTTGGTGCACTTTCTAAAATCCTCAATTTTCATCCGATTAACTTGAAATTTGAACAGAATTTGCATAACAGGTCAATTAATTCAACCAATTTTTTCAGGTCAAAAGGTCAACATAGGCCTAATTTCTAAAGTTGAGAGATAGGGCCAACTATCATATATATCATGATCTATATTAATATTTTGGCACGCCCCTTTCTTTGTTCCACCATCAGATTTTTGTAACTGCGTGAAATGAAACAAGCTTTGACATATATAGTAATGATATTATTGTCTTCCTTAAGAGGCCCCTCAAAATTCGTTTTGATGATAATGGTAGTTAAATCTTATTATTATCTATATTAATATTTTGGCATGCCCCTTTTTTGTTCCACCATCAGATTTTTGTTACTGCATGAAATGAAACAAGCTTTGACATATATAGTAATCTGATGGTGGAAAATCTTATGGTGGAACAAAAAAAGGGGCGTGCCGAAATATATTAATATAGATGATATTATTGTCTTCCTTAAGAGGCCCCTCAAAATTCGTTTTGATGATTATGGTAGTTAAATCTTATTATTATCTATATTAATATTTCGGCACGCCCCTTTTTTTGTTCCACCATCAGATTTTAGTTCCTGCATGAAATGAAACAAGCTTTGACATATATCTATCTATATCTATAAAACAGAATGTGTGTATGGTCATTATGCATTTCCACAAACTCCAACGGATTCCATTCAAATTTGGTACGATTATGTTGGTCTAACTTAGGTCACTGGCTATAAATTTTTTTCCATAACACTTCCGATATTCGAAAAAAATCGATAAATCGATATCCCTTATGGGATTTTCCATTCAAATCCACTCAAGTTTAAGGCCTACGGGGGATGCAAATTTCCACTTTGCCCTGGGCGCCGTTTACCTCTGCTATGCCAAGCTGTTAGGGTTAGTGTTAGGGTTAGCTACCCTAACTCTAACAGCTAACCCTAACCCTAAACCTAACAGCTATTCAGGAAATTTGCAAGAAAGCCCGAGCAACGCCGGGCTTTACGACTAGTATCTCATAAAGATGGGGACGAGTTATGACAAAATTAGGTGGATGAGTTGGTTCGGTGATACGAATAAGTGGATTAGATTTTCGTTCAGATCCAACCTAACATTGGGATACAAAACGTAAACTGTTCAGCCTGGTGGAGTTATGCGTTTTACCAAGTGCCGTTCTACTTTGTTCTGTTTTGCCAAGTGTTGCTCTATGAGTGATTTTTCATCTGTTTGTTCATCTGTCTATCTGTCTGTCTGTGAGCAGGATATCTCAAAGAGTTGTGGATGGATTTGGACAAACTTTGGTCAACAGGTTTGATGTGTGATTCAGACCAAATGATTGTATTTTGGTGAAGATCCGGATCCAGATCCGAGAATTAAAAAATCTTTTTCAGTGATTCTTCACCATTGAGAGCTGGGGCTAAAAACGATATATAGCATGATATTACAAAACGTAGTGGACAGATTCAGTTGAATCGCGAATTCAGCGAAGGATTGTTCGAATGGTGGAGAAAGTGCCTCGATCAACTGCCAAACAGATTCAAGCTGACCCTCAGACACAAGGTTTCAACTTGCACCAGCAATCACCAACTCAATGAAAGTGTTTTCTATGATAGGAGACCCCAGAGGAACTCACTGCTGAGAGAGAGAGAGAGAGAGAGAGAGAGAGAGAGAGAGAGAGAGAGAGAGAGAGAGAGAGAGGGAGAGAGAGAGAGAGAGAGAGAGAGAGAGAGAGAGAGAGAGAGAGAGAGAGAGAGAGAGAGAGAGAGAGAGAGAGAGACAAGATAGCTCGACTGGAGTTTGGCAAAACACACCTGAATAAGCCAAAATCCTTCTGGTAGAACGTGCTCTGGGCAGATGAGACAAGATTCGAGATTTTTGGTAAAGCAAATCATCTCTATGTTTACAGAAAACAAAATGAAGCCTTCAAAGAAAAGAACACCTTCCCTACAGTCAAACATGGAGGAGGTTCAGTGATGTTTTGGGGTTGCTGTGCTGCCTCTGGCACTGGGTGCCTTGAATGTGTGCATGACATCCTGAAATCAAGAGATTACCAAGGTATTTTGGAGCACAATGTTCAACCCAGTGTCATAAAGCTGGGTCTCTGTTGAAGATCAAGGGTCTTGCAGCAAGACAATGACCCCAAACACACTTCAAAAAGCACCCAGGAATGGTTCAAGACAAAATGCTGGACTGTTCTGAAGTGGCCAGCAATGAGTCCAGATATAAATCCCATTGAACACCTGTGGGGAAATCTGAAAGCAGCAGTTTGGAGGAGGCACCCTTCAAATCTGGGAGAACTGGAGCAGTTTTCACAAGAAGAGTGGGACAAACTACCAGTCGAGAGGTGTCGGAAGCTCATTCATGGCTATAGGAAGCGCTTAACTACTCTTATTTGGTCCGAATTCTGTGATACCAAATATTAAGTCGTGGGTGTCAATTATTTTGTCAATGCCATTTCTTTATATTTTCTGATTTGAAATGATATATTAAGATCTGAATCGAAAACAAAAGGTTCTGTAATATTAACAGCGAAATAAAGAATTGTGGAGACAAATTACTTTTGTCAATTTAAACTTATTTTTCGAGAAAACTGTGAGTTATTTGAAAAATGTGCAAGGGTTTCCAATCTTTTTGGCCACGACCGCATTTGGTTAATGAGTTTATCGTGCCGTCGTCCATCGCATGCAACACTCCGATGTGCACCGACATGGAACGCTTATCCTGATATTGTTTCAACAAGGAGAAAAGGATTCAAGCAGCATTCCAACCAATTATTTTTTTTTTAATCATTTTGATCAACATCTGTAAAATTTTTGATTTGACCATACATATGCAAATTGAAAGACAAGAGCCCTTACAAAAATCTCTGGTCCTTAAAGAAACTCTTATAACACTTACCTGGTGGTAACGAAGTTGGAAATGGTGCCTTGATGAAAAGTGCAAACTCCCCAGCTTGACGCAAAGAAACAAAGCAAAGAAGTTGTTTGCCATTCTAATGATGTTGGCTACACCAATGCCTGCCTAATTTCACACACTGCAGATGAGAGGCTGATAAACATTTGACCCAATTGCGCTTTGCTATACTAATGTTGGTGCTACGTGACGGGGGTTTACAAGCATATTGAGCGATTGTCCCTTCGCCCCAGTGGTGTGTAACTGAAATGTCAAATGTACTCGGTGGTTATTGTGAAACTGGATTATTTTAGGGTTATAGAGTAACCATATAGTGGTATGAGAACCCTTCATGCTTAGAAGGAGTCATGTGTCGCTTCATCTTCTTTCCCATGGCAGTTAACATACCTCTCTCAAGATTTGGTTGACAAAATTTGTTGTCCTTATATTTCTGCTGATGCATAGAGACTCTCGTGCTAGTCCTTCTAACGACTAGTATTACATTGGAAATAATTGGGGACATTGTATCAATAATATATACGAGGATAATAAGTTTCTGGAGTCTGGTAGAATCCGACAGAGGAAGGGGGCAGGCCGGTCAAGCACAAGTGGTGAGGATGTTAAAAAAATGTTTGTGAGTCATTTGAGAGCAGCTCATACTGCAGAAACTCCCGATGATGTGGGCCCACGCAAGGCCTGTGGATGGGCTGTGGATGGCGTGTTCTGCCTTACTTCCCCAACCATCCCTGTCAGTGAGTGGACTTTGAACCTTGCAGGATGATCTCATGTGAACATGGCAGGATTAGTGATTAATTTCTGGACGTATGTGGGAAAGTCAATGCTGTCATTACCAACATCCAGGAAGACTTCCCAAAGAGAGACACCTGATCTGGTTCGAGTGCTTCTTTACATTAATTGGAAGGTCATATCTGGAGCTTGCCAATACACATGGAAAGTTTAAAATGATGATATTTACAATCAATCATGCTTGGAATGAAGGGAGGAGTATATGGGGCTGGGAGTTCCATTATAAATACACATTTTGACCAAAGCCATCAAAGGTGAAGGAAGTTGTATTTTCACCCCTGTCCGTCTGTTTGTTAGTTGCAAAATCGAAGATTTTTCAAGTACATTGGTCAGTCGATTTTGTTATTCTGTCTGTTTGTTTATCACCTACAGGTCACAATTCACAACAGATCATCATGAAACTTTACCAAGTTGTAGAGGTAGTCTCAACTGAAAATGCCGTTGATTTTTGAAGTCAAAGGTCAAAGGTCATCTTGAGGTCAAATTTCTAAAATCGTCATTTTTCGTCTGATTGATTTGAAATTTGAACAAGATTTACGTGTTGCGTCATTAGATTGGGAAACCAACTATTTTTGAGGCCAAATCGTCAAAGATCAACTCAAGGTCAAACTTCTAAAATCATCAATTTTTAACTGAAAAATCATCAATTTACATCCTATTAATTTGAAAGTTTAACAGGATTTGCATAGTCCATCAATGAATTGGGAAAGCAACTATTTTTGAGGTCAAAAGGTCAATGGTCAACTCAAGATCAAACTTCTAAAATCATCAAATTTAGTCTGAAAAAATCATCAATTTTCATCTGATTTCCCTGAGGATTAAGCAGCAATTGCATAGTCCATCAATGAATTTGGAAACTAACTATTTTTGAAGTCAAATGTCAACTCAAGGCCAAACTTCTAAAATCATCAATTTCAATCTGAAAAATAATCAATTTTCATCCAATTGACCAGAGCTTTAATTGAGATTGTCAATTTTAATTTTAATGAAATGGACAATTTAATGTAGCCACGGCAATCTTTGAAGAGGGTGTGGATTTTGCAAGTATTGTGCTCTGCATGACGTCTTTTTCTTGTTACTTACGAAATCTAAAGATTTCGTAAGTATATTGATGACTTCCGTCATCTGTTTGTGTGTTTGTGTGTTTGTGCGTGTGTTTGTTTGTAGGCACAATAACTCGAGAAAGGAAGAAGCTACCAATATCAAATTACACCACGTGATTCAGGAGGGTTATGGCTAGCGCTGATTAGATTTTGGTCAAAATCGGTCAAAGGTCAAGGTCACAGTGAGGTCAAACATAATTCCATAAATTCATGTGGAGAAATGGAGTATTTTTGCTTCGCTCGACGTTATGAGTTCGTTTTAACTTCGATTTTAATTTTGTCTTCGGTTTTTGCGATCGCTGAGGACGCTGAACACTCGGTTGTCGAAATTCTGGTTAAAATCGGATGTTTTGGAGACGTTTTAAGAATGTATAAAAAATATTTCACTCGCCGCTTCACGGCTCGTCACGTGGTGCAGCGCGCTCAAGCAGACGCGTCGTTGAGTCACGTAAAGGTTTTGCGTGTGTGCGCTGATGGTGTTTTCGATAAAGATGGTGTTTAAAAATCATTTTTTATCCCAATAAAGGTTATCGTCGCATGCCTGACTCGCTAAGCCGTCGGATTATGTACAGATTGTTGGTGGATGGCCGAATATTACGGTTTTGTGACTTTGATAAAATAATATTAAATAATTGCGTGGAGAAATGGAGATTTTTGCTTCGGTCGACGTTACGATTTTTGATGGTTTGGTACAGAATCATCGTAAAAACTTCTGGTTTGCGTCGCAACCTTCTCCAGAGACAGCTTTTATTAGACAAGGTCAGAGGTCAAGTTGACGATTTCGTAAGTACCAGTCTATGACTGCTTGTCTTGTTTGTTTGTCTGTCTGTTTGTGTGTAGGATATCTCAAAAATTGTGGACGGATCCGGATGAAACTTGTTGGCAAGGTTGGGTACATGACAGGGAAGAATTGATTCAATCTTGGTGAAGATTCAAATCCGGATCCAGAACTGATAATTTTTAAAGTGATTCATCACCATTGAGAGATGGGGCTAAACTAATATACAGCACAATATCTCAAAATGTTGTGGACTGATTCGGATGAAACTTGGTGGACAGATTGGGTGTTTGACAAGGCCGAATTCTTTCGATTTTGGTGAATATCCGGATACGGATCTGAAATTTTTTCAGTGATTCTTCACCATGAAAGATGGGGCTAAATTGATACATATATATTGGACAATTTGATGTGTTTTACAAATAGAGACACTGTATTTGACATATACACAAACTGGAAAATTTGACAAATACAGATTCTGTATCATGATATCTCAAAAAATTGGAGATGCATCCAAATGAAAATTTGCAGACAAGTTACGTGTGTGACAATGATGCATTGATTCGATTTTGGTGAAGATCTGAATCCAGATATGGAGACGAAAATTGTTTAATTTTTAAAGTGATTCTTCACCATCGAGAGAGTGGGCCAAAAACGATATACAGCATGATATTTCAAAAATATTTTGGGCCTGAAATGTTCTCGTGGATCAGGCATTGCGTGGCGGAGGTATGCGCTCTACCGAGAGCCCTTCAAGTTTTGTTTGGTTCCAGGGCTGCAAGAGAAATTATCCGAGATATTTGCATTTACTGTATTGGTAAAAGGAGAAGTGTCTGTCCATGTGGCGTGTGTGTGTGTGTGTGTGTGTGTGTGTGTGTGTGTGTGTGTGTGTGTGTGTGTGTGTGTGCGTGTGTGTGTGTGTGTGTGCGTGTGTGTGTGTGTGTGTGTGTTTTTTTTTTTTGCGATGTACTAACAGGAAATGTTATGAACTCGACACGTCTCATTCATGGATATTTCTCGCATTTCTTTTATTTCCATGAGTCTGATTTGCATTCAGTAACAAAACAGTTA